>NC_035448.2:53814744-54162288 GCF_002127325.2 Helianthus annuus | reverse complement strand
GATCCGTAAAGCCCGGTGGCTGTCCGACGTAGAGCTCCTCGTTCACCTTTCCGTAAAGGAAAGCCGATTTGATATCTAGCTGGTATACTTTGAAACCTTTCCATGAAGCGAAAGCAAGGAAAATTCTGATTGCCTCAAGTCGAGCAACTGGAGTGTAAACCTCTGTGAAGTCTATCCCTTCCTGCTGACTGAAATCCTGGACCACGAGTCGAGCTTTGGTTCTAACAATAACTCCTCGGTCGTCTCTTTTGCACTTAAACACCCATTTCGTGTTTATCTTCCTGTGACCGTTAGGCAGGTCCACAAGCTTCCATACACCAAGCTTTTTGAATTGACCCGGCTCCTCTTGCATTACGTTGACCCATGAATCTTTAGTCAGTGCTTCTTTATTTGTCCTCGGTTCGATCTGCGAGATAAAGCAACTAAGTGAGAATTCAGTTTGTAGTGGAGCAATTTTAGTGTAAAAACAAGTAAGCCCTTGGTCAATTTGACTTCTGGCGCGAACTCTGACTGCAGCTCTCCTATTATCAACTCCTCGAGATGGTATGAAAGAGTCCTCGGCATAACTTCACCAGGAACATCCACCTCGCCTTCCAAATTAGTAACATTCTGATCCGCAACTTGTTCATTGTCAAGAACTGTGTGATCTGAAGATTGGATTTGCTCCCTCTCAGACTCTAAATCACCACGATCAAAAGTAGGAATATCATCAGATTCTGATTCATCATTATTGACTGCCGTCTGATTTTCAGGAGCAGGCTCGCGTTCCGAGGTTATCAGAGTTTGCTGAACTTCATCATTCTCTCCAATGTTACTTGGACCAGCTTCATCATCATTGGAAGTTTGTTATTGACGTTTAGAAGACCCTGCTGGAAATCTTCCCTGAGATGCATCATAATCTCGTAAAATATCCAAATCATCAAAGAACTCTGGCCCTTCTTCTAACACAAATGAATCCCATAAGGTATCGTAGTTGAATCGCCATGAGTCTGCGGGCTTCTGTGGAGGCATAGTATAGCCTTGACATTCAACGTGCTGTGATTTAATAATCCGCTTGAGACTTGGAACAAAGACTCGTCTGAGTGGACTGGCATACCCCATAAATATACCTTCTATGCTCTTTGAACCAAACTTGCCATCGAGATCTAGAATAGTGCAGGGAGACCCGAACAGCTCTAAATACTCGAGATTAGGCTTGCGGTTGTTGATCAACTCGAAACATGTTTTGTTGTGCATCTTTACAGTAAATACCCAGTTGAGAGTATAGCAAGCGGCTGATACTGCTTCTGCCCAGAAATTAATCGGTAACTTGGAATCAGCTAGCATCACTCCCACCGTTTCGATCAACGTTCTGTTCTTTCTTTCTGTGACTCCATTCTGTTGCGTAGTGTATGGTGCGCTGAATTCTTGCAATATACCTCGTCGATCACAAAATTCCTCCATTCTGTTATTCTTAAATTCCGTACCATTGTTGCTCCATATCTTAAGAGCAAAAACCACTACTCCCAATTCCAAGCCATGCGTAGTGTAGTTCCTTTCGTGAACTTTAAGTTGACGTGACGCGTAAGCAATGACCTTGTCACGTTGCATCAACACACAGCCAAGTCCCTGAATGGATGCGTCGCAATAAACCACAAAATCGTCTGTGCCTTCAGGCAATGAGAGGATAGGTGCGCTACAAAGTCTATCCTTTAAGTGCTGAAACGCCGTTTCCTGTGCATCACCCTAACGATAGGTGACACCCTTCTGAGTTAGCGAATTGAGAGGTTGCGCAATCTTGGAGAAATCCTTGATAAACCTTCTGTAGTAACCTGCCAAGCCCAAGAATTTGCAGATTTCTGTTGGTGTATGGGGCGCAGGCCAGTTCTTGATCGAGTCTACTTTGGATGGATCAACATGAATCCCATCCTTGTTTACCACGTGGCCTAGGAAATGGACTTCACGAAGCCAGAAGTCGTATTTTGAGAACTTTGCATACAGCTGCTCTGTTCGAAGGAGTTCCAAAATAAGTCGTAGATGCTGCTCGTGTTCCTCCTGACTCTTAGAATAGATCAGGATGTTGTCGATGAAAACTATAACAAACTTATCCAGGTAAGGCTTGCACACTCTGTTCATAAGGTGCATGAAGATCGCTGGTGCGTTTGTCAACCCAAAAGGCATAACCAGGAACTCGTAATGTCCATAACGAGTTCTGAACGCTGTCTTAGAGATGTCCTCGTCTCGGACTCTTAGTTGGTGGTATCCTGACCTTAAGTCAATCTTCGAGTTGTAGCTCGACCCTTGCAGCTGGTCGAATAAGTCGTCAATGCGTGGAAGAGGATAGCGATTCTTCATGGTCACCTTGTTGAGTTCGCGATAGTCTATACACATTCGAAAGGTACCGTCTTTCTTCTTCACAAATAACACTGGAGCTCCCCAGGGTGAAGAGCTAGGACGAATGAAAACCTTATTCAAGAGTTCTTGTAACTGCGCAGATAGTTCTTCCAATTCTGATGGAGCTAAGCGATACGGTGCATGAGCTATTGGTGCCGCTCCAGGAGCTAGCTCGATTTGAAACTCGACCTGACAATGAGGCGGAAGACCAGGTAATTCCTCAGGAAATACCTCAGAGAAATCGCGTACAGTTGGGATGTCTTCTATTCTCTTCTCTTTCGTTGATGCATCAGTAACGAGGGCTAAGATAGCTGCGTGGCCCTTACGTAAACACTTCTGGGCCTTAAGGAAAGAAATGATGCCCACCACAGCACCATGAATTACCAAAGGTTCTTCACCAGAATGAGGAATGCGGACGATCTTCTCCTTGCAAAGAATCTCTGCTCGATGTTGAGATAGCCAATCCATACCAATAACGATGTCGAAACTACCAAGAACGATGGGGATGAGATCGATAGAGAAAGCCTGACCCGCTAAAACGAGATTACAACCCTTAATTATATGCGTGGCCTCTTGACTTTTACCATTTGCTAACTCTACTATGTGCTTGGTGTTCATAAGTGTTGGTGTGCGCTTGAGCATTTGACTAACTTTTAAGGACACATAGCTGGTATCGGCACCCGAATCAAATAAAACATTAACATAAAAGTTGTTCAGTAGGAACTTACCCATCACAACGTTGGGGTCATTCCTAGCATCCCCCTGACCAATCACGAACGCACGTCCCCTGGCAACATTGCCGTTGTTGTTGGTACCTCCGTTGTTTCCATTCCCCTGATTGTCGTTGTTCTGATTCTGATTCTGGTTCAACTGTGGGCAGTGTCTCTTGAAGTGACCTTCACCACCACACTGGTAGCATCCCTTGTTACCCTGCTGTTGCTGTTGCTGGTTCTGTGGGGCTTGTGGCTGCTGTTGTCGATTCTGGTTTGCAGGACGTGAGCTTCTGCAATCTTTAGCTTCATGACCAAGCTTGTTACATCTATGACAACGATCTTTGTTACACGGCCCGCTGTGGTGCAAATTACATCGATTGCACTTGGGGTGGTTTCCCCTGTATCCACCCTGACTTCGATTACCAAAAGAGTACTGACTGGGGCTCCTGTACTCATCTGTCTTTCGCTGCTGGGACTGAGACTGAACCGAGGTGGAACCCTTGCTCGAATTTCCATCCCACTTGCATTTGTTGTCACTTGGAGCATCTGGAGTAGTTGTATCAGCATTAACACGTTTTGGCAGTTTGTTCTGTTCCACTGCCTGATCAGTGAGACGATGAGCAAGTCGAGTGACTTGTTGGATGGTGCCAAGATTAGCCGCGGTCACATGACTCTGAATTTCTGGCATGAGACCCTTGAGATACAGCTCGATACATTTGATGGTAGGGTCTACCATAGTGGGACACAATGTAGCTAATTCGTTTGATCTCTTCGTATAAGCCTCAATTTCAGATCCCGTCATCTTTAAATTGAAAAACTCCACCTCTAGCTTGTGGATGTCATCACGACTGCAATACTCCTCCTTAATCAGATCCTTAAAGTCGTTCCATGGGGTGGCATTAGCAGCTGCCAGCCCTAACATTTGAACCTGTGCTTTCCACCAGGTTAACACAGCACCTTCGAGTGTTCCAGTAGCGTATTTTACCCTACGAGCCTCAGGGCATTCACACATCTCGAAGACAGATTCGAGCTTCTCAAGCCAGTGGAGGAGGCCTACAGCTCCTTCAGTACCACTGAAGGTACTAGGTCGGCAATCCATGAAGGTTTTTAATGTGCATACAGGTGGCTGAGCATTATGACCTCCTGCAGGGGCTGCTGCGAGTGCCTCAGCAACTCGTTCGTTGATAAGAGCCGTCAACTGGGCTTGAGTTAGGTTCACACGTCCACTCATGATCTTCATACCAAAGGAAACATGAGCAAGAAAGGTGTCGCAAATGTGCGTAAGTGTGGAGTGACAGAAGAGAGTAAGCACGTGATGTTGCAAACATCAGTTACTATGTTATCTAAACATACCAGGAGCAATGTTCTATGTAAACTAACAAACAGGCAATATAAACGTAAATCATATCACCTAGTATGTTGAGTCTTGCACGTGGAGCGAAGCGTCGTTGTGGATCGTTGAGCACTGTACAGGTTATATTCTGGTTTTATCAAAAAGCTTTTCCCTTTTTAAAACCAAGTTCACTATAACCAATGGCTCTGATACCAATCTGCCACACCCCCAAAATCCACATGCGGAGTATCACCGCTTGGAGGCGTGACTGACCAGGATCAAACCACCAATCATATTGAACAAGCATGTAAGTAGTTTATAAAATCCAACACAATACAATTGGTGTCCAAACAAAACATAGTTTAAGTTGCAAGCGGAAGCATAATGTCTAAAACCATATTATAAGTTTAAACGTTTCAAATGTTTAGCATGGCTCACAGCTGTCCATGTCCCACAACGACTCTTCCCACTCCCATGCAAGCTCCATATATACCTAATGACCTGCAAGGCATGTAACAGAGAGTCAACAACAAAGTTGAGCGAGTTCACAGGAGGTGTACGTTGTAAAGTAGTTTTTCAAGAACTATGAGTTTGTTTTCAACAACAGGTTAAATCAACTTTCCTTATTTTCCAAACCATGAATGGTGGGGGCTACCCCATGTTGTAAACCACTAGACTAGATGTATCCATAGGTGTCCTTCCCAATCCGAGACAGAGGTATGTATTGAATACGTAGGTTTAGCGTAGGTGTCCTTCCCAATCCGAGGACAGAGGTACGTAGTGTATACGTAGGTTTAGCGCTGGTGTCCTTCCCAATCCGAGGACAGTGGTACGTAGCGAGTACGTAGGTTTAGCGCTGGTGTCCTTCCCAATCCGAGGACAGAGGTACGTAGCGAGTACATAGGTTTAGCGCTGGCGTCCTTCCCAATCAGAGGACGGTGGTAAGTAGTCTAGTAATGGTGTAAGTACAAGTTCTTTCGTAGCTATTCAATCCCATTCCCAACCCACCGGGAATCCCATGCCTTAGGAGTGTGAACTCACCTTGGTTTGCTCGGCAGATACACCAAAAGGTCACTTGATCTATATGTGGTCAACCATGTCCTAACACGGTTACCATACAAGTCAGGTCTAGGTTCAAGTAGTGCACGTTAGTTCACACAGAACTAACGAGTCAAGAACACGTAATGATCATGTCATACACATTGGACCTAATAAACAATTCAGTTAAACACATAAAGCCTAGACTTGTGCGATTGGATAGTTGAAACCCAAAAAACTACCCGGCCCAACATGTTGTGCGATCAGCACAACCTTGTGCGATCCACAACATGTTGTGCGATCCAATTAACACCCAGCCCAAAACAAATAGAAAGCCCAATCATACATACTCGGCCCAAATAATAGCAAACGTTGGTCTTGTACGGTCCAGATGGACTTGTACGATCCGGATAACTTGTGCGACCGGGTTTTGGGCTTTAAGGCCCAACTGTATAAAAAGTCCAAGTGGTTTGTGTGTGGCCCAAGCCTTGTGCGATCAGCAGTGTCTTGTGCGATACACAAGGTCTTGTGCGATCATGCAAACTCTAGTTGTACACTGCTGCCTTATGTGATTGTACCTATCTTGTGCGACTGCACTTGTGCATCTGGCACTTGTGCGATCAGTCGCCTTGTGCGATCAGATTAGATCTTATACGATCTGGTTTGTGCTATTTGTTTTAATATCCGAAAATTATGGCAGTCAGTTATATGGTTTCCATTTATGAAATCTATCAATTAACAACACTGATAGTTTCAATCGTGCATATCTCCATCAAACCAAGCAATTATCATCTGATTCATAAGAACCCTAATAGCATGAATATCAATCACACCTTCAAACACATTAACAGGTTCATGGCCTTGATTCTAACATGTACCCTACATATCAACACAACAATCATCCGAATAATAACACATCACAACCGGTTATCATGTGTTCGGTTCTATAACTACACGAGCCGATTAGCATATTGCCATATCTTGTTTAATCATACAACTTTAACACTTAACATCATGCAACACATAATCATTAATGATTCTACTAACAGGAACCCTAATCATTATACTAGTTTATAACAATCCCCATATCAACTAACATTCAGTCATCACAATCGTGCATCATGTATAATACCAACAATCAATAAAACACTAACCGAATTAGAGGATAGACAAAGGTTGATCCGAACAGAAAAGATCTTCGAGAGATGGGGATGTTTGCCGTCGGCTTAGAGAGAGAAGGAAGAGAGAGTAGGGTTTGTGTGTGTGTTGTGTTTTGCAAGTTATGAGAAACAAAATCCTATCTTGGGTGATTGTATATGCATAAAAGGAGTGGGTCGAACCCATACATGGGCTGCCCTTTTGGGTTTCGAGTACAATAAGTGCAAACCGAATGGGCTTGTGCGATCGGGTTGTTGTTGTTGTGCGATCGGTTCGTGTAATGTTATCATATTACATACATACATTCGTTACACATAATCACATAACATATAACATTCAATTAATCAACGAAGTTCACATAATCACATAACGTTCCCACTAGTTACATCAAAGTACAATGAGAGGTTTGAAATACGAGTTGTCACATTATCCCCTAGTTGAAAGAAATTTCGTCCCGAAATTTAGCACGTACTTACTGAGGAAGCTAGTTAAGTTGCATGGTTTCCTGGTTTTCCTGGGCTGTCACATCCTTCCCCTGTTAGTTTGGAATTTCATCCCGAAATTCCGCAGTAGCTTCAGCCTCAGTAGTGGTTATACTGTTCTCGAACAATTGGGGATACTTTTGTTTCATCTGGTCTTCGCGTTCCCAGGTGAACTCTGGGCCACGACGGGAGTTCCAACGAACTCGAACGAGAGGTATTCTGGTGCGCTTGAGAATCTTAACATCTCGGTCAGTAATCTCTACTGGTTCCTCGACAAATCGCAGCTGATCGTCGATAGTGAGCTCCTTCAAAGGAACTATGATGGTCTCACCAGACAGATACTTCTTCAGATTCGACACGTGGAAAACGTTGTGAACTCCACTGAGTTCTGCTGGTAAGTTTAGTTTGTAGGCCACTTTGCCTATTTTCTCTATAATTTCGAAAGGTTCAACGTATCGTGGGTTAAGTTTGCCTTGTTTGCCAAAACGAACAACACCCTTCCAAGGTGAGACTTTGAGTAGCACTCGATCCCCAACCTGGAACTCGAGTGGTTTCCTGCGCTTATCAGCGTAGCTTTTCTGACGGTCGCGAGCTGCCGCCATTCGTTGCCGTATATGGGAAATCCTTTCTGTTGTGTCTACCACAAGTTCTGGGCCAGTGATCTGGCTGTCGCCAACCTCTGCCCAACAAAGAGGTGATCGGCATTTACGCCCGTACAATGCCTCAAACGGAGCGGCCTGGATGCTGGTGTGGTAGCTGTTATTATATGAAAACTCCACTAACGGGAGATGCTTTTCCCAGCCGTTTCCAAAGTCGATTACACATGCCCTAAGCATGTCTTCGAGGGTTTGGATGGTGCGTTCAGACTGCCCATCCGTTTGCGGATGATAAGCTGTGCTCATATCTAAATGTGAGCCAAAGGACTTGTGCATTGCTTGCCACAGTTCAGAAGTAAAACGTGCATCACGATCTGATATAATAGAGGTTGGCACTCCGTGCCTTGATACTACTTCCTTTAAGTACACGTCTGCTAAAGTTCAGAACTTGTCCGTCTCTTTGATAGCCAGGAAGTGTGCAGACTTAGTCAATCGATCCACTATCACCCAAATAGTGTCATTTCCGCGTTGAGATCTAGGCAGGCCAGTAACGAAATCCATGGAAATTTGCTCCCATTTCCATTGTGGTATCTCTGGTTGTTGGAGTAGGCCCGATGGTTTCTGATATTCAGTCTTGACTCTCGCACAAGTCAAACACTTGCTAACGTAGTTTGCTATGTGGGCTTTCATGCTAGGCCACCAATACGTAGTTCTTAAGTCGTGGTACATCTTATCCGAACCAGGATGTACTGAGTAACGAGACTTATACGTTTCATCTATCACTAGCTCGCGTAAGTTTCCATAAAGTGGGACCCAAATGAATCCTGCTACGTAGTAGGTGCCGTCTTCCTTTTGTTTTAACCGTTTCCTTGATCCTCGTAGGGACTCCGCCCTGAAGTTCTCTGGTTTCAATGCTTCAACCTGAGCATCTCGTATCTGAGTAGGAAGACTAGATTGAATGGTAAGTTGTAACGCTCGCACGCGCTTAGGTGTAGTATCCTTTCGACTGAGGGCGTCGACCACAACATTGGCTTTGCCCGGATGGTACTTGATCGCGCATTCGTAATCATTCAAAAGCTCAACCCATCGTCGTTGTCGCATGTTCAACTCCTTTTGCTTGAAGATATGCTCGAGACTCCTATGATCGGTGTAAATGGTGCACCTGGTACCGTACAAGTAATGTCTCCATATCTTAAGAGCAAAAACCACTGCTCCCAATTCCAAGTCATGCGTAGTGTAGTTCCTTTTGTGAACTTTAAGTTGACGTGACGCGTAAGCGATGACCTTGTCACGTTGCATCAACACACAGCCAAGTCCCTGAATGGATGCGTCGTAATAAACCACAAAATCGTCTGTGCCTTCAGGCAATGAGAGGATAGGTGCGCTACAAAGTCTATCCTTTAAGTGCCGAAACACCATTTCCTATGCATCACCCCAACGATAGGTGACACCCTTCTGAGTTAGAGAAGTGAGAGGTTGCGCAATCTTGGAGAAATCGTTGATAAACCTTCTGTAGTAACCTGCCAAGCCCAAGAATTTGCAGATTTCTGTTGGTGTACGGGGCGCAGGACAGTTCTTGACCGAGTCTACTTTGGATGGATCAACATGAATCCCATCCTTGTTTACCACGTGGCCTAGGAACTGGACTTCACGAATCCAGAAGTCGCATTTTGAGAACTTTGCATACAGCTGCTCTGTTCGAAGGAGTTCCAAAATAAGTCGTAGATGCTGCTCGTGTTCCTCCTGACTCTTAGAATAGATCAGGATGTCATCGATAAAAACTATAACGAACTTATCCAAGTAAGGCTTGCACACTCTGTTCATAAGGTCCATGAAGACCGCTGGTGCGTTTGTCAACCCAAAAGGCATAACCAGGAACTCGTAATGTCCATAACGAGTTCTGAATGCTGTCTTAGAGATGTCCTCGTCTCGGACTCTCAGTTGGTGGTATCCTGACCTTAAGTCAATCTTCGAGTAGTAGCTCGACCCTTGCAGCTGGTCGAATAAGTCGTCAATGCGTGGAAGAGGATAGCGATTCTTCATGGTCACCTTGTTGAGTTCGCGATAGTCTATACACATTCGAAAGGTACCGTCTTTCTTCTTCACAAATAACACTGGAGCTCCCCAGGGCGAAGAGCTAGGACGAATGAAACCCTTATCCAAGAGTTCTTGTAACTGCGCAGATAGTTCTTCCAATTCTAATGGAGCTAAGCGATACAGTGCACGAGCTATTGGTGCTGCTCCAGGAGCTAGCTCGATTTGAAACTCGACCTGACGATGAGGCGGAAGACGAGGTAATTCCTCAGGAAATACCTCAGAGAAATCGCGTACAGTTGGGATGTCTTCTATTCTCTTCTCTTTCGTTGATGCATCAGTAACGAGGGCTAAGATGTGACAACCCTCAAAATCCCATGTATTCCGTACAATTTATTAATAATAATTAATGTGCTTGACGACTGTGTGGAATTACGTAACTGCTTTCTGATATCTGTGTTATATTTACATGTGCATGTTGACACACTAATAGTGTACAGAAAAGTAATTAAATAGTCTGTTATGACTTCCTAAGTGTTAGAAATTAAAAGGGTTACAAAAATATATATAAAAGACACTTTACGGATTAATTAAGCACTTTAACGGAACAGTATCAAACTGAACAACCGGACATTACCCGGAACACTAAAATATTACCAGAGGCATTGTTTTATTTTTCTGAATTAGTTATGATCCCCGGACATCATAACACCTCCTAAAAATATCTACTAACTAGATCATGTAACTAATACTTAGATTAGAACTAGTAAGTAATCAAACTAGTTAACACCTAACCTACTACCCCCCCCCCATGTTGGATGATTAGGGGACATGGGTCCCACCTTTGATTACTTTGTTATATTTTATAAAAATCTTGTAGGGAATATACCAAACTTAGATGCCATATGCCATCCTAATCTCTATATAAACCACTAGTCCATCATCACATTCATCACTTATCTTCATCAACACACTCAAACTCTCTCCTCCCTTCTCTTGTTCGGCCGCCCCCTAGTACCACCACCACCACCATCACTTGATCACCTTCAAGCATTCTACAAGCATACAAAGGTGCTACGGGTCATACAACGGAGCTTGGTGCTCTCGGAAGTGGAAGGACCTTCTCTATTTGCTATTAACCACCACATTTCTTCACTCGAACTTCCCTAGCCTTGAGCTAGTGGTAAGAACTCAGATCCGTTCGTTCTTCATGTTATTTAAGTGGTTAATAGGTGATTTGATGATTAAAGTTATGAAACACTAAAGAACTTGCACTAAAGTCTTGAACATGTTGGTTAAAGAGTAACTAGTGGTGTAAATCATGTAGATCTGGTGTGGATATGATTATTGCTGATTTCCTTGATAATTTACTGGTTAATATTAATGCTTGATGTTGTTGTGATCACTAAACTTGTTAACGGTATCGATCGAACACGATTTAGAAGGTTAAACACTGAAAATCAGAATCTGTCCAAGTTTTACAGCCAACTTCAGTTGGCTGTAAACAGGTCATAAACTCAACGAAAAACTGATATTTTGAGGCTAAAATGTGATATTAGGAAATACGGTTCTAATGGCACTGGAATCGTAATTTTTGGACTCCGTTTACTATTTTTAAAGTGTTAATTTGTAACAGCAACTTAAGCTGAATTTTGACAGCAATAAATGGGTGTCGTACTTTCAGTCATAACCTGAGTTTTGTGATGAATCGGACCATGAAATTTGTACAGTAGATGACAACCGATGCATGTGTAATTACCCCACTGGAATTTCGTAAATCGGACACTCGATGAATTTTTAATAAATTGTTCCGTGGACTGTGGTCAGAAATTCATAAATCTGAGTTCAGTCAGGAATATGATTTTTTATAAAATATTGGTAGTGAACCGGACCCCGAATTTTTTACACAACAAAATATGGAAGGTTTAAGACATCTTGTAAAAATTTGGGAATTTATGGAATAATTTAACTATTTTATTAAAACGTCCGAAAACGGCCGGTTTTGAATATTAATGCTGAATTGATATAAGTTGTGACTTGCGTGTCTAAATGTCGAGTGTGCTATCCGTGAATGATCTAACATGGTATATATGTTATGTGCATTATCGTATGTTTGATTTTGAGTGGGGAATGGATGGGAAACTTAGAGGGGCATAAACCGTTAAAACGATGCATGTTGTGTGATAGATACGTGTAGGAACTTTGTGTTCTATTTGAAAGCCACTAAATGACTAACTGGTAAATTATATTAGGACGTGATTGACCGACCTTGACTGTTAGCTATATTGAGAATCTAACCGAGCAAACCGAGGTGAGTTCACACTCTTTCTAAGGCATGGGATTCCCAGGGGTTTGGGAATGGGATTGATTAACTACTTGTACTATCATTACTATTAAACTACTTTTTACTGTCCTCGGATTGAAGGGCACGTACGTAAAACCTACGTACACGATCATAAGACCATCAACTCTATCACTTTAAGTCCCTCATTTATCGACTTAATCGCCGAGGCCTATGGCGAGCGGGTCATTAGTTAATAGCGCTATTAGGTTTAACAAACCTCACACCGTGCCAGTCGGACGGGCGTGTACTAATGGACTATGGGCAAAGGGTCAATGCTGATAGACATTGACTTAGGGCACCTCTTATATTTTCGTAGCAGTCGATACGCGTGGTCTAGTAACACATGGGAAACCCCCACTAATCTTCGTAAACATGTCAGAAAGACCGCGATGCAAACTCATACGATACATGGTTTTCAAAACGAACAAATGATTTACGAAACGAATGCTATAACTAAACAACCAACTGTGAATTCACTCAACTTTGTTGTTGACTCGTTGTTACATGCCTTACAGGTCGTTAAATGCTTGGAGCTTGCATATGGAGGTGGTCGTTGTGGGATGCGAACTGATATGTCCCGTATTTAATAAATAAGCTTTATGAACTTATTAAACCTATGTTTTGGACTTTAAACTTATGAACTATGGACTATGTTTTGAACTTATGTTTTATGCTTCCGCTGTTTAACTAAAATCGGTTTACTTCCTTTTGGTCACCAATCGTATTGTGTTTGGTTTTAGTTACTTAATTATGTTGTTCGATATGATTGGTGGCTCGATCCTGGTCACGTCACGCCTCCAAGCGGTGGTACTCCGCATGGTGTATTTTGGGGGTGTGACAGATTGGTATCAGAGCCATTGGTTATAGTGAACTTGGTTTAAAAAGAGAAAAGCTTTTCGATAAAACCAGACTATAACCTGTACAGTGCTCAACGATCCACAACGATGCTTCGCTCCACGTGCAAGACTCGACACCATAAGTGGTATGATCTATGTTATATTGTCGGTTAGATAGTTTACACTGTGCATTAGTTAACGTGATAACTGCTACTTGAACCTTGTGTGCTTACTCTCTATTGACGTCCCACACTTACGCACTTTCACGACACTTTTCTCACTTACGTTGCTTCGTGATGAAGATCATGAGCGGACGCGGAGGACGTATCAACCTAACTCAAGCCCAACTGACGGCTTTGATCAACGAACGAGTTGCTGAGGCACTCGCAGCTGTTCCTGCAGGAGGTATAACCTGCCATATCAACCTATCTTAGGACGTTTAGATCCTACCTTCGCAAACCTACCCTCGTGCTTAACCTTGTCATTTATTCTCGCACCACAGGTCAACATGCTCAGCCTCCTGTGTGCATGTTCAAAACCTTCATGGATTGCCGACCAAGCACTTTCAGCGGCACAGAAGGTGCTGTAGGCCTTCTTCACTGGTTCGAGAAGCTCGAGTCTGTTTTCGAGATGTGTGATTGCCCGGAAGATCGTAAGGTGAAGTATGCTACTGGAACACTCGAAGGAGCTGCGTTAACCTGGTGGAAAGCACAGGTCCAATTGCTTGGGTTGGCGGTTGCTAACGCCACCCCATGGAACGGCTTCAAAGAACTGATTAGAGAAGAGTATTGCAGTCGTGACGACATCCACAAGCTAGAGGTGGAATTTTTCAACCTGAAGATGACGGGGTCTGAGATTGAGGCGTATACTAAGAGGTCAAACGAACTAGCCATCCTGTGTCCTACTATGGTGGACCCTCCTTACAAACGCATTGAGCTGTACCTTAAGGGCTTGGTGCTAGAAATTCAAAGCCACGTAACCTCAGCTAAACTTGGCACTATACAGCAAATCGTCAAGTTGGCTCACCGTCTCACTGATCAGGCAGTTGAGCAGAACAAACTGCCCAAACGTATTAGCGCCACTACTTCTGATGCTCCCAACGACAACAAGCGAAAATGGGATGAAAGCTCCAGTAAGGGTTCTGCTTCGGTTCAGTCTCAGCAGAGAAAGACTGATGGCTACCAGAGTCCTGGTCAGCAATCCTCCGGTAATCAAGGACAGGGTGGGTATCGAGGAAACCACCCAAAGTGCAACAAATGTAACAGACACCATAGTGGTCAATGCAACAAAGGACGTTGTCAAAGGTGTCTCAAGATGGGTCACGAAGCCAAGGATTGCAGGAGCTCACGTCCTGTGAATCAGAATCGCCAACAACAACAAGCTCCACAGAACCACCAGCAGCAGCCCCAGCAGGGAAATAAAGGATGCTTTCAGTGTGGCGCTGAAGGCCACTTTAAGAAGAACTGTCCCCAGCTTAACCAAAATCAGAACAACAACAACAACCAGGGAAACAGGAACAACAATGGAGGTAACAACGGGGGTAACAACAATGGTAATGGAGCAAGAGGTCGTGCTTTCGTGATTGGTCAGGGTGATGCAAGGAATGATCCCAACGTTGTGATGGGTAAGTTTCTTCTGGATGATTTCTTTGTTACTGTTTTATTTGATTCGGGTGCCGATACTAGCTACGTGTCCTTAAAAGTTAGCCAAATGCTTAAGCGCACTCCAACACTTTTGAACACCAAGCACACGGTAGAAATAGCAAATGGCAAAAGTTTAGAGGCTACACATATAGTTAAAGGTTGCAAGCTTGTCCTTGCCGATCAGACCTTTTCTATCAACCTCATTCCTATTGTTCTGGGTAGTTTTGACGTTGTCATTGGGATGGATTGGTTATCTCGACACCAAGCGGAGATTATTTGCAAGGAGAAAATCGTCCGCATCCCTCGCCCTGGTAAGGAACCCCTCGTGATTCGTGGCGACAAGAGTGGTGCTGTTGTAGGCATCATCTCTTTCCTTAAAGCCAAGAAGTGATTACGAAAGGGCCACACCGCTATCCTAGCCCTCGTTACTGATGCATCCGCGGAAGAAAGGAAGATAGAAGACATTCCTATTGTACGCGACTTTCCCGAGGTATTTCCTGAGGAATTACCTGGCCTTCCGCCTCATCGACAAGTCGAGTTTCAAATCGAGCTAGCCCCTAGAGCAGCACCAATAGCTTGTGCGCCTTATCGACTTGCTCCATCAGAACTCGAAGAACTGTCTACGCAACTACAAGAACTTCTGGAAAAGGGTTTTATACGTCCTAGCTCGTCGCCATGGGGAGCTCCAGTGTTGTTCGTAAAGAAGAAAGACGGTACCTTCAGGATGTGTATTGACTACCGCGAACTCAACAAGGTGACCGTGAAGAATCGTTACCCTCTTCCACGCATTGATGACTTGTTCGACCAGTTGCAAGGGTCGAGCTTCTATTCTAAGATTGATTTGAGATCGGGATACCATCAGCTGAGAGTCCGAGAGGAGGACGTCTCCAAAACAGCATTCAGAACTCGTTACGGCCATTACGAGTTTCTGGTTATGCCTTTCGGATTGACGAATGCACCAGCGGTCTTCATGGACCTCATGAACCGAGTGTGCAAACCTTACTTGGATAAATTTGTCATAGTCTTCATCGACGACATCCTGATCTATTCTAAGAGTCAGGAGGAACACGAGCAACACCTGAGGCTTATTCTGGAACTACTTCGTAAAGAGCAGCTGTATACCAAGTTTTCGAAATGTGACTTCTGGCTTCGCGAAGTCCATTTTCTGGGCCATGTGGTAAACAAGGATGGGATTCATGTGGATCCATCTAAGGTTGAATCGATCAAGAATTGGCCTACACCCCGCACACCAACAGAGATCCGCCAATTCTTAGGTCTGGCAGGATATTACAGAAGGTTTATCAAAGATTTCTCCAAGATTGCGCAACCTCTCACTTCACTGACTCAGAAGGGTGTCACCTATCGTTGGGGCGATGCACAGGAGTCCGCATTTCAACACTTGAAGGATAGACTTTGTAGCGCGCCTATCCTCTCATTGCCTGAAGGCACAGACGATTTTGTGGTTTACTGCGATGCTTCCATCCAAGGCCTTGGTTGTGTGTTGATGCAACGTGACAAGGTCATTGCCTACGCATCACGCCAACTTAAGGTTCACGAAAGGAACTACACTACTCACGATCTGGAACTGGGAGCAGTTGTTTTTGCGCTTAAGATATGGAGACATTACCTGTACGGTACCAAGTGCACCATTTACACCGATCACAGGAGTCTCGAGCATATTTTCAAGCAAAAGGAATTAAACATGCGTCAACGTCGATGGGTCGAGCTCTTGAATGACTACGAATGCGCGATCAAGTATCATCCGGGCAAAGCCAATGTTGTGGCTGACGCCCTCAGCCGGAAAGATACTATACCTAGGCGTGTACGTGCGTTACAACTTACCATCCAATCCAACCTTCCAGCTCAGATTCGTGATGCTCAGGTTGAAGCATTGAAAGCAGAGAACATTAGGGCTGAGTCCCTACGAGGATCGAGGCAACGGCTAGAACAAAAAGAAAACGGCGCCTACTATGTTAACGGACGCATCTGGGTTCCGCTGTATGGAGACTTGCGCGAGCTTGTGATGGATGAAGCGCATAAGTCTCGTTACTCAGTACATCCTGGTTCGGACAAGATGTACCATGATCTCAAGACTACATACTGGTGGCCTGGTATGAAAGCCAGCATAGCAACCTACGTCGGTAAATGCTTGACTTGTGCCATGGTCAAGGTCGAATACTAGAAACCATCAGGCCCACTTCAACAACCAGGGATCCCGAAATGGAAATGGGAGCAAATATCCACGGATTTCGTTACTGGCCTGCCCAGATCTCAACGCGGAAATGATACCATTTGGGTGATCGTGGATCGACTGACCAAGTCTGCACATTTTCTGCCTATCAAAGAAACAGATAAGTTTTCTACTCTAGCAGACATCTACTTAAAAGAAGTGGTATCAAGGCACGGAGTGCCAACCTCCATCATTTCTGATCGTGACGCGCGTTTCACCTCTGAACTGTGGCAAGCTATGCATAAGTCTTTTGGCTCACGATTAGATATGAGCACCGCTTATCATCCACAGACGGATGGGCAATCAGAACGCACCATCCAAACTCTTGAAGACATGCTTAGGGCATGTGTAATCGATTTTGGTAACGGCTGGGAAAAGCATCTCCCGTTAGTGGAGTTTTCATATAACAACAGTTACCACACCAGCATCCAAGCCGCTCCATTCGAGGCATTATATGGACGTAAATGCCGATCACCTCTCTGTTGGGCGGAAGTTGGTGACAGTCAAATCACTGGTCCAGAACTAGTAGTAGATACAACAGAAAAGATTGCTCAGATACGACAGCAAATGGCGGCAGCTCGTGACCATCAGAAAAGCTATGCTGATAAGCGAAGAAAGCCACTCGAGTTCCAGGTTGGGGATCGAGTGCTACTCAAAGTCTCACCTTGGAAAGGTGTAGTCCGATTTGGCAAACGGGGCAAGCTCAACCCGCGTTATGTCGGACCGCTCGAGATCATTGAGAGATTTGGCAAAGTCGCTTACAGGCTGAACCTACCTGAAGAACTCAGTGGAGTTCACAACGTATTCCATGTGTCGAATCTGAAGAAGTGTCTGTCAGATGAGACCCTCATAGTTCCTCTCAAAGAGCTCACAATCGACGACAAGCTGCGATTCGTTGAGGAACCAGTAGAGATTACGGATCAAGACGTTAAGATTCTCAAGCACACCAGAATACCTCTCGTCCGAGTTCGTTGGAATTCCCGTCGTGGGCCAGAGTATACCTGGGAACGAGAAGACCAAATGAAACTCAAGTATCCCCAGCTGTTTAAGAAAAATGCAACCACTACTGAGGCTGAAGCTACCGCAGAATTTCGGGACGAAATTGCAAATCAACGGGGGGATGATGTGACACCCCAGGAAAATCAGGAAAACAACGCAACTTAACTAGCTTCCTCAGTAACCACGCACCAAATTTCGGGACGAAATTCTCTTAACAGGGGGAGAATGTGACAACCCTCAAAATCCCATGTATTCCGTACAATTTATTAATAATAATTAATGTGCTTGACGACTGTGTGGAATTACGTAACTGCTTTCTGATATCTGTGTTATATTTACATGTGCATGTTGACACAGTAATAGTGTACAGAAAAGTAATTAAATAGTCTGTTATGACTTCCTAAGTGTTAGAAATTAAAAGGGTTACAAAAATATATATAAAAGACACTTTACGGATTAATTAAGCACTTTAACGGAACAGTATCAAACTGAACAACCGGACATTACCCTGAACACTAAAATATTACCAGAGGCATTGTTTTATTTTTCTGAATTAGTTATGATCCCCGGACATCATAACACCTCCTAAAAATATCTACTAACTAGATCATGTAACTAATACTTAGATTAGAACTAGTAAGTAATCAAACTAGTTAACACCTAACCTACTACCCCCCCCCCCCATGTTGGATGATTAGGGGACATGGGTCCCACCTTTGATTACTTTGTTATATTTTATAAAAATCTTGTAGGGAATATACCAAACTTAGATGCCATATGCCATCCTAATCTCTATATAAACCACTAGTCCATCATCACATTCATCACTTATCTTCATCAACACACTCAAACTCTCTCCTCCCTTCTCTTGTTCGGCCGCCCCCTAGTACCACCACCACCACCATCACTTGATCACCTTCAAGCATTCTACAAGCATACAAAGGTGCTACGGGTCATACAACGGAGCTTGGTGCTCTCGGAAGTGGAAGGACCTTCTCTATTTGCTATTAACCACCACATTTCTTCACTCGAACTTCCCTAGCCTTGAGCTAGTGGTAAGAACTCAGATCCGTTCGTTCTTCATGTTATTTAAGTGGTTAATAGGTGATTTGATGATTAAAGTTATGAAACACTAAAGAACTTGCACTAAAGTCTTGAACATGTTGGTTAAAGAGTAACTAGTGGTGTAAATCATGTAGATCTGGTGTGGATATGATTATTGCTGATTTCCTTGATAATTTACTGGTTAATATTAATGCTTGATGTTGTTGTGATCACTAAACTTGTTAACGGTATCGATCGAACACGATTTAGAAGGTTAAACACTGAAAATCAGAATCTGTCCAAGTTTTACAGCCAACTTCAGTTGGCTGTAAACAGGTCATAAACTCAACGAAAAACTGATATTTTGAGGCTAAAATGTGATATTAGGAAATACGGTTCTAATGGCACTGGAATCGTAATTTTTGGACTCCGTTTACTATTTTTAAAGTGTTAATTTGTAACAGCAACTTAAGCTGAATTTTGACAGCAATAAATGGGTGTCGTACTTTCAGTCATTACCTGAGTTTTGTGATGAATCGGACCATGAAATTTGTACAGTAGATGACAACCGATGCATGTGTAATTACCCCACTGGAATTTCGTAAATCGGACACTCGATGAATTTTTAATAAATTGTTCCGTGGACTGTGGTCAGAAATTCATAAATCTGAGTTCAGTCCAGAATATGATTTTTTGTAAAATATTGGTAGTGAACCGGACCCCGATATTTTTACACAACAAAATATGGAAGGTTTAAGACATCTTGTAAATTTTTGGAATTTTTGGAATAATTTAACTATTTTATTAAAACGTCCGAAAACAGCCGGTTTTGAATATTAATGCTGAATTGATATAAGTTGTGACTTGCGTGTCTAAATGTCGAGTGTGCTATCCGTGAATGATCTAACATGGTATATATGTTATGTGCATTATCGTATGTTTGATTTTGAGTGGGGAATGGATGGGAAACTTAGAGGGGCATAAACCGTTAAAACGATGCATGTTGTGTGATAGATACGTGTAGGAACTTTGTGTTCTATTTGAAAGCCACTAAATGACTAACTGGTAAATTATATTAGGACGTGATTGACCGACCTTGACTGTTAGCTATATTGAGAATCTAACCGAGCAAACCGAGGTGAGTTCACACTCTTTCTAAGGCATGGGATTCCCAGGGGTTTGGGAATGGGATTGATTAACTACTTGTACTATCATTACTATTAAACTACTTTTTACTGTCCTCGGATTGAAGGGCACGTACGTAAAACCTACGTACACGATCATAAGACCATCAACTCTATCACTTTAAGTCCCTCATTTATCGACTTAATCGCCGAGGCCTATGGCGAGCGGGTCATTAGTTAATAGCGCTATTAGGTTTAACAAACCTCACACCGTGCCAGTCGGACGGGCGTGTACTAATGGACTATGGGCAAAGGGTCAATGCTGATAGACATTGACTTAGGGCACCTCTTATATTTTCGTAGCAGTCGATACGCGTGGTCTAGTAACACATGGGAAACCCCCACTAATCTTCGCAAACATGTCAGAAAGACCGCGATGCAAACTCATACGATACATGGTTTTCAAAACGAACAAATGATTTACGAAACGAATGCTATAACTAAACAACCAACTGTGAATTCACTCAACTTTGTTGTTGACTCGTTGTTACATGCCTTACAGGTCGTTAAATGCTTGGAGCTTGCATATGGAGGTGGTCGTTGTGGGATGCGAACTGATATGTCCCGTATTTAATAAATAAGCTTTATGAACTTATTAAACCTACGTTTTGGACTTTAAACTTATGAACTATGGACTATGTTTTGAACTTATGTTTTATGCTTCCGCTGTTTAACTAAAATCGGTTTACTTCCTTTTGGTCACCAATCGTATTGTGTTTGGTTTTAATTACTTAATTATGTTGTTCGATATGATTGGTGGCTCGATCCTGGTCACGTCACGCCTCCAAGCGGTGGTACTCCGCATGGTGGATTTTGGGGGTGTGACATAAGATAGCTGTGTGGCCCTTACGTCAACACTTCTGGGCCTTAAGGAAAGAAATGATGCCCACCACAGCACCACTCTTGTCACCATGAATTACCAAAGGTTCTTCACCAGAACGAGGAATGCATACGATCTTCTCCTTGCAAAGAATCTCTGCTCGATGTTGAGATAGCCAATCCATACCAATAACGATGTCGAAACTACTAAGAACGATGGGGATGAGATCGATAGAGAAAGCCTGACCCGCTAAAACGAGATTACAACCCTTAATTATATGCGTGGCCTCTAGACTTTTACCATTTGCTAACTCTACTATGTGCTTGGTGTTCATAAGTGTTGGTGTGCGCTTGAGCATTTGACTAACTTTTAAGGACACATAGCTGGTATCGGCACCCGAATCAAATAAAACTTTAACATAAAAGTTGTTCAGTAGGAACTTACCCATCACAACGTTGGGGTCATTCCTAGCATCCCCCTGACCAATCACGAACGCACGTCCCCTGGCAACATTGCCGTTGTTGTTGTTACCTCCGTTGTTTCCATTCCCATGATTGTCGTTGTTCTGATTCTGATTCTGGTTCAACTGTGGGCAGTGTATCTTGAAGTGACCTTCAGCACCACACTGGTAGCATCCCTTGTTACCCTGCTGTTGCTGTTGCTGGTTCTTTGGGGCTTGTGGCTGCTGTTGTCGATTCTGGTTTGGAGGCGTGACTGACCAGGATCAAACCACCAATCATATTGAACAAGCATGTAAGTAGTTTATAAAATCCAACACAATACAATTGGTGTCCAAAAAAAACATAGTTTAAGTTGCAAGCGGAAGCATAATGTCTAAAACCAAATTATAAGTTTAAACGTTTCAAATGTTTAGCATGGCTCACAGCTGTCCATGTCCCACAACGACTCTTCCCACTCCCATGCAAGCTCCATAGATACCTAACGACCTGCAAGGCATGTAACAGAGAGTCAACAACAAAGTTGAGCGAGTTCACAGGAGGTGTACGTTGTAAAGTAGTTTTTCAAGAACTATGAGTTTGTTTTCAACAACAGGTTAAATCAACTTTCCTTATTTTCCAAACCATGAATGGTGGGGGCTACCCCATGTTGTAAACCACTAGACTAGATGTATGCATAGGTGTCCTTCCCAATCCGAGGACAGAGGTACGTATTGAATACGTAGGTTTCGCGTAGGTGTCCTACCCAATCCGAGGACAGAGGTACGTAGTGTATACGTAGGTTTAGCGCTGGTGTCCTTCCCAATCCGAGGACAGTGGTACGTAGGAGTACGAAGGTTTAGTGCTGGTGTCCTTCCCAATCCGAGGACAGTGGTACGTAGCGGGTACGTAGGTTTAGTGCTGGTGTCCTTCCCAATCCGAGGACAGAGGTACGTAGCGAGTACGTAGGTTTAGCGCTGGCGTCCTTCCCAATCCGAGGACGGTGGTAAGTAGTCTAGTAATGGTGTAAGTACAAGTTCTGTCGTAGCTATTCAATCCCATACCCAACCCACCGGGAATCCCATGCCTTAGGAGTGTGAACTCACCTTGGTTTGCTCGGCAGATACACGAAAAGGTCACTTGATCTATATGTGGTCAACCACGTCCTAACACGGTTACCATACAAGTCAGGTCTAGGTTCAAGTAGTGCACGTAAGTTTACACAGAACTAACGAGTCAAGAACACGTAATGATCATGTCATACGCATTGGACCTGATAAACGATTCAGTTAAACACATAAAGCCTAGACTTGTGCGATTAGATAGTTGAAACCCAAACAACTACCCGGCCCAACATGTTGTGCGATCAGCACAACCTTGTGCGATCCACAACATGTTGTGCGATCCAATTAACACCCAGCCCAAAACAAATAGAAAGCCCAATCATACATACTCGGCCCAAATAATAGCAAACGTTGGTCTTGTGCGGTCCGGATGGACTTGTGCGATCCGGATAACTTGTGCGACTGGGTTTTGGGCTTTAAGGCCCAACTGTATAAAAAGTCCAAGTGGTTTGTGTGTGGTCCAAGCCTTGTGCGATCAGCAGTGTCTTGTGCGATCCACAAGGTCATGTGCGATCATGCAAACTCTAGTTGTACACTGCTGCCTTATGTGATTGTACCTATCTTGTGCGACTGCACTTGTGCGTCTGGCACTTGTGCGATCAGTCGCCTTGTGCGATCAGATCAGATCTTATACGATCTGGTTTGTGCTATTTGTTTTAATATCCGAAAATTATAGCAGTCAGTTATATGATTTCCATTTATGAAATCTATCAATTAACAACACTGACAGTTTCAATCGTGCATATCTCGATCAAACCAAGCAATTATCACCTGATTCATAAGAACCCTAATAGCATGAATATCAATCACACCTTCAAACACATTAACAGGTTCATGGCCTTGATTTCTAACATGTACCCTACATATCAACACAACAATCATCCGAATAATAACACATCACAGCCGGTTATCATCTGTTCGGTTCTATAACTACACGAGCCGATTAGCATATTGCCATATCTTGTTTAATCATACAACTTTAACACTTAACATCATCCAACACACAATCATTAATGATTCTACTAACAGGAACCCTAATCATTATACTAGTTTATAACAATCCCCATATCAACTAACATTCAGTCATCACAATCGTGCATCATGTATAATACCAACAATCAATAAAACACTAACCGAATTAGAGGATAGACAAAGGTTGATCCGAATAGAAAAGATCTTCGAGAGATGGGGATGTTTGCCGTCGGCTTCGAGAGAGAAGGAAGAGAGAGTAGGGTTTGTGTGTGTGTTGTGTTTTGCAAGTTATGAGAAACAAAATCCTATCTTGGGTGATTGTATACGCATAAAAGGAGTGGGCCGAACCCATACATGGGCTGCCCTTTTGGGTTTCGAGTACAATAAGTGCAAACCGAATGGGCTTGTGCGATCGGGTTGTTGTTGTTGTGCGACCGGTTCGTGTAATGTTATCATATTACATACATACATTCGTTACACATAATCACATAACATATAACATTCAATTAATCAACGAAGTTCACATAATCACACAACGTTCCCACTAGTTACATCAAAGTACAATGAGAGGTTTGAAATACGAGTTGTCACAACATTCACAGGACCGAAGAGATCCATGTGAAGTCTTTCTAGTGGCTTCGAGATAGAGTTCATCTTTTTATCCGGATGGGATTTCTTCCATTGTTTTCCCTTTATACAACTGATACACTCCCCCTCAAGATGAAAACTCTTCAAGTGAACACCTTTAACTAAATCATTATGCACCAGGTAGTTCATCTTTCGTAGGTGTATGTGGCCCATCTTTTGGTGCCACAGCTCTGACTCCTTTTCAGTAGCTCTTGACACGAAGCACTGTGGTTGACCCGTGGTAGTCATAGCAACGCTCATATCCAACACATACAGATCATTAACCCTTGGTGCTCGCATGATGATCCACTCCTCGGGGATGACAAACCCCGGCTTCAGGATCAGAGATTCCTTTTCAGTGAAATGTGTCGAATACATTCTGTCACAGATTTGAGAAATGCTAAGCAAGTTGTTCTCCAGCTCTGCTATGTATTTGACTCTTTCAAACGTGATTACACCATTTAATAATGTCCCTTCACCAATAATACGTCCTCCTTGATTTCCTGCGAAACCGACGTATCCACCGTTGAACCCTCTAACATCATATAACAATGTTTTTCTCCCTTTCATGTGCTTGGATGCTCCACTATCCATAATCCACCTTGAGATAGATCTCGAGAGCTCCTGCACATTTCACAAACATTCAGTTAGATTTTGAAGCAACCCAAGCCTCCTTTGACTCGGGTAGCTTGATGCGGGTTGTTGCAGTGTACAATGGTGGGAAACTTTTGTCATTCATTTTAAGACTCTCTTCAGATCCAACCTCAACCTCTTTATATAGAAAGAATTCGTTTTTCGGAGGTTGACCAGATGGTTGCTCTTTCTTTGGAACATACTTCTTCTTGGGTGAAGTCGAAGTTTGTTTCTCCAGTTTTTCATAAAAGTCCAAAGGTACATTCATCTTAACCGATTTGGTTGAAGATGATTGTTTTGCAGAATCAGAAACCTTTGGTTTTTAAACATTTGATGTCTTATCCTCAGATTTTGGCTTCCCAGTTTGCTGCGGAGAAGCGACCTGTTTGTAAAATTGATCAGTTTTCTTTACCGACTGTTTTACAGGTTCAGACTTGACTTTGATGTTTTCATTTTTCAAAATCTTCTTCTCAACAAACATTGGAGCTTTTCCTTTGACATCATTCTTCTTTCTCGGATTCTCAACAACCACAGACTTAGGTATTCAGTTGGTGCACTTTCGTGCAATGTGTCTAACTTCGTTGCATTTAAAGCAAGTGCGCGTGTCATCTACCCGACTTTTCCCTTCAGTCTGAGGCTGTGAAGCCTTCTTTGCAAAAAATTCTTCATTTGATTTTGAAAAAAATTCCGATTCTTGCTTGGAAAGTGAACTTGAACTTTTTACAAACACTTTCTTTTCGACAAACTTTTTGTTTTGAAAGTTTCTCTTTTGATTGTTCTTACCACCCTGATAACCACCCAACCATTTGTTTTGATTGTTATTAATAACACGTGGTGGCACAAAAAGTTTCTTATAGTAAGATTTATCCTTTTCAAAGTTCAAAAACCTTTTAGAACTCTTTATCCCATCAATTTCAGAAACACCAATTTCCACAAGTTTGAAAACTTTCTTCAACTTGTCAATATTCACATTTTCAATTGGAAACTCAATATCCGAGTACAACTTATCTGAACCAGACATCTTGCACATGACAAGAGTAGGTTCGTCACTTGAGTTGTTCTTGGATTTTGATTTCGGAATGTAGTTGTTCAGAAAACATTCTTCATCTTCAGTCGAATCACTATCTGATTTTAATACATTTTCAACCACATTTTTACGACTTTAGACTGAACACTATCTTCATCAGATGATGAAGTGAATGTGATATTAATTGTTTCTGGAAGTTTCTCAGCATCTGTTTTCTGATTTGTTTCAACTTCATTAACCAACCCGGACTGTTTCTTTGAAAAATTGTTTAGTACAGGCGGTGGAAATTGATGATAACCCACCCCCGTTCCATCCGAGTAGACATCTTCACCAGCTTTGTTCTTCCCAATTGGTTTGGGAACGATGTGTTGAAGAACAAAGCTAGCGGAGTTGTAACTGTTCAGTTTCAGATTGATTCTTTCATTCTAAATCTTAGCTTCCTGGAACTGAAGCTTAAGACTTGCGATCTCGTCCAATTGCTGGTTGATTTGTCT
The DNA here is from genome assembly GCF_002127325.2 of Helianthus annuus. NCBI lineage: Eukaryota > Viridiplantae > Streptophyta > Magnoliopsida > Asterales > Asteraceae > Helianthus > Helianthus annuus. Next base: position 54,136,147 of record NC_035448.2, on the reverse strand, counting down.
TTCTTTTGCCTGAAGAACTCCAGTCAAATGAACATTTTCTTTATAAGTTTTACCATTTCGTTCGTCGGAATCTTTCACTGTTCTTTTCAATTTTTCATAATTTTCTGAAATGGTTCTGTTTTCCAGAGTCAACTTCTCATTTTCTTTCTTAAAGCGTTCAACATCAGTTTTATCTTTTTCAATCTTTTCTGTTAATTCTTTAATTCTTTCATTTGAAGCTCTAAGTAGTTTATCTCGATTTAAAATTTTTTTTTTCAACAATTTCGACTTTTTCAACCAGATCTTGGGTCTTTTTGAGTGTGAGATACGCATGTGTGCTGCAAACTTTGCATTCTTTCATGCAATTTTTGCAATTTCTCTCTGTTTTAGCACAATCAGTCTTACCTGATTCATTGGTTGAACCACTACTACTGACCTTGTTTGTTGACTCAGACGCAGATTTGGAATCTACCTCTAGTTCCTTTGCCATAAGCACTTTGTCAGCCATTTTTGTCAGGTTTTCTGCCGTCATTTCCTTTGTAGTATCAATGATCCCATCGTCTACCTTCATTGACTTTAGCCTTTCTTCTTCGGCTTTCTTTGCCTCGTCTCTCTCTCTCTCTCTGTTCTTCTTCTTGCTTTAAAGATTCTATGAGAGTTTCGACTTTAACCGATGATGGTTCTACAATTATGTTGCCTTTCGGATCTAAATAGCATTCACGATCCGGATCCCATCTATTTGCTCTTTTGGCTTCTTTCCAAGCTGCGTAGATTTTATCCTTCATATGTAATGCTATCATCTTTCGATAGTCGTATTTTTTCTCTTCAGTTTGTGGTGTTTGTTGTTCAATTTGTGCCATTAACGCGAATCCAACTGCATCATCTTCCGGCAGGAATTCACTCCAATCGAAACCTTCATCATCCTGAATTACAACTAAAGCTCTCGACTTCTCCTTTGGATTCTCCTCGATCTGCTTCATTCTGGGTGGCTCTTCGCGATTTTGGTGATAGACAGCTTTCTTATAGTAGTCGTCATGAAAAGGATTAGCTGTTTCATCCGCTGCTGAGTTTCTGCATTCCCTCTTGAAGTGCCCCTTCTGTTTACACTTGAAGCAGGTCACTTTTGATTTATCAAATCCCAGCTTTGTCGAAGGCTCTCAAATGGAATTTCTTCCCGTTATCTCCATGAATCGTTGTGCTCTTCGGATTACGCTAGCCATACACCAACGTATATCGATTAGCTCCATCTCTTCAGGATCAATCTGGTCATAATCCTCTTTTGTCAGATTTGTATTTCTGATTTTTCCAGCGACCAGAGTTTCATATGATTCTAAGATTGAAGCAAGAAACACCATTTGTTGTTTCGCTGTCTCTTCATTGAAGTTTTGAGCGTTATTCAGGTTCATAACGATGTTGCATTGAAAGACATTTTTGGGAACATTTTGTTGTTGCTGACTACTTGGAACAGAAGAAGAAGAACCTCCATGATAACCACTGCTGGATGATGAACTGCTGCTTTTCTTTTCTTGAGTCACCGTGCTTGAACTCTCAGCAGAGTGGTTTTCAGAATCATACTTCCCCTGTAGTAGAGATCATTCTCTTGATATGGGGTGTTTTTTACTTTGTTCATTTTCTTGATTTCCAACTCATGACTCTCAAATCTTTCAATCAACCAGTCAATTGTCATTTCTGACATTGCTTTTGTGGTTTTCAGAACCAGACCATTGTATTGCCAATCTTTCTCATTTGGCAGAGATTCCAATAACTTTTCAACCATCTCTTCTTCGGTAATTGTGATCCTACGTCTGACGAGTTCTATCTTCAGATGGCAAAACCGCTCAATCATCTTTAATACATTTTCATTTTTCATACATGCAAATAAGTCAAACTCCTTTTTCAACAGTCGTTTCTTGTTTTTCACAATCTCTTCTCCTCCAATACACTTCTTTTCTAGTTTAGCCCATAAATCCTTTGAATTATCGTAGTTAATCAAAGAAATAATATCCTCTCTGACGGATTGATGTAACAAGGCTATGCATTTTTGTTCAGCAATAAACATCTCTTGTTCATTGTCAGCCAAGTTTTCATAATCTCGTCTTCCAATATCGTAACCATTCTTCATACACCTCCAACTCATGTAAGCAAAAGCCTTCAACCAACCATCAAACCTGTTTGCCCAACGGTTGTAGTCTTCAATCGCCATCAGCTTCGGCGACTTGTTATACGTTCCATAGGTATTGTCAACGCTAGGAGAATCTGCGATCGCCTTTTTTGGATTTGTGTTGGAATTGGTGTTTGTGTTTGTCGATGTCTCTCCAGTGTTGTATGGGAGATGTCGCTGAATGGGTTAAGAAAATCGTCTCCCATTTTGAAAACACCTAAAAAATTCAAACACTTAGAACAAATTTTCACAACTTTCAAAAAAAATCTCAAACTATTACACTTGGATCAAATGGTGATCCGATCGAATGACGATTCGATCGGATGACACAGTCAGATAATGAACCAAGTTGTCAAGTGTCGGATAGCACAAGTGTCGGATGACACAGGTGTCGGATGGCACAGGTGTCGAATGGCACAAGTGTCGGATGCCACAAGTGTCGGATAGCAAGTAGCGGATAGCTCAAGTGTCGAATGGCTATCCGATCGGATGGTGATCCGAGCGGATGGTCATTCGATTGAGGTGACTTATGTTTTAGAGATTTTAAACTTCAAAACCAATCCGATCGGATGGTGATCCGATCGAACGAGTTTATGACGTTAGCAATATGCGAAGAACACGACATAGTTTTTGATCAATTTGAATCAGTTTTAGTCTGATTTTTTCAATGAAACTGTGTAGGATTGTTCTATGTTCAATTCCGATTCGATTGATATCAAATTTACTCAATTTCGTCGTGAAATCTTGCTTAATTTTGAGTTTTTCCGGTTTTAAGGTGTGAAATGTAAAAACTGCAAGAAATGTAGGAGAAGGTGAAGAATTTGTCAGAATCTCCGGTGAGATTTGACTGAAATCTGCAGAAAAAGGCTGAAATCTTAGTGAATTGTTGTTGTAAACTCCGATTCGGCTCCTCGAGGCTCTGATACCACTTGTTAGGCCACGCACGGGATCTGTTCTTGTCGTAGAACGTAGCGGAATCGATCAGTGTCGAGGTGCGGAATCCGTCGACACCGTCTGAGAATCACTAACAACAGTTTCAACGCTTAACATGTCTGAATTCATTGATTGATGGTGAAAGTACAGAAGATCCAGATGAAAGTCAGACAGACAGAGCTTCGCTACAATAATCAACAAAAGGTTCTAAACAACTAGCACTAATCAGCTATTTATAGGCAATCAGGGAAGGAGAAGTGTCACCCGGTCGGATGGTCATCCGATCGGATTGCCATCCGATCGGATGGCCATCTGTTCGGTTGACACAAATCGTCTGATGGATTTCACTTTAACAGTTATGCATCGTTCCCTGATTTGTCTAGACATACAAATACATACATGTTCATACATATACAAAAATACACACACAGGAAAAAATACATAAGACTCGATGCAGACGGAAGCTACAAACATATGTACTAACAGTAACTAATACGTAACCGGGGGTTATAATACTTACAACGAGGCAGAGCTTCGCTATTTAGGGGGTATTATACCCGATAATATTTGATTTATTAGAGATTCGAGAGAGAGAAAATATTTTTGAACGATTTGTGACTGAAGCCGAAGGCCCCTATTTATGGGCTGATCATACGTTCCGTCACGCCCCGCGACGCCCTAGGGCTTAGTCCCTCGCGGGCCGCGAGGACCCTAGACTAGGGTCTAGGTTTGGCGAATTAGCATGTAGGTTCGACACGAGATGGGACACGTGGCAGTTTGGGAAGTTACCTGGTGTCACTCCGTCGCGCTCCACGACAGACTTAAGCATCCTCCGTCGCGGGCCGTGAGGCTCTATAATTGTTTGTTTTATTTGATTTTTATTAATATAAAGGTATTTCAGGCTTTTTTTCGTATACGGGGTGTATTTTAGGACGTATAGGAGTATTTTAAGGATTCTGGAAGAGTTGTTATATCCTCCCCACCTTGTTTTAGATCTCGTCTTTGAGGTCTACTGGAATAGGTGTGGATATTTGCTTTGAATCTCTGATTCAAGCTCCCAAGTGTATCCTGGTCCTCTCTTTGAATCCCATTTTACTTTGACTAGGACTAATCTCTTGTGTTTGAGATTCTTGATCTTTATATCTTCAATCTGTAGGGGTCTCTCTATAGACTTAAGTTTCTCATTTACCTCTATGTCCTTAAGAGGTACCACTAATGACTCACCTGCTAAGCTGGTAAGCTACTGGCCCTATTCTTCTAATAATCTTAAAGGGTCCAACATACCTGGGGCTTAGCTTTCCCCTCCTTATGAATCTGACTATTCCTTTCCCTGGAGAAACTTTTAATAACACTTTATCTCCCACTTGAAATTCCAACGGAAAAATCGCCTATTATTAGCATAACTCTTTTGGTGATCGCATGCTGCTTTTGGTCTTTCCTTGACTTGAAAAATTTTGTCCGTTGTTTCTTGTACTATTTCTGGTCCAGACAGTTGCTTTTCTCCAATTTCTGCCCAACAGACTAGGGTTCGGCACTTTCGTCCATAAAGTGCTTCAAATGGTGCAGCATTGATACTGGTATGATAGCTGTTATTGTAGGAAAGTTCGATTAATGGTAAATGATCGTCCTAATTTCCTCTGAAATCAATAACACAAGCTCTATGCATATCTTCCATTGTCTGAATTGTCCTTTCGCTTTGTCCGTCCGTTTTAGGATGATAAGTAGTGCTTAGATTTAACTTGGTTCCCATTGCTTTTTGGAAGCTAGTCCAAAAATGAGAAGTAAAACGGCTATCCCTATCAGAAACAATAGATAAAGGAATTCCATGTATTGAAACTATTTCATTTACATATAACTTGGCTAATTGTTCCATACTAAAAGTTTCCTTCATTGGTAAGAAATGAGCAGACTTGGTTAATCTATCTACAATCACCCAGATTGTATCATTACCTTTTCGTGTCTTGGGTAATTTAGTCACAAAGTCCATTGTTATCAATTCCCATTTCCATATAGGCATCTCTAGTTGTTGCAACAAACCTGAGGGTTTCTAATGTTCAGCTTTAACTTGTGAACAGGTTAGACACTTGGCAACATAGGTGGCTATATCCTTTTTCATTCATATCCACCAGAAATTCTTTCTTAAGTCTTGATATATTTTTTCACTACCAGGATGTGTCGTATACTTAGACTTATGGGCTTCTTCTAAAATTCGGTGGCGTAGGTTTCCTTGTTTGGGTATCCAGATTCTTTTCTTATGGAATTTCCAAATTCCATCTGTTCCTTGTTCTAATTCCTTAATCATTCCTTTTAATTTTTCAGTATCGTTCTTGATTTCTGATTCTTGTGTTTCTCTAATTTGCTCATTTAAATCTATCTGCAGATTTAATTTAAGAGAACGTACTCGTCTTGGCTTTTCATGATACTTTCGAATTAAAGCATTAGCTACTACATTAGCCTTTCCTGCATGATACTGGATATTGCAATCATAATCACCAAGAATTTCCATCTAGCGTCTCTGTCTCATATTGAACTCCTTTTGCCCGAAAGCATATCTTAAACTCTTATGATCGGTGAAAATAGTAAACTTGCTACCGTAAAGGTAATCTTTCCAAATTTTAATTGTATAATTCTCTTCATGATTCTTAAGTTGTCTAGAGGCATAGGCTATAACCTTTTGACGTTGCATCAACACACATCCATATCCTAACTTAGACGCATCACAATAGACTACAAAGTCTTCAGTTCCTTCTGGTAACGCGAGTATGGGTGCATTGGTTAATCTTTGCTTAAGAATCCTAAAGGCTTCTTCCTGTTTTGGTCCCCATTCAAACTTAACTGATTTACAAGTCAGTTTCGTTAAGGGTATGGCTATTCTTGAAAAATCTCGGATAGACCGTCTATAATAACCTGCTAGTCCAAGAAAACTTCTCACCTCCGTTGGTGATTCAGGGACTTTCCATTTAGTAATCGCTTTGATTTTTGTGGGATCCACATGAATTCCTCATGATTAACTAGATGTCCAAGAAATTGTATTTCTTGTAACCAAAATTCACATTTAGAGAATTTAGCATAAAGCTTTTCTCTTCTCAGCAAATTCAGAAGTGTAAACAAATGCTCTGCATGCTCTTCTTTACTTTTAGAGTAAATTAGAATATCATCTATAAAGACAATTATGAATTTATCTAGATATGGTTTGCATATTCTGTTCATCATGTCCATAAATGCGGCTGGGGCATTGGTTTAACCAAATGGCATGACTGTAAATTCATAATGATCGTACCTTGTTCTGAAAGCAGTTTTAGGAATGTCCTCTTCCTGTACTTTCAGTTGATGATATCCTGAGCGTAAATCGATCTTAGAAAAGAATCGAGCTCCTTGCAGTTGATCAAACAGATCATCGATTCTCGGTAGTGGGTACCGATTTTTAATCGTGACCTTATTCAGTTCTCGGTAATCAATGCACATACGCATTGATCCGTCCTTCTTCTTGACAAACAAGATTGGTGCTCCCCATGGCGATGAACTAGGCTGTATGAAACCTTTCTCCAGAAGTTCGTCCAATTGTTTCTTCTAGGGGTGTGCAATAACTGAACCGTTAACCGAAACCGAACCGAAAACCGACAAAACCGAACCAAAATTAAACGAAACCGAATTAACCAAAAGTCGGTTAACGGATATTTTTTTACCATCGGTTAACCGAAATTAACCGAACCGAACCGAATCATTTATTTCTTTATATATTTCTAGCTTTTATACCTCTATTTCATGTATTTCATGTTTTATCCTTTCATTTCATGTAATAATACCTCTATTTCATTTATTTATGTCTTCATTTCATTTATTTATACCTTCATTTCATTTACTTATACCTCCATTTTATGTATTTAAACATCTATTCATGCATTTATACATCCATTTCATTTATTTATACATCCATTTCATGTACTTATACATCTATTTCATGTATTTATATCTCCATTACATGTATTTCTAAGAAAAAATAACCCTTGTTTGAATTGGTTATTAATCGAAAATTAACGGAACCGAACCGAAAACCGACAAATTAACCGAATTAACTGAACTGATTAATCGATGACTTCGGTTACGGTTACGGATAATGCTAATAACCGAACCGTGCACACCCCTAGTTTCTTCAGTTCTTGCATCTCCGCTGGTGCTAACCGGTAAGGTGCCTTAGCAGTCGTTGCTGTCCCTGGTAGTAGGTGAATTCTAAATTCAACTTCCCTATCTGGCGGTAATCCAGGTAGCTCTTCTGGGAAAACATTTGAGAATTGAGATACTACGGGAATATATTTCAATTCTTTTCCTTTAGTGTTAATGATTATGGAAATCATATACACTAGTGATCCTTTCCTTGCATAACTTGCTGTTTTCATCACAGAGATGAATTTTGTGGACTTGGTTGGCTTGTCTCCTTTAATTGTGATCTTTTCACCATTTGGTGAATTTACTTATACTGACTTTTGATCACAAAGAATACTGGCATGATTGGCTGCTAACCAATACATTCCCCATACGATATCAAATCCAGCCAGATTCATTGGGTAAAGGTTAGCAATAAATTTATGGTTTAAAATTTCTATTCTTGCTCCCTGCAAGATTTCGGTAATGTTAATGGATTCTCCGTTTGTCGTTTCTACCAAACATTCTTGTTGGAGTTTAGTTAATGGTTGATTGAGAAGTTTGCAGAATGAAGTATTAATAAAACTTTAGTTCGCACCAGAGTCAAATAATACTTTAGCAAAAACATCATTAACTAAAAATGTACCGGCAATCACGTCCGGAATCATCTTGGCTTCTTCAGCTGTCAGAACAAATGCTCTAGCATTCTTGGTAGTCTTGCTGTTCGTTGCTAGGGCTAGCTTCGGATAGTTCGGTTTGATATGCCCCTTTTTTCCACAATTGAAGCATATTCCATTACTGGGTTTCTTCCTACAGTCTTCTTCCTTGTGTCCCGATATTTTGCAGAAGTTGCAGTATATGGAACATCTTCCCGAATGCTTCTTCTTGCAGTACTTGCAGTAAGGTGCAGAAGTAGAACCTGTACCTTTCCCACGGTTGCAGTTACCGTAGCAAAATTCCTGGGTAAGTTTTTGGACTAGGTTGTTTCTCTGGTTTTCTTCTTGCGTACGTACTAATTCATCAGTCAAGGTATTGGCTAGTTCTACAGCTTCTTCTATGGTTTGTGGTCTAGCTGCTTTGACTACGTGTCTGATCTCACTAATTAATCCCCAAATGTAACGGGAGATTAATATTGGTTCTGGTGAAGCTAGGGTCGGCACTATTCTAGCATATTCGAAGAATATGGTAGTGTAACCCTTACAGTCAACTCCAGTCATTCTAAGGTTTAAGAATTTATTAGCAATTTGTTCCTTTTCATTGTGAGGACAGAATTTTCTTTCAACCATTTCTTTAAAGTTGATCCATTCCATATTATAAACTCTGTCACTTCTCTTAGACTGGAGAATAGTATTCCACCATTCTAAGGCTGCATTCTTAAAAAGATTAGAAGCAAACATAATCTTATCTTCCTCTGCACATTTGCTTATTTTTAAGACTGCTTCTGTCTTTTCTATCCAATGTAGAGCTGCAATGGCTCCTTCATTGCCAGAGAATTCTATTGGTTTGCAAGACCAGAATTCTTTGTAAGAACAACCATATGACATGGTTCTTCTTCTTTTTGGAATGGGCAATTGAAGTAGCGGTCCATTATTCACGCTGTGACTTGGTTCAGTAGGTGGTCGTTTACTTCCACTATTAGTTTTATTATTTTCTGCTTCCTTAATAGTCTTGATAATATATGGCATATCGTCTATGATTCCTTGTGCGACTATATGTTGGATGGTACTGTTATCTATTTGGTTTCCATTATTATCGTTATTATGGTTTTCCTGATTTACTTCGTTGTCCATCTGAATTATAAACATTTATCAGGTATTAATATTACTGAATAAGATTTAATGTAAACAATCACGCAAACAAATTGATCAAAATCGTCGAGCATTGCGAAATTTACTATTTTTCATATATATATATATATATATTACAATCTACAAATGGAATTGAAACACACTACTAGTTATGCATCAGTAGGTATTAGGTTATCTATTTTAGTTGATTGTACATTTTTCAACTACACACACACACACACACATATATATATATATATATATTATTATTACTAGGGGTGGTTCCAGAATTGCATTTCACGCTCGTCGTATTTCCACACGAGCTTCTCTCCTATTTGTTTGATTCTCTATCCTCCTTCAACTAATTCCTCACCAAATGTGCGGAGTTCCCGCACATTCGCTTCACTCATGGTTGGCAGTGGTGTGGGTATTGGGTCAAGGTACTGGGGCATAGGTTCTCCATATGGGTATGGGTTGTCTAGTATCTCCTGGACATACTGATCGGCATTCTAATATGGATCTAGAGGGTTAAGGTTGGTATATTGTGCTATGAGGTTTGGTATCGGTTCTCCCTGTGGATAGAGTTCCTGGTAATCCCTATGGTCATCCTCCCATGGGTCATACATTAGAGGGTTAGGTGCTGGGATTCTTGGTATCTCGTTTGGGTCAAATGCTGGTATGGGAATTTGATCTCCTTGGTTAAGTTCTATCTCCATTGGTTGTGTTGGGAATAGTGGCAGTGGTTGTGGTGCAATTATCTGATCTAAATTTGGATCGGGTGCAGTGGTGGCTAGTATATGAAAGTTTGCCAATCGCCTATTGACTATGTCTTGTGTCTGGGTGTTCATCTCCCTATTGGCTGCTGCTAATGCCCTTTGTTGTTGCAATTTTCTCATTCGCTTCCTTCGCTCATGTGCTCCCTGACTGAACCATCCTCTCTTTTTCGAAGGGAATGGTTCTTCGGATTGCGACTTAAATATGAAGATTCCTTCTTCTGTATCAGCAGAATACCCCGAAGGAGTAGGCTGTGAGGAAGTTCCTTCACATTTAGGAGAACTAGCTAGGTGACGATAGGCGTCAGATGGACCTTGATCACTCATACTGTAAACTAAGAAATTGTCAAATAACACAAAACAATAATATACATGTATACACATAATCACATAGATTATTTCCTAACATAAATGATAAAATTTTGGTGTAAGTAGAACACTTCCGTGGCTGTAGCTCTGATACCACCTTCTTTCGCAACCCCCGACCCCTACCCCGGGAGCGGGCGACCGCGAGTCTCAGAGCGGGTGGTATCAGTGTTTATTAATTTGGCATCGAAAAAAACAATAGGACCGTAGTTAGGAAATAGTTTATCAGAGTAAAACACCACACTTTTATAATTAATAAATACATAGGAAAAACCCAAGTTTCCATTACAAACATGTTTATAGGGATAACCCTAATTTATTGAAACAAAACTTCTTTCTTGTTTAGGTAGCTTTTATAGCCACTTTTCCAAGCCTTCAGTGCTCTCCAGCTGCCTTCTATTTGGCTTTCACATTTTGTTACCTGAAACGCGTTTTAAAAAGTTTTATCAGCAAGAAATACTGGCGAGTGAATCCCAGTTTAATCATAACAAGTTTTATCATTTTACAGTATTGAGGGCATCCACAATTACATTTGTTTATATCTACTCAATTACCACCCACGGTACTGTCAATCCTGACTTGTGGTCATGTTACTACTCACAGTGTAGTAACAAGTAATGTATACAAAACCCCAACATCCCGACAGTAATTGTAGAATCACAAATACTCAATTACTGTTTAATTATAATTTAAAACAATTGAGGTTTTGTAAAAACAGTTTACAGAAAGGTGAATTACTCACATTGCTATTTTAGATAATTCCTGGTGACTTCCTGGTTATAATCTATTAAAACAATGCACACGTGTTAGTAAGATAACCCAATTTACATTAGCTATACCCTCCCCCGAGACAGAACTCCAACGACCGAGTCAGGCAGAGCCTGGACATGCGTTACGGAGCTCTAGATCAATCGGGCAGAGTAACTAATACATAACCGGGGGTTATAATATTTACAAAGAGGCAGAGATTTGCTATTTAGGGGGTATTGTACCCGATAATATTTGATTTATTAGAGATTCGAGAGAGAAAGAAAATATTTTTGAACAATTTGTGACTGAAGCCGAAGGCCCCTGTTTATAGGGCTGATCATACGTTCCGTCGCGCCCTGCGACGCCCCAGTGCTTAGTCCCTCGCGGGCCACGAGGACCCTAGACTAGGGTCTAGGTTTGGCGAATCAGCATGTAGGTTCGACACGAGATAGGACACATGGCAGTCTGGGAAGTCGCCTTGTGTTACTCCGTCGCGCCCCGCGACAGACTTAAGCATCCTCCGTCGCGGGCCGCGAGGCCCTATATTTGTTTGTTTTATTTGATTTTTATTAATATAAATGTATTTCGGGCTTGTTTTTTCGTATACGGAGTGTATTTTAGGACGTACAGGAGTATTTTAAGGATTCTGGAAGAGTTGTTATAGAAGACACATACATGTGGCGAATACGGGGTGCGTGTTATGCATGATGCAGATGAATCGGCTATGCATATTTTCACTGCATGTGCGTTGGTGTATGTTGGGTGTGATATGTTTTTATTGGTATTTTAAGCCCTTTTTAACACGTTAGTCAAGTTTTAAATTTATAAAACACGATATTCTACTAACACTAAACACACGCATGGGCAAGTGCACTCATCGGGAGCGTAGCATAGCGTTGGTAAGATACCGAGGTCGTCCAAGGACACAAGAGCTTTTAGTACCGGTTTATCCTTAACGTCTAATCAAATCAAATTTTTTTGAAAAAAGTTTTAAACATGTAAATAAAAACTTAAATGCTAAAAAATAAAAATAAAAGAAAAACAGATAGACAAGATGAATCACTTGGATCCGATTCGCCTTTAATGTAACCTTTGATGATTTCCGCACTTTTGCACTTTTTAAGAGATATCTTAGTTATAGTATTAGGCCCCTCTTTTGAAGGTGACGTTACCCTCAACCCAGTGGTTTGAGTCAGCAATGATACAGTCCCAAAGGGTTGGAATATTGAAAGATAATTAATTAAGTTATTAATGCGTAAAGTGGTAGGCCCCTCTTTTAAAGGTGACGTTACCCTAGGCTAAGTGGTTTGAGTCAGCAGGGATACAATCCCAAGTAGCCGGGTTAATGTATTAATAGTAGTTTACGTATGAGGGGATCAAGCCATTCGCACCCCCGCCATCCAATACCAGTGGGTATTAAAGGAGGTCCTAGTAAGCTTGACCCAGGTCCTTGCAGGATCTATACACTGAACAAGGCAAGAACCTTACCAAACCATTACCTTAACCCCCAACCAGGTAGCCAACATATCTCTATATAGACCGTAGAGATATGAATGGTGAAAATCTTTTACTTTATATAGACAGTAAAGTAATGCCAAGACATCACGGACAACTGATAAAGAAGTTTCACCTTCAACATAAGAAACTAGTTATTAAAGTCATTAATACAAAACCAAATAAAAAGTGCGAAAAGATTGAAAATCAAAAGTATTACATTAAATATTTGTCTTCACTAAGTGATGTAAGAGACTTAGCCAAACATGGCCTTTGATTGACAAGAACTCTTACGATCAATCTTGGATCCCGAGACTACTACACACACTCTAAGGTGGATGATGGATGATGGTGGTGGATGTGGGTGTTGTAGTGGTGGTGGAGTGGTGTTGAAGTGGGAGAGAAGTGGTTTGCCAAGGGATGCATTTGAAGTGAACCAAGCACCCCTATTTATAGCTGGAACAAAAGCCCGGCCACGGCCCCGTGTCCGCTGGACACGGCCTCGTGGCCATCCTCTTTCTCTTTCTTCATTAATTACAATTGTCTGCATTAGGCTCCACACGCCCCCGTGTTCGCTGGGCACGGCCCCGTGTGTAGAAGCGTATATATGCTATCAAGATTTGCAAGATTCTGCGAATCTTAGCGTTGACCACGCCCCGTGTTGAGCTGGGCAAGCCCCCGTGCTGGGAATAGAAGCTTCTACAACATTGTCATTTTCTGCAGACACCTGGCCACGCCCCCAAGTCCACTGGGCACGGGGCCGTGGTCAGCCTTCTGTTTCTTGTTTTTGCTTGGGAAGATGCTGTCGAGGGGTCCGGCATGCCACGTTTATTCGTTTTTTTTGTATTTATGTTAGTTTTTGCTGCATATTTGTTCCTTTTGTTCATTTAAGCTCATTTGGTCTTGAAAATACAAAAGGAAGACAAAAGCACACTTTTTTCCAACATTAGTACTAAAAAGGGTTAGTTTTATGCCTCATTTGATGTAATTTATATGTTGCATTTTACACACATCAGCGTTTACCGTAGGTATTTGGCAGGGGATCTCGAGATGGTGCGGTATCCCATATGTATTTGCTTTCGATACCAAAGACTTATTGGATATTGCAAACAACTGTGGGTGTTCTCCTATGTATAAAGAGGTGATAAAAGGGATTATAATCATTACGTGTTGGCGCATATGGAAGGCTCGCAATGAATTAGTTTTTAGAGGCATTCGGACAAAGGGAGTAGAGATCATAGCGGACGTGAAGGCTTACAGATTTTTATGGTATAAACATAGGAGAAAACATAGTAATTGTGATTGGGATGCGTGCTGTAAATTAACTTTGAAGTAATTTGGTTTTTGGGTTGCTCGGTCTCTTTCTTGGAGGCGACTGGTGCCAGTATTTAATGAAGTTTATCTTTCAAAAAAATAATTCATATAATCAATTAGGGTGAGAGGGGTGCTCCTCTCCGTAGATGCGATAAGCTTTTCACTCATCCAATCATTTATTGTTATGTCAATTCTCCTCTCTAACTCTTTCTTACCCAAAAAAACATAAGGAGTGGTCACCACTCGTGAGATAAGGTAAACTATTTTTTTTCCTTTTTTATAAACTATTAATTAATAAATGAAACATATTTTTAACAAATAAAAGTACATTAAATTAAAAAAAAACAATACATTAATTTAAACTAACTAAAGTTACATTAAACTAAATTAAAAAAAAAGATAGTACATAAAATTAAACCAACTAAAAAAAATAAAACCATAAAAAATTTAGAAACTACATGGCCAATTATATTTTTGGAGAGGGTCTACGTTTATGTCGGGTATATCACTAGTGAATTCAGTATTCAGTGTACCCGATTTGTAGTTACCCGAATCTGATGACTTTTTTTTTTTTGCCCTGAACTACCACTCTCCTCACCCACAATGGTATCGGGTCCCATTTCTCATGTTTTCGAAACATATCCCACGCCTCAATATGAGGAAAGCCATCCACATGTTTTTTTGGTAATCTTTTAGCGCTTGTTTCATAACATGAGCATCGTCACTCCCGCTAGGACGTAAACGATCCTATAATAAAAATATATAAGGTAAAAAATAACAATATATAAAGGTAAAAAATAAATAGTATGTAAACGTAAAAAATTATACCGCTTGATGCCAAAAGCCGTTGAATAAGTTCAACTTCCCTTGCAAAGCTTTCCATTTTGGACGGACTTGATGAACGGTCTGGGAACTTCCTCCAACGGTTGCATTGTAATGTGCGAGAACTTTTTTCCAAAAACTTTCCGATTTTTGTTGATTGCCTTTTTTTCTTGTTTACACTACAATGCACATACGCCATCGCTAACACCTCTTCTTGTTTCTTCATCCATCTTTGCGGATCCGCCATACCCCCTTTTCTTTCGGTTCATCTTCGGCTTCTTCTTCGAGTATGTTCCCGCCCTTTACCCCGCACCCACCCCGTTCACCCTTAGTCATAAGGGTGGAGTGACAATTACAAATTTACAACCACTACCATAACATTCAATTAATGAGATTTTACCACTTTAAAATTATTCTAAAGTGCCCTAAACTATATTAATTAGTTATGCCACTTTTTTTAAGTACCATAAATCATTTTTAAGCAAAAATTGCCCTTAATGGCTAGATTTTGAATTCTTCAACCGGGAGTGATGCCTGATTCAACTACCCATACGCCCTACCTGATAAAGTGTAACATTTAGGTTTTTATGAGTGTTTTGCAAACCATTCTTTTTCCATACAAATATAAGGTATTGTTTTAATTTTTCTTAAATATAAGAATTTACTTTACTTTTCCTTAAGATTAAGGAATGGGATGAAGTGGTGTTTTTAGATAGTTTTCTTAAATTTCATGGTTGGAATAAGTATAAATAATTGGATGTGAATGTTCTTAGTTGGTGTGGATTTGTTGCGAGGATCGATTCCTTGACCGATGAATGCAATGAACACGTATCTTGTGCGGAATCCAAGTACGTGTGTGGATCAGACACAAAGAAGTAATTAAATGTTGATTTCTATTAATATTTGACAAGTACAGAACCACGAAATCAAACGACAAGAGTTTCCCCACTCAAGTCACAAAGTTACAAATGACCAAGACCCTACACACATATATATAGGCTGAGTCCCTTCGTACGAACCGGCCAAACCTCAAATGAACTTTATGTTTTCTTCTGTTTAGCACCAGTCTTGTAACATCTGATTAAGCTACGAAACGTGATTGACGTAAGTGATGGACATACTGCACTCACAGACTCCCCCTTGGATATTACTATAGTCAATCTCGTAGCTTTCTGTCTCCTCTCTCTCTCTCTCTTTGAGTCTTTTAGAAGCTTTGACATCTTCAGCACCACAGACTCCCTCTTCAAGCTCCTCTTGATTCTCCGTTCTGAATCAGCTCCCCCTTTCGGTTGACTCTTTCTCCAGGCTCCCCCTTTCGTTAAGCTTCCGTGCTTTTCGTATCTACACCTGGCTCTTTGATTACAAGCTCCCCCTTGCTTTGAGGTCGTCTTCAGACTCCCCCTTAGCTGCTTAGCCTCAGCTATCGAGATCGTAATCTGGCTCTTACAAAGATTTGACAATTAAAGATTAATATATCACAGTATCGAAATCTAGCAATATGAAAACATTTGACAGTATTAAAACTCTAAGATTTCATACCGACTCTCTACCCCTATGGGATAACTCTATATCTGACAATGAAATCATCCAAAATCTTTCTCAAATAATCATCCAAATCCAACTTAATGACTTTGGAGATTTTTTCAAACTGTTTTTAGCTTTTTCATTTTTAAAACCTCAAGTTTCAAATTAATGAACTTATTTATTTTCAGAAACATGTTCAGCATACTTAGATTTTGACACTCAGCTTTCAAACATCGGTTGTTGTCGAAAACAAAGTAGAAACAAAATCTTTTTGTGATTTTTCCGTAACATAGAGCAATAAAGAAATATTTACAGACAATATTTTTGTTTGAGTTCATGTTAGAGGATCATATCAGTTTATGACAAATCACTAGCACCGTTGAGCTATAAACACTTTAAAAACGATTCACTTAGATTGTCAGTATACTGATCCATTTAAATTCTCACACAAAGTTCAACTGATTCGAGATACGAGATTTAATGTTTTAAGAACTTAACTTATTCGCATGTCCCACCTTAGAATATACTCCCGTATCAAGATTCCCTAGATTCAGTCTTATAGGTGAATATACTATATTGGTATCTGTACTCTGGGTTAGTGCGAGACCTTGAGAGCTCAGGTATGAACTATCGTTCAGTCAAAGAGATGAAGGCTTGACTTAGGTGTGTCCCACTTAGGGATCTTCTTTACAACTGCAATTGATATATATCTTTCGATATTTTTCAATTTTATGCAGAGGGAAAGCTTTAAGCGCGCAAAGTGTTATACGAGGTCTAGGCCATTGCTGACGCAAAATTAGAAGACCCGATATAATACCCCAGATATCAAACAGTATAAAGACCTAGTATCTCAGAATTAGGCAATCTCTCAAACGAGATTTCAGAGGTTATCCATATATCCAAGAGATGTTCTCCACGAGATAAGCAAGTTATTGATATTTAGGTTTATATCTCGAAATCAATCTACTAAATGTGTAAAAACCTACTGGCATATCATCAGTGAGACCGTTTAACACATTTGACTATCCATTTCTTTAGCATGCTGTGATTGTCTACTGATTTACTATCATTTCCTCATTTTACACAAAAACTCATTTCAAGTTTTCTCATGTTTTTGCTTTTTCAAATTTTCAAATGTTTTTGTATTTTCAAAATTCTTACCCCCCCCTAAAATTCAAAACATTTAAGAAAATTTGACAACCTGATGTAGATAGCTTTATCTTGCCATCCGTTTTCTGCTTAGACACGCTCTGTCTTGCATAAAGTACCCCCATGATTTACAACACACTGATTTTTAACAATGTTAAAACCATTTAATCACTTGTAAAAAAATCATGTTTGTTCAGCCATGAGGGTTTCGACATATTCAATCAACGTATTTTGAAATTTTTGATTTTTAACAAATTTAAAAACATATTTTTGGTTTTTTAAATTTTTCAATTTTTAGGGTTTTTGATTTATGGTTTATTTATGTACAAAAACAAATAAACTCCCTGTTTATCACTTGCGGGGATCTGCCTCCTCCTGTGCCAGGCTGCTCCTCATCTCCTGTTGACATTCAATCGTCTTCTGGAGCACCTGCACATTCAAACAATTCAATTACTTGAATAAAGCAACCCAAGCTTGTTTTGACTCAGGTAGCTGAACACATATTTTCCCAGGTAGAACTGGAAAATTTCGATCACTTTTCTCAAAAAAATTCTCTTTATTTTTCTGATCAACAGAAGCCTTTTGTTGCTTGACCGCCTAGATTTGCCCTTTTGAAACACTCCTTTGGTAAAACTTTAAATCATTTTGAATGTTTTGTTTTGGCACAAAAACCTTTGGTTTCCAAAACTGATTTGGTTTTGTCATATCAACCGTTGTTTTCCAACTTTGTGTTGTCCTAAATCTGGGTGTCACTGGTTTCCATGTTTGTTGTGATTCAAACTTGATTGACTTCTGATTAACAACATCAGGCTTCTTTTTCTCAACACCAACATGTTTTAGATATGGACACTTACGACCAATATGTCCAATTTTATCACACTTAAAGCATGTTCTCTTTGAAACATCTTTGACCTGTTGTTGTTGTTTCTTTTGAGCGTAGAACTCTTCATTAGACTTTCGTCTAGATTGAAGTTCTTTCTCTTCTTCTGAACTAGTCCCATGGACAAAGTTCGTCTTATTCTGAACATTTTTCTTTTCAAACCTTTTCTTTTTGTTCTGTTGCTTTTCTGGCAATTTGTCAATTTCAGACTTCTCAATTTCTACTAATTTAAAAACTTTGTCAATCTTTTCCGAAATCACATTCTGAATCGGAACTTCAATATCTGAGAATAATTTGTCTGATCCAATCATGTTATAAGCCAATCCTATCGGATCATCGTTCTCATCTTTCTCAGATTTTGAATTTTTAAGATAACTTTCATGAAAACTTCCCTCATTTTCATCCTGTGACTCAGACTTACTAAGATCATCAGATTTGGTGTAAGTCACATCGATGTTGTCAGGTAATTGGTCAACCATGTTTATGCTTTTTCCACCTTTTCTCCATCATAGAATGTATAATTATTCTCCAACGGTGGTGGAACCTGATGATATTCTGACCCAATTCCCTTTTTGTTCTTTTCGGACTCTTTACCATCTGGTTTGATGTTGAAAATACGGTCCAAAATGTATGAAGAAGCATGATAACTTTGAAGTTTATTAACCAATTTTTCTTTTTCAGCTAGTTCTTGTTTAAGTTTAGCAACATCATCAATATATTGATTTAGAACCAGTTGTTTTCCTTCATATTTGGCTTCAACAAGTTTAGTTGTCTTTTGACATGCTGACAATCTATCATCTAAGCTTTTAACTTTACCCTTCAAAGTTTCATAAGCTTCTTTTACAGTATGATATGACAATTTCATTCCATCATACTCCTTTTGCAACTCATGAATGGTTTTATCTTTTTGAACACATTCGTTACAATCAACTGAACACTGTTGTTTCAAAACTTTGTTTTCTTTTTCAAGATCACATTTTTGTGTCAGCTCTTCTTCCTTTTGTTTCAAAAACCTTTCATTTTCAAGCATTTCGTTACATTTTACTTTGAAAATATTTTCTATTTTAGTAAACTCAGTGTCTCTGATTTTAAATTTTTCATCTTTTTCAGTACAAACACTACATGTTTTCATGCATTTCTTGCACTATTCTTCAGCTTTTGGCACTGTGGCTTCTTTTACCTTTTGATTCTGATCTTCTTCAGACACTTTCTGTTTCTCAGCAACAGCTTCCTCTATTTTCACATTGGTTTTCTTCACCTCATCCACCATTTTTTAGCTTTCATCAACAATTTCCTCTACCGTCTTCTTCTTCTTCTCAACACTGGCATAGATCACCTTTCTTATGCCCTCCTCTACTTCTTTCTTGTAGTTAGGATTCTCTTCGAGCCCTTTAACCCAAACTCCCACAGTTGGAATAGCAACAACAAGTGCTTCAAAATCTACTTTTTGAGGATTAACTGTTGGATTTCTTTGAGGATTAACAAAACATTCTCTCTCTTTATCCCATCTGTTTTCACGCTTCGCTTCTATGAAAGCCTTATATACTTCACTCAAATACATTCACGCATGACGTTCCTCTCGGCTCTGTCTGAACTCAACAACCAACGCCCTTTTCTCTTCCTATATGTATTTATTCTAGTTAAACCCTTTGTCATCATGAATTGTAACATTAGCTTGTTTTCTCTCTCTTGATGACCCTTCCTCAATCTATTTTTGGGTTGTTCTTGACGGTTGCTCGTTGTTGCGATGATAGATGGCTTTCTTGTCGTAATCTTCATTAAAAGGATTCACACTATCATCAGCTTGTCGGTTAGTACACTCTCTTTTGAAGTGTCCCTTCTATTTGCATTTGAAACAAGTGACTTTTGCTTTATCAAATCCTAGCTTCATATCAGGACTTTCAGACATTTTCTCCCAGTGATCTCCATAAAACGTTAAGCCTTCCTGATTACACTCGCCATACACCATCGAAAATCCATGAGCTCCATCTCTTCCGGATCTACCTAATCGTAATCTTCCTTTGTCATATTTGGATTGCCTATCTTGCCTGCGATCAGACCTTCACAAAATTCCAGAAGGAAATCTAAGAAACTCATATGCTGTGTAGCGAAATCAGTGTTAAGATTTGGAGAATTTTTCCAATTCTGATTCGGATTGGATTTAGATGATGCAGAAGATGAATGATATCCAGAATCATAACTCGGAGATTTGCTCTTTGAAGAATCACCAGAATTTTCAGCACTAAGTGCTGTACTGATCTTTGGCGCCTGATTGTTCAACAACATACTTCTTCGATAATACATATCAACATTTTGCTGATAACTTGAACTGGTCATTTTGTTTTGTTTCTGTAACTCTAAATCATGACCTTCAAGTTTTTAAATCAAACCATCCAAAGTGATCTCATCAAACTTGACATCATTTTTCAAAACTATCACAAATGTTTTCCAATCATCAACCTGTGGTAATGCCTCGACCAATTTGTCGATAATTTCTTCCCTTTCCTTCATGATTCTAAACCTCTCCAGCTCGATCTTCAAGTGGCATAATCTTTTTATTATTTGTCGAACAGTTTCTCCTTTCATGCAACCGAATAAATCAAATTCCTTTTTCCACAGAGAGATTTTGTTTTTCTTGATATCTTTACCTCCTTCGGCTTTCAGCTTCAATGCTTCCCACATCGACTTGGATGTTTCACCATTTTGAAGTAAAAACAGTATATCCTCTCTAACCGATTGTTGCAATAATATTACCATTTTTAGTTCATTAGAATGGTCCTTTTTATCGATATCTAAAAATTGTTTGATTGTAAGTAATTCATTTTTATCATTCACCGGTTTTTCATATCCAAATGTTAACATAATCCAACTATCATAAGCAGAAGCTTTCACCCAGTTTTCAAATCTAGTACTCCACCAGTGATAATCTTCGATATTCATTAGTTTTGGTGGCTTTTGATGATTTCCGTAAACATTATCATGGTTCAAACTCTCAGAAATAGCACTAGACACAGTCTTTGTTGTTACTCGTGTTTCTACAGTTGTGAACGCATTGTAAAATGTGTTGTAAAATTCTTCAGCCATGATTCCTGCAAACAATCAAGCACTTATTCAAACTTGAAAAACAATCAAATATGACTCTCAGTTCGTACGAACGTGAACTCGTGGGTTCATACGAAACAACACTGACACAAATCGCTCGGTTCGTACAAAGCGACGTAGGTTTGTACGAATGCACTTTGAAAAACAACTTGATTTATAAACCCCCTTCGTACGAAGCTACCT
This sequence comes from Helianthus annuus, assembly GCF_002127325.2. Taxonomy (NCBI): domain Eukaryota; kingdom Viridiplantae; phylum Streptophyta; class Magnoliopsida; order Asterales; family Asteraceae; genus Helianthus; species Helianthus annuus. The sequence goes on along the minus strand of NC_035448.2, from coordinate 54,114,787 downwards.
GGGTTCGTACGAAGCTACTCTTGGGTTCGTATGAAAAACTAACTGGGTTCGTACGAAGCTGTAGGTTCGTACTAACTCAGTTCGTAACGACCAGCCACATTTTTCATTGTTTTTCAATGATTTGATTATGATTTTGTTCAAATTTTGATCTCAAACTTTGTAGGATTGATTAAAACTAGTTTTCACCCAACATATTCAGAATTTAGCCAATTTTAACCATGAAAACTTCGTAGATCTGCATTTTAAGCTCAAAAAGAATGTGTATAAGATGAATAGAAGATGATGTGAGAAGAAGATGATGAATTCAACTCTGATGATGATGAATTAGTCTCAATCTTCATATCTTCAATCCGTGCAAACAATCACCCGCTCTGATACCACTTGTGTATTCGCTCCGATGATCGATTCCTTGACCGATGAATGCCATGAACATGTATCTTGTGGGGAATCCAAGTACGTGTGTGGATCAGACACAAAGAAGTAATTAAATGTTGATTTCTATTGATATTTGACAAGTACAGAACCACGAAATCAAACGACAAGAGTTTCCCTGTGACACCCGACTTTTCAGGCCGTACCGTACAATTGTAACACATGTTGTGAATAGGTAACAAGGCTGTATTTGACTGGTTGTGATGTTTATATATGGTATTTAATGAGTTGGTAAAATTAAACTTTGATAAAAATTATGTTGGCAACGATAAAATTAACGCTTATCGCGTAACGTTAAAATGCGAAACGAAAGTCGGTGACCACCCGATCAGTGTTAAAATCCTAAAAATAGTCTGTTATGATTAGAATAATAATTTTAATCCCATTCGTGAGGAAAAATAAATTAAAACGCTAAGAAACTCTATTTTTCGAGTTTAAGCGCGTACCGCCCGATGCAGCGCGTATACCGATAAGATACTGTCAACACAGCCTGTCAAGGCAACTGATAATTATTTAGTAATAATTTGATGAGTTAATTATTATAGAATGATAAAAATAAATAAAAACGCTTAAATCCCTATTTTTGCGATTTTAGGCGCGTATCGCACAACACAGCGCGTATACTGCCAAATACCGGCAACATAGTCTGTCCAGGAAAACGAAATATTGTTCAATAATATTTTGGTGAGTTTATTTTTATGGAGTTCTAAAAATAATTTAAAACGCGTTAAAACGGGTTAAAACGCTAGATAAAATACCCGGTATCCAGTAAAATATTAGTTTTGACTCTAATTTACATATATATATATATACATATATATATATATACATATATATGTATATATATATATGTATATATACGAAACGTGTGAGATATGGGAGACATAGGGCATGTGTTGGCTGCCATGCATATTGTTTCTCTCTCTCCTCCATCTATTGGACTAAAAAGGAGGTGTATGATTACTATCCACCACATTTTCTATAAACTTCTCATTTCCAAAAACTTAATTTCAAAATCACCTACACTCTCTCTCTCTAAAAATTCAGCCGAACACCCTTCATCTCTCACATATTTTTGAAAATTTTCACTTGTTTATGAAGATCAAAGTTCATTCCAAGAAGGTTTCAAGGTGTTTTGAAGATCTGAAAGTGTTTTCTTGGTGAAACAAGCTACATATCATCAAAAATCTTGTCAAAACCCACTAAAATCTTGAAAGGTATAAACTTGTTTTTAAAACCATGTTCTTGATTTTTAGAGATGATGATGTTGGAAGTTTCTCTTGAATTTGGAAAATTAATCACAAACTTGAAAACAATAACAAATGGGTTTCTGAAGAAAATAAAAATGGATGTGTGTATATAAGAGATTTGAGATTTGATTGTTGATGGATTGATGTTGAATGACTCTTGTTTGACATGATCCTTGAAAGATTGTTACATGCATGAATCGAAAAGTTGTCATACAAGAAGGTTCTTGTGATTTGAAAAGATGACATAAAAGTATATATATTTTTTAGAAGTATATGTATATGTATGTGTATATGCATGTGTCGAATATATGTATGTGTGTATGCATGTATGTAAGTTTTGTTTACTAACAAATAAATGGTACATGCATTTACAATTTAATGATCATATGTATGATTAGATAATAATTTGATGACGATACATGGATGACATGAATTTAAAGTGTGTAGATGCATTTAAGTTCATGTGGGATGATGATGATATGGTATGGGTGTATTAGATGCACTTACTTGAACATGCATGTTGAAATATGATCGTGAAATGATGATTTGAGTGTGATTTGATAAAAATAAATTTTAATCAGAATCTAAACACTAAAAATGTGAATAATTGAAGTATTTAATGATACAAAACTTTGTCATAAGGTTTACTAGCTTTGCATGTTATACATGAGGCTTAGAAGCTTGTAAAATAGGTGAAATAATGTGTTTTGTGTATGATTTAGTAAAAATCAGTTATGAGCAGATTATAAACACTAAAATAAAGTTATTTTAAAGTGGTTAGTGACATATAACTTTTTCATATTGTTTGCTAGCTTTGCATGTTGTACTTGGTGTATTAAAAGTTGTAAAATACGTGAAAACGCATGATTTATGTGACTTACACAAAAATTGCACTAATCTGATTATAACCACTATTTTAATCAGTAAATAACATGTATTTTGTTAAAATATCAAGTCGTTTCGAGTTGGGATGGTTATAGTAACGTTTAACGCAAAACTATGCGATGAAACGGTCAAAAATCGGATTTTCGAGTGATTTTTATAAAAATGATTTAGATCAGTAAGTAAACTGATATTTTTAGTTTAAAAATGAGTATTTTAACTAATTTTAAGTTTACTTGGTGATTGGTTGGTCATACGTGACTTCCGACGCCCGAAAACGTTACCGAATCGCTAAAATACGCATTTTCTAAGTACACTAGTATGAGTAAAATTTTGGGTAAACATTATGTGTTAAAATGTGTTATGTGATTTAAATATGAGAATGTGAAACTATATTAAGTTTTTAACATGATATTAGAAATCTAGCTTACGCATGTATGCTTGTACGTTTTGTGCGGTAGAAACGGTAAAAATTGCGTTAAACGTGAAACTTGTTTGTCGAGCATGAAATTTGATACATATAAGATATTTTATGTATGTTTGCTGTAAAAATGACAAAATAGATAAGTTAACAAGATTTCGCGTGTTTCGGTGTTAAATTATGTGAACGTTTATATATATATATTACGATGCGCAAATCGTAGATATATTGCGTATAAACGGGAGAGAGTTAACGGATTTACACAATAATGGTCACCAATAAAATCGTTCAAGTCGCAAAATCATATATATATATATATATATATATATATATATATATATATATATTAACGTGCCAACATAATCAAAAATGATAACTTTTCGAGAAAATCTCAAAGTTATGTGATAATTCTAAGAAACGAAGAAACTTAGGATTTTTGTGTTATGTATATTGATTTAAAATCGTTCCTATATATACATAATAGGACGTGTAGAAATCAATCTCTGGGATTACGCTATTTAAAAATACGCACCCAAAGGTGAGTGTCACTAAACCCCTCTTTTTACTGCTTTCTATATATTTTGGGGTTAGAACACGTCAATAAAAGGGTTTAATAATGTTTTTGAAATAAAAGATACCTTTTAATATAAAATATATATTTTCGATGAAAATATATGAAATTTGATAAGTCATACGTTTCGAAGTAAAGACGTTTTTGATGAATAAATGTTGGACATTGAGATGGTACGGCATTTCCTAGGCGAAACATGACCGTACAGTTGGGACGGATGCCGGCCTGGGTCTCGAATGATGTAGATTAAGGGGATTCGTACAACATCGTGTATTAAATTGTCATATTAGTAGGATATATATATTGTACGTGAGGCAGACATCATATTGTCCTTCAAGAGGACCCTGCGCCCATGATGTCGTTTAATCATTTAAGTATTGCACGCGATGAATTGTTGGTAGATCTATCGGGTTGACAACCCCGTCGTGACCGGTCGCCCCGTATCAAGTCAAACGACGAATTGATATTTTGTTTATTGTCTAGTTTTGATTATCCCTGCATGGTTAATATATAGTTCGTATCGTCTAGCTAACATACGAGTCTGAAAGTTGACGCAATAATTTAATATACAAAACTTGGGCAATATTACTGTTGTCGGATTGATGAACCGACGGAGGGCCCATGGATTTTATTAAGGAAGTAAAATGGACTTTCTAAAATTTATATGGATGTTTTCAAATAAACACCTAATCAGAAAGTTTTCCTTGGAATAATATTGTCTGTATGTGAATATGTGAACTCACCTTCTTTTGTGTTGACACCTGATTTTAACGTGTTCTACAGGTACTTGAGTTCAGCTTCGGGAATTATGGCGTATCTTGTGTTTGTTGATGCATGTTTTGTCACTTAAATTGTTGGACTGACTTTTAAAATTCTGGGACCAATGTAGTAAGATCCATAAGGATCAAAGCAATTTAACTATGGTCTGACTGTAACGGACTTTAAGACTTCATGTTTTAAAATCTATGTTTTAATTAAGTGAAATGTCCAACAAATTAATGCATCGATCATCAAGATATAAATGGGCACCGACTTCTATCACCACTACGTTTTATATTCTGCTACGACGTTTTTGGGGTGTGACAGAAGTTGGTATCAGAGCCATTGGTTGTTAGCGAACTAGATGTTTTCGGAGAAAAACACTAGATTTTAACCGGAGAATTTTGAAATATGAAGTCCAAAATTCTCGAAGCCAAGAATTTTAGATAAACATAGAAAAATTTTATCATGTATGAAAACCCTTATGTGTTTATGTGCATACGTGATTTTCTGTTTATTTGGGCCTTATGTATTACTATTCATATTGATCACACACTTACTTTGTATAGTTACGATGTGTCACGTCTCGGCCTATAGAGCCATTAGTAGACCTGCTCATTGGTATTGTCGAGCCTACACTTGAGATTCTTTCGCCCATCGTTACAGAATCGTTTATTCTGCTACTCGAGTCACGTGTTTTGCTACACCTCTTTTAGTCTAGACTCGTCATAGGAAGAGGACTTGACCCATTAGAGAGATCGCATCGATTTCGAGAGTTGAGAGAGCGTCCACTTTGAAGAGGCAGAAAGGGGGTTTGGGTCAATCGCTCTCACTGTGATAGTCAGTTCGCCACGTTACGCGGAGGCATGGAGACGAGGAAGGACTTAGAGGGACAGATGGACTATTATGATGAGTTAGAAGAGCATGTTAGGAAGATGTTGGACTTCCAGGGATTGAAGCGTTAGTTGTTAATTGTTTTTGTTGTTTGTTTTGTATATCTCATTTGATGAACCCTATTTATGGCTTGCATGCCAGAATTTCAGATATTTAGGAGGAAATTTCACATAGACTTGTTGTGGGTGTTGATGTAGACACGCCGAATTTTGATTAGTCTTCGTACTAAAAACAAGCTTTGTAATTTCTGGTATAAATATCGAATGGGTTCCTTTTGGCATAACAATTGTTCTCATTAATGTGTGGATATTATACATATGCAACGTTTGGTCCACTACCATTTAGTGATTGAATTATTTTTGGTTATCGTCTTATGTGATTATTATTGTTGTAAATAATAGAAACAACGAAATGCCACCAAAAGCGAGAAAGGGTTCTGGACTATCTATTACCCCGGGAGAGTTGGCACAACTCATAGCCCAACACGTTAACACTGCCATGGAACAGCACGATGCTAACCAAAATAGTGGCCAGGAACGTGGACGTGATGCTCATGGGCATGGTTTTGGTGGGACACAGAATCGGAAACCCTTCAAGTGATATAATGGTCGGAAAATTTTAGTAGTTCCTGTGTTATGATATAATCGGAGCATAATCCTGATTTATCATTAACCCTGTGAATCGTACATAGATGTACACATAAAACAATCCAGGGATTGTAACCCAAGATCATTTACTAGTGCCCTATGTAATGACGTGGCAACAATATGCGTGATGTCGGGCCGTCACAGCGGATCGACCATTCAAATAATTCCGCATTCCAAGCCTAGATCTGGGGATTCGCGAAAGCGAAAGTCTGAGAGTTCGAGGAAGGAAACCGATGAGAAGCGTGATGGGAAACGCAGTTCGAGGAAGGGGTATGTGGCCAGTTCTAGCCGTTCTAGAAAGGATAATGCCAGGGAAGGCAGGAGTAGTTTTGAGAAGAAGACTCACGAGGATGAGTAGAGAAAGCGTGCCAGATGTGGTCGGACTGGACATATGACTTGCAAGTGTTATGCTAGGAGTACATTGGATGGAGTTGCGCTTCAGGGATGTTACGTGTGTTGTGAGCGAGGATACTACAAGAGAGATTGCCCGAAACCGAAGGAACAAGATGCTGTGGGTATAGCTGATGAGGCAAGTGCTGGGAGGGCACATGAGAATCCTGCTATTATTACTGGTATGTTTTGAATCAAAAACCAATCTATGTTCATACTTTTAATACCAAAGCTGACTTGAGTTTTGTTCGAGAAACTTTGAACCATTTTTGTGTTCACTAACAAGTAAGCTAGGTATAAAGTGCCCCGATAGAACTAGCAATTGGTAAGTTTATAGAAACTAGTAAGGTCGTTCGCGATTGTAGTATTTAGTTAGGTGATCGTAGTTCTAGTGTTGGTTTATTTCCAGTGGAGCTGGGGAGCTTTGACGAAGATGTGAGGATGGATTGATTTTCCAAGAGCGAAGTGGAGACTATCGTTGAAAGAAGCTAGCTAGGATATCTCGTCCTGATGATGGTAGAGAAGTGGTAGTTGTTCGCGAAGACCGACCGAGTCAAGTGTCGAGTGTTGATGGTTGAGAGTCGTCAGTGTTTTGAGGATCCTCAAGTTGTTGCGAAAAGGACTTACCTGGATTGCCCCCTGCGAGACAGATCGAATTCCAAATCGATCTGGTATCCGGTGCTGCACCCATTTGCACAATCTCCTTGTAGATTAAGCACCGTTTGGGTTGATGGAAATGTCAAATCAGCTTCAAGAGCTGCTGGACAAGGGTTTCATTCGATCAAGCTTTTCGATCTGAGGCGCATCTGTTTTGTTGAAAGAAAGAAGGATGGATCCTTCAAGGTGTGTGTTGATTTCAGAGAACTGAACAAGTTGACTATCAAGAATCGGTACCCTTTTACCGAGGATTGACGATTTGTTCGATCAAGCTACAGGGATCCAGCTGCTACACGAGGATCGACCTATGATTAGGATAACATCAGTTGAAGGTTGCTGACGAAGATATGCTGAGGACTACTTTTCGAACATGATATGGCCATTACGAGTTATTAGTCATGCCTTTTGACTAAATTAATGCTCCATTTATATTCATGAATCCCATGAATAGGGTATGGAAACCCTAATCGGATGAATTCGTGATAATATTCATCGACGACATACTTGCCTATCTGCGAACCAAGGAGAATCATGAGTAACGTTTGAAGTTAATTATGGAGTTGGTGAATGATGAGGAGCGCCAAAGACCCTGTTGGGAGTATTATGATCCAAATGACTAGCTAGGTGCTACCGGAGATTTATTAAGAATTTCCCTAAATTAGTGCAGCCTTCGACACTAATAACCCCAAAAGGAAAAGGGAAATTGATTGGACAACAAGATAGTGGGAAGCTTTTCGGACCGTTGAAAGAAAATTTGGGAGCGTGTATGATGGACTCCGAAGGAAGTTAAGATACTCACATGCCCTTGGCAGAGTTATCTTACAATAATAATTAACACGCTAGTATCTAGGTTGCTCAGTTTGAAGCCTTGCATGGATGGAAGCGTTGATCGTCATTTTTTGAGCTAACATGACAAAAGACAATTAACTAGACCTTAGTTTATCTAGGAAACCAGCGACAGGATTTGCCTGGATCGAGAGAAGGTTAAAAGTCGCCAATTGATCAACAGAAGGATTACATGGATAATTGAAGGAACTATTGCGATTCCAGATTGAAGATTCGGTTCTGTTAAAGGAGTTATCTTGCAGAGATGCTATTAGGTTTAGCAGAGAAAAGAAGAGATGAGCCACAATGATTTGATTCTTTCAAGAGCCCATCTTGAGTTGGATCAGTCGCTTATAGGCTCAAGCTACCATAAGGATGGAGTAGTGTACATGATGTATTGTTTGGGTTCAGTTGAGAAAGTGTATAATGGATAATACACTGATTTTGTTCTTTATAGTGATTTGTTTGGAAAATAAACGGAAGTTTATCGAAGCACCGTAGAAGCAATACGTATAGCTAGAAGAGTTATGCTAATAAACGGACAGGCAATTACAACATTCTAATCGTGTGTGCGATTTATTGATTTGGCAATTTGTGGATATCTGAAAATGAATGCTAGAAGAAAGGAAGACGAGCTTATGAGATTTGATTCTTTCGAGAGCCCATCTCGAGTTGGATCAATCAGGTGTAAACTCAGACTATCTTAAGTACGAGGTAATGTATATGTAAATATACGTATGTAGAACCCGAATGGGTGGAATTTTGACTTAATCTTCTTGATTAAGTGCACGTAAATGTTGAACCTTAAAATGGGCGGAGAGCGTTGAGATGTGAGATTAGGAATTAAGGATGTGTGTAATAAGTCTACAAAGATTCTTCGTAAGAATCAAAGTTTCTCGCAGAAACAATAAGACCATATTCATCAAGATTTTTTTCACTGTTTTCATTTAGTGCGAAAAAAAAACTTGTAAAGTAAAATTTCGGGGACGAAATTTCCTAAACAGGGGGAGACTGTGACACCCGACTTTTCAGGCCGTACCGTACAATTTTAACACGTGTTGTGAATAGGTAACAGGGCTGTATTTGACTGGTTGTGATGTTTATATATGGTATTTAATGAGTTGGTAAAATTAAACTTTGATAAAAATTATGTTTGCAACGATAAAACTAGCGCTTATCGCGTAACGGTTAAAATGCGAAACGAAAGTCGGTGACCACCCGATCAGTGTTAAATTCCTAAAAATAGTCTGTTACGATTAGAATAATAATTTTAATCCTATTCATGAGAAAAAATAAACTAAAACGCTAAGAAACTCTATTTTTCGAGTTTAAGCGCGTACCGCGCGATGCAGTGCGTATACCGACAAAATACTGTCAACATAGCCTGTCAAGGCAACTGATAATTATTTTAGTAATAATTTGATGAGTTAATTATTATAGAATGATTAAAATAAATAAAAACGCTTAAATTCCTATTTTTGCGATTTTAGGCGCGTACCGCGCAGCACAGCGCGCATACTGCCAAATACCGGCAACGTAGTCTGTCCAGGCAAATGAAATATTGTTCAATAATATTTTGGTGAGTTTATTTTTATAGAGTTCTAAAAATAATTTAAAATGCGTTAAAACGGGTTAAAACGCTAGATAAAATACCCGGTATCCAGTAAAATACCAGTTTTGACTCTAATTTACATATATATATATATATATATATATATGTACTTATATATATATACGAAATGTGTGAGATATGGGAGACATAGGTCATGTGTTGGCTACCATGCATCTTGTTTCTCTCTCTCTCTCTCTCTCCTCCATCTATTGGACTTGGACCAAAAAGGAGGTGTATGATTACTATCCACCACATTTTTCTATAAACTTCTCATTTCCAAGAACTTAATTTCAAAATCACCAACACACTCTCTCTCTCTAAAAATTCAGCCGAACACCCTTTATCTCTCACATATTTTCAAAAATTTTTACTTGTTTATAAAGATCAAAGTTCATTCCAAGAAGGTTTCAAGGTGTTTTGAAGATCCGAAAGTGTTTTCTTGGTGAAACAAGCTCCATATCATCAAAAATCTTGTCAAAACCCACTAAAATCTTGAAAGGTATAAACTTGTTTTTAAAACCATGTTCTTGATTTTTAGAGATGATGATGTTGGAAGTTTCTCTTGAATCTTGGAAAATTAATCACAAACTTGAAAACAATAACAAAACAGGTTTCTAAAGAAAATAAAAATGGATGTGTGTATATATATATATATAGCCGTGAGTGTATGTATGTATATAAGAGATTTGAGATTTGATTGTTGATGGATTGATGTTGAATGATTCTTGTTTGACATGATCCTTGAAAGATTGTTACGTGCATGAATCGAAAAGTTGTCATACAAGAAGGTTCTTGTGATTTGAAAAGATGACATAAAAGTATATATATTTTTTTAGAAGTATATGTATATGTATGTGTATATGCATGTGTCGAATATATGTATGTGTGTATGCATGTATGTAAGTTTTGTTTACTAACAAATAGATGGTACATGCATTTACACTTTAATGATCATATGTATGACTAGATAATAATTTGATGATGATACATGGATGACATGAATTTAAAGTGTGTAGATGCATTTAAGTTCATGTGGGATGATGATGATATGGTATGGGTGTATTAGATGCAATTATTTGAACATGCATGTTGAAATATGATCGTGAAATGATGATTTGAGTGTGATTTCATAAAAATAAATTTTAATCAGAATCTAAACACTAAAAATGTGAATATTTGAAGTATTTAATGATACAAAACTTTGTCATAAGGTTTACAAGCTTTGCATGTTATACATGAGGCTTAGAAACTTGTAAAATAGGTGAAATAATGTGTTTTGTGTATGATTTAGTAAAAATCAGTTATGAGCAGATTATAAACACTAAAATAAAGATATTTTAAAGTGTTTAGTGACATACAACTTTGTCATAATGTTTGCTAGCTTTGCATGTTGTACTTGGTGCACTAAAAGTTGTAAAATACGTGAAAACGCATGATTTATGTGGCTTACACAAAAACTGCAAATCTGATTATAACCACTATTTTAATCAGTAAATAACATGTATTGTGTTAAAATATCAAGTCGTTTCGAGTTGGGATGGTTATATTAACGTTTAACGCAAAACTATGCGATAAAACGGTCAAAAATCGGCTTTTCGAGTGATTTTTATAAAACTGTTTTAGATCAGTAAGTAAACTGATATTTTTAGTTTAAAAATGAGTATTTTAACTAATTATAAGTTTACTTGGTGTTTGGTTGGTCATACGTGACCTCCGACACCCGAAAACGTTACCGAATCGCTAAAATACGCATTTTCTAAGTACACTAGTATGGGTAAAATTTTGGGTAAACATTATGTGTTAAAATGTGTTATGTGATTTAAATATGAGAATGTGAAACTATGTTAAGTTTTTAACATGTCATTTTGCGACCTGATGAGTCGTTCAGAGTCAACACAAGGCTGTTTGAAAGGCGGAAACAGTCAAACAACCTCAAATCAGTGTAAGAAAGGTGTAGAAACAGAGTTTGATACTTAAAGCAAGCTTCTCATTGATAATTGGCTTGATTACACGGTGAAAATTGGGCAGCACTTCGTTACACGACACCTGATTTCGTACCAAATGAGAAGCATACAACCCATATATATATAGGCATCTGATTTCGTACGAAATAGCAACATGCTATTTCGTGCGAAATACCAAACTTTGATTTCGTGCGAAATAGCAACATGCTATTTCGTGCGAAATCACTTCAAACAAACATAAAATTTACATTTTGACCCCTATACAAGCTACCAACATGACCTAGACATTAGACGTAGGCTATAGACATTATGCACCAACAAACTCCCCCTTGGATATTGCTGGAGTCTTCAGTCAGGTCTTCAGAGCTTTCTTTACAACGACTTGAACTTTTCTTCCCTCGGCTTAGGCTTTTTCATCAACAGCTTCCTAAGCTTTTTGTTCTCTTCAACCTTCTTCTTTTCCTCAGCAGCCATTCTTTGAACAACAGTTTGTCTTAACATGTTGTCTTTATCTTCACGAGCTTTTCTTTCCTTCTCAGCCTTTCGAGCTTCTTCTTTCTCAATCTCTCACCGCTTAGATGACCATTGACTCTCAGCATTAATTCCTTTCTGGAAACAGATGGATACAACCCTCTGAAACTGCATAGCCTGGTCTTTATCTTCAGCTTTAAATCCAATCTTGTTAACAAACAAACATTCAGTGTCTTTTGCCGAGCAGTTAACCAACCACAAAGGATCACAAAGATGTGTCTGATTTCATTTTTAGCTCTGTAGGTGATCACATCTTCAGTTGACAAACAGCTGTATACCCAGTACAAGAACCACTTATGAAAATCTTGCTCCATTTTCGATACTGGAATGTTCTTTATAACTCTAGGCTTTTTTACATGCAAGATCGTTTCTTCAACTCCAGTCACTGGATCTACGCTCTTCACTTTCTTCGGGTAGTGAGGTTTCCAGTGTTTGAATCCTCTAAAGGCTTCAAATTTCTTCAAACCCCAAATGGGTACATCATGCTTTCTAACAGGATAGTCCAGAGTTATAACTTTTGACAACTCTTCGACATCCCACCAAGGTAGTGACATGATATCCTGTATACACTCAAAATACTACACTCCAAATTCTCTCCTGATAGCATACACATTTACTTGTGGCAAGAATCCCCAACTAATAATATCTCCCAGTGACACATCCCTGTCTCTTTTATAATACTTCAATGGCCGCTTAATTTTCTTTCTGTACTCTTTCTAAACCATTTCTTGCGTTCTTCGCGCTGTGCATCTTTTGTAGTACCATCAAAGTTCTTATCTTTCAGACATTCAACAACTTTCCTTCTCAACTCATCTACATTCTCTTGACTGAAAAATTCAACAAGAGTTGGAAAGTTTGAAGTATCTACATTCACGTTCTCTTCATCGCTGCAGTCTTCAATCTCAACCCTATCATAATTATCTGCCTCTTCAACATACTTGTACTGATACTCGGGTTGTTGATTCATATCAAATGCATTCAACTCTTCTTCAAAGTCAAATTTGAAATTAGGATCATCAACACGCGTCATCTCTATAATATCATTCATGGTGTAAGTATGCCTGATTTCTCCTTCCTCAACTTCAGGCTCTAGACGCAAAATCAGCTTTTCTCTTTTATCAACATTTGGTTCATCAATGTTCTCCCCCTCACCTGTAGCATCCTCAGGCTCTTAATTTACATCATCATGAAGATAATCCTCGACATTCTCTTCATTAGACGCTTCTGTAACTTTAATTCCTGTGCCACCCTGACCATTGTCATCATCATCATCATCACTGTGACTACAAGCAGAGAATACATCGTCTGCATCATCTGCCTTATCTTCATCATCATCATCTTCATCATCATCCTCCTCAACCTCTTCCTCGTCATCAATAACATCATCAATCAACACGTCTTCCTCAAAAATACCAGAAAACAGCAGATATAGGACGTGGATTTTGAACAGGAGATTCAATTACAGTTGATGGAATAATTGATCTTTCAGACACTTTAGGAATACCTTCAACACCCTTGCCTTCATTCTTCATCTGAGCATCAATTTCAGCTTGACATCGAGCTCTAACCTCTTCAACTTCAATCTCTTCAAATCTCTGCTCAACAGACTTTCCAAGCAAGTTTTCTAACACTTTATTCAGCATGTATATCTCGTGTTCTTTCATTGCTTTAGCAGATTCCAACTCGTTGTTCTTTAACTCAAAGTACTTGTTCTGCTCATCTCTGCGTGCTTTCTCTTCCTCTAATTCAGCAACTTTCACTTTAAGAATATCAATCTCTGCCTGATCAGCTTCAACTTTGTTTAACAATGAAGAGTTCTCAGCTTCAACTGACTTTACACGCTTCTCAAGTTTCTTTTCCCTATCCACCAACTTTTTGTTTTCAATTAACACTTCCTCTACTTTCTTTTCTAACCTCTTCACTTGCTCATTATTCGCAAAGTCGAAATCTCCAATATCATCAAGAGGAATATTCACTGGATTGTTTGGAAAATTTCTGAATCCAGAAGATCCAGGAGTTGTTTGGACAGGTGGTTGTGTGGATGGTGGTGTTTGGAAAATTTGTTGTGATGTAACAATAGGTTGTTATTGGATTGGTGTTTGGTGTGGTGGTGATAGATGTGGTGGTGAAGGATGTGGTGGTGATAAATGTGGTGGAGGTGATGGTGGTGGTGTAGGTTGTTTTGGTGGTGATTTATGTGGTGATTGAGGTGGTGATGGTTCAGGTGGTGGTGATGGTGGTTGACTTGGTTTTGATTTTGGTGTACGTTTAGGTAACTTGACAATCAACTTTCTTCTAGCTGCTTTTGAAGAAGTCACACTCTTTCTTGCACTTGTCTTCTTCCTACCACCAGATGATGGAAGTGTCTGAGACTCTATAACATGCTCAGGAGATGGATTATACAATTCATCATCTTTATCTTCTTTCCTCTTTCTCTTGAGCTGCTTCTCTTTCTCTATTTCGGCCTGAATTCTCTTTGCACGTTCAGTTTCATCAATATCTTCATCAGATGAACTTGATGAACTTTTATCTTCATTATCACCTTCATCACCAGCTGTCTTCTCTGTTTCAGCATTATAATCAGTAAGAGATTTCAACAACTTTGCAGATTCAGGAGACAAACGAACATCTCCTTCAACATTAACTTCAGCTTCAGCTTCACCTTCATCTTCCTCCTCTGATTCATCAACAAGCATAGTCTCAACATTTTTCTTTTGACGCTTTTGCTTTGGTTGAGAAGATGAGCCCTCCTCTGCTTGAACTTTCGGAGTTGATTTTCCGCTCCTCTTATTTTTCTCTTCTTTTAAGAACCACTCGTTTCTTGTTTCTTTGAAGCCTTCAAGTGTTTTCAACTCATCTGCATAACTCTTTTCTTTCATTTCTTTGTCATTCCTCCACTTTTGATGATCAATTGGATCTGGATCTTGGTAATTTTTGTCTTTGATGAACCCAAAGAATTCAGCTTTTGTTGATGGCTCTGGATGGTTTAGGTGATATCTGGCCAATTGTTTCAAAGACTCATTATCCATGCAGAATATTTCCAACAGATCATTGTTTTCATCTCTCTCCAAATCAGGATAAGCATGGTCTAACATCATCTGAACAAATCGTGGATAAACCCAAGTCTTGCTTTTCGAAGTAATATTTTCTACCATGTAATGAAACACAATCTTTGAAAAGTTATACTTCTTGTTTAACACGAGAGCTGTCACCATGTTCATTTGATAGTCCCTCATCACATCGTAACCTCCCTTCCTGTGACAGAGAGCATGTAACACTGAATGCATGAGAAACTTCTAAGGCTTGGAAAAACACGCTTTCAAGTAGTTAGCCTTGTTCAGTGGTCCTCTATAACCCATCCGCAACATGCAACCTTTGACCATCCTCTCTAGGAACTTTGTCGGAGAATTTTCATCGTCCGGAAAGTCTATAACCTCACGTACAAGCCGTTCTGTGATAATGATCGGTTTATTTTCATCATTCAAGCTCACAATTGAATTTATTGTTTTGTGTTCTTCGTCATACGTTGCGTTTTTCTAGAATCGTTCAATGTGTGATTTGAAAACCAGATGTCGATTTGTCAAAGCTTTCTGAATCGGCAATCTTTTCATAAACTCCAGAATACTCTTGAATTCGGCCATCTTTGGTATCTTCTCCTCATCGTAAACACAACAAATGTTGTGTAGTGGATCAAATATCAAATTCGACGCCTGAAAAACAACAACATACAATCAAGTTAACACTTGGAATATTTTTCAACAATAAACTTCATTCAAACGAAATCATTTCAAACGAAATCATATATTCAAACGAAATCAACAGTTCAAACGAAATGATTTTTTCACACGGAATAACATTTCAAACGGAATAGCCTGATTTCACACGAAAACAGCTTCAAACGAAATAGCATGATTTCAAACGAAATCAACTTCAAACGAAATAGCTATTTCGTGTGAAATTGACATTTTCATCACAGTGTTATTTCGTGCGAAATACCTTGTAAGTTCTTTTGAAAATGGCAAAGTTACAGTTTGAACACAACATGATCAGATGATGAAATTGATTATATGGGTTTGTTCTTTGATGAATTCCGAGCATGTGGGTATGTTTTATTTTCATTTTTGATCAAATACAAACCCTAGATCTACATTCAAAGTTTCAGATCTATCGATTTCATACGAATCTGTCAA
Source organism: Helianthus annuus (assembly GCF_002127325.2). Classification (NCBI taxonomy): domain Eukaryota; kingdom Viridiplantae; phylum Streptophyta; class Magnoliopsida; order Asterales; family Asteraceae; genus Helianthus; species Helianthus annuus. The sequence continues at coordinate 54,098,762 of NC_035448.2, read as the reverse complement.
ATTGAAACCCTAAGCAAGATCTACAATTCATTGCGAGTTCATGGGTGTGTTAATCGGTCATTTTTACATACAGATAAACCCTAGATCTATGTTTCAAGTCATGTTCATCGCCGACCAAACGAAATTAGTTTAGATCTGGGTCAAATCAACAAGTTTTCTCACCTTTCCCATGATTATAGTTGAGTAAACCAACTAAAATCAGAATTATAAACAACAATCGGGCAAGATAACGGCTTGAAATCAACGAATTTGATGTTTCATTCGAAATCGCCTTGACAGGGACTTGAAGCGAAATAACAGAAATGATCTGTTCAAACGAAATCAGTCCCCTTTATATAGACAACCTTATTTCGTGCGAAATAGGCATTGAGGCCTTTTCAAACGAAATCATGTTCAAGCGAAATCAATGTTTTCAACCGAAATCTCATTTTCAAGTGAAATAGTTATTTCGTGCGAAATAGCCATTTCGTTTGAAATTGCACTTTTTCAAAATTTCTCAAACTTTTTAACTTTTCGAGATTTTACCATCACACCCAGTTAACCAAGTCCAAGTTAATGACCTTGGTCAACTGGTTAGCCTACCAAGTCCAAGTTAATGACCCTGGTTGACCAGTTTATGAAGATGTTGATTTTCTGAAACTGATTTTAGTTCAAATTAATGAACTTCTAAACTTTCAAGAAATTACCAACACTTTTTCTCATACTTCTGCTTACCCAACCCTCATGATCCAACTTGTTCAGCACATAGAACTCTGATCATCTGTTCCCCAACGTCCATTGTCGAAAATAAGATGAAATGCAAATCTTTTTGGATTTTATAAAATGCTAAACAAACAGACAATCTTTTTTGGATTTTTTTGATAAGCAACAAACTGTACACACAATATTTTTGTGAGCGTGTTAGGGGATCATATCAGCTGCCGACAAGATACGAGTACCGTTAAGCTTTTATTTCATACACAACATTAAACAATTTGCTTTGATTGTCGATATACTGATCCTCTTAAATTTTCACACAAAGTTCAATCTGTTCAGGATACGGATTTAGTGTTTTAAGATCTTGACTTTTACACATGTACCACCTCAGAATATACTCCCGTATCCAGATCACTATATTCAGTCTTACAGGTGAGTGTACACTAATGATATCTGTAATTGGGTGAATGCGAGACCGTGAGAGCTCAGGCTAGAACTTCCGTTCGTACAGAGAGATGACGGCTCGACTTTCGGTGGGTTCCCTTTGGGAATCTTTTTTACAACAGCACATGATTAGCATTTTGCAATGTTTCATCATTTTTTATGCTGAGGGGAGGCTTTACGAATAAAGTTGTGCAGAGTATTATACGAGGACTAGGCATTGCTTCCGCAAAATCAGAAGTCCTGGTATAATACCCTAGATATCATCACGTACAAAGACCTAGTATGTCAGAAATAGGATCTTTCAAACGAGATTTCAGGGGTTACCTATATATCCTGGAGATGTTCCCCATGTAAAAGCAAGTTATTATTTTTGTTTATATCCCAAACAAATCTACTAAATGTGTAAAAACCTATCGACACATCATTTGCAAGACTGCTTAACACATTTTTAACTTTACATATCTTTATCGTACTGTATCTGTCTAGCTGATGTACTATCATTTCCCCTTTTTACACAAACTCTTTTTCAGTTTTTCATTGTTTTTGGATTTTTTAGATTTTCTAATGTTTTTGGATTTTGAAATTTTATCATGTTTTTGTATTTTTCTGCAAACTTTCTCCCCCTAAAAACAAAGACATATTTTTGTGTTTTTGTTTTTATCAAATGCAGAAAATAAACTGTACAAAAACTTTGACAACATGACGCGGATCACATCAGATCGCCGTCGTCCCGGCTTCACATTCAACAACCCTCCCACAAAGCAAATTTTTTAACCCATTTAATGTCAAAAGATAGTTAAATCTCTTTTTGTCAAACAGTTTGGTGAAAAAATCAGCCCTCTGTTCATCGGTGTGTATATGTTCGATTCGAATCAATTTCTTCTCGTGACAATCACGGATGAAATGATGTCAAATTTCTATATGCTTTGTTTTAGAATGGTGAACCGGGTTTTTTGTTATGTTTATCGCTGCCTCATTGTCCACAAATATAGGCGTGTCCAAGAACTGCAAACCAAAGTCTCGCATCTGCTGTTTGATCCAAAGGATCTGAGAGCAACAACTTGAGGCCGAAACGTATTCAGCCTCACACGTAGAGAGCGCTACTGAGGTTTGTTTCTTGCACTGCCACATGACTAGTCGAGTTCTGAAGAACTGACAGCCTGCAGTGGTGGATTTAGCATTTTGCTTGCAGCTACCAAAATCCGAATCAGCATAACCTGTGAGAGAGAAGTCACCAGACTTAGGATACCACAAGCCGGTGCTTGGGCAGCCTTTCAAATACCGTAAAATGTATTTCACAATCGTCAGATGTGACTGTCTTGGGCTAGACTGATAACAGGCGCATAAACACATCGGATACATGATGTCCGGGCGGGAAGCAGTAAGATACATCAAAGATCCAATTATCGACCAGTAATATGTCTCGTCCACTTTCTCTCCACTCTCATCCGGACAGATTCCGTGATTCTGAGCTAGGGGGTTGATGTTGGAGTAGATTCAGACATTTAAACTTCTCCAGAACATCGTTCACGTATTTGGTTTGATGAATGAAGATTCCTTCGGGCATTTGCTCCACCTGCAGCCCTAGGAAGAACTTCATCTCCCCCATCGAGCTCATTTCAAACTTTCTTTTCATCACTTTCTCAAAATCTTTACACAAATTATCATTTGTCGATCCAAAGATGATGTCGTCGACGTAAATCTGCACGATCAATAGATGCCCTGCAATGTTAGTGCATTTAATGTCTATCGCCTTCGTCAATCCGAGTCGTAGCGAGAAACCGAAGTAATCAAGTCTTCATAGTGTCATATCTAGTTAAAAGGCAAGGTGGCAATCTTGTAATTAATGAGAAATCTCATTAAAAGCCTTTTGGCTCATTCGGAGATTTAGAGATTTATTCTAGAGAGAGAAAATCTAGAGAGAGAAAGTCTCTCTACGTGATTCACGGCTTTGTACACGACATCATATCAATAGAATCACGTCATTAGTACGTTCTTGTGTGTTCGATCACGCACGTTCACGGATTCCGCACGTCGAACGTTCGTTACGCAATCGAACGGTGTCAAAACCGGTCCTACAAGTGGTATCAGAGCTAGGAGCTCGATTGCACGATCAAACACATTGATTCGTACGAGAATTCAACGATTTCAGATCCGAATTTCATCAAATTCTTCATGTTTTTCGCGTTTATCACGTTTTCACCGAAATTCGTCAAATTGAACGTGATTTTACAGTCCGAATCGGCTGAATTTTTGATATATTGTGCGAAATCTTTGATTTACAACCCTACCAAGTTTCAGATCAAAACTCCTAGCCGTTTAGGAGAAATTCGAGTTTTTAGGTCCGGTTTCGTGATTGACAGCAGGTTTCGCTTCAAAGTACTGAATGGTTTCGCTTAAAAAAACACATATAATTAGTTTCGCTTGAAAAGAATGAGTGGTTTCGCTTGAAAAGTACAATATAATCAAGTTTCGCTTGAAATATCTGTTGGTTTCGCTTGAAAAAATACGTTAAAACTGTGTTTCGCTTGAAAGTAATCATGGTGTTCGCTTGATTTGGGTTCCGCTTGAGTTGATCGCTTGAAGCGGCTTTCGCTTGAAATTGACCTGTGTTCAGGTTTCGCTTGAAAAAACGTATCGAGTTGTGTGTAACATTTATCGAGGTTGTCAGTTGGTTGGGATAAGATACCACATGCTTGTGTCGGTTTGCATTTGATAGATGATAAAGATGTGTAAGTCGATTATAAAATCAAGTATCACAGGTCTCGAGATATAGAGATTCGCTTTACATGTGATAACCTTTTAGAGGTCAAATAGAATTGTTTTGATATTAAGGGTTGTCGGGTTGCATGTGAATTCATTTGAGTTGTGTCAGGCACATGTGATTTGTTCTTGGTTCATTATACAATTTATTGAGACAATAAATCTTTGCAAGTATCATTGAACGACCCAATCAAAGTGTTTCAAAGTTGAAACTTGTCGGCCATCTTTTTAAAGTCACAAGTAAATAACCGGTCCAATGAATGATTAATATGAGAGGCCCAATGATGTTTTGTATGATGACAAGTTATCATAGATCGTGCTTTTAAAATCAAGTGTGGTGATTTCATTATTGTTGTCAAACTACTATCATTTAAGGCCCAAAGAAGTGAGTTGATTTTAAGTGTTGTCCCAAGTAATCTTAAACTAATTAGATTTGAGTGAAACATCACTATTGTCGGCTTTAGTGGATTTGTTTTTCCAAGTGTAAAAGCTTACGGTCCAATCAGTGATGGCCTAAGTTCATTCATTTAGAGATTTCTTCCGAACAACATTTATCCGTGAACCGTTGACAACGAATCTTAAATTTGGCTTCACAAACACAATTTCACGTATTCGGTTCAGTTTAAACTGATTATTTGATTGTTGGTTTGCAGGTGACACGAGGCAATTTACAAGGTAATTCACAAATATAAGTTCATGGCGAAAGATGAACCTATTCCGTGGAAAGATAATAGAACTGAAGAACAAAAATTATCATACAGAAAACAAAGAGCTCATTGGAAGATGATGATAATTTCTCGTATTTACCATGAAGCTAAGAGAGCAAATAGATGGGATGCTAATAGAAAATGTTACCTTGATCCGGAAGGAAACATTGCTGTTGATGATAAAACTCTTAGTGAGGAAGCTCTAGTTGAATGTATTGCTGAAGAAGAAGAAGCTTTACAGAGAAAATGGTGGGGAGGTGATGTGTGTTAGGTGTAATATATTTTTGATGTATATTTAAACCCTTTTTACACTTTTAGCCAAGTTTTAAATTTATAAAAACACGATATTCACTAACACTAAACACACATATGGGCAAGTGCACCCATCGTGGACGTAGTATAGTGTTGGTAAGATACCGAGGTCGTCTAAGGACACAAGAGCTTTTAATACCGGTTTATCCTCAACGTCTAATCAAATCAAAAAGTTAGAAAAATGTTTTTAAACTAAGAAAATAAAAACTAACTAAATGCTGAAAAATAAAAATAAAATAAAACTGATAGACAAGATGAATCACTTAGATCCGACACGTGTATTAGTATAACCTTTGATTATTTTCGCACTTTTGCACTTGTTTAAGAGATTATCTTAGTTATTGTAGTAGGCCCCTCCTTTGAAGGCGACGTTACCCTCAACCCAGTAGTTTGAGTCAGCAAGGATACAATCCTAAAGGGTCGGATTATTGAAAGATAATGAGTTAAGTTATTAATGCAAATTGTGGTAGGCCCCGCTTTCGGCGGTGACGTTACCCTCGGCTAAGTAGTCTGAGTCAGCAGGGATACAGTCCTAAATAGCCGGGTTATAGTATTAATAGTAGTTAACTTATGAGGGGGTCAAAGAGTTTGGATCTTCGCCATCCAATACCTATGGGCATTGAAGGAGATCCTACTAAATTTGACCCAGGTCCCAAGCAGGACCTCTAAACGCTGAACAAGGGCAAGACCCTTACCAAACCGTTCCCTTAACCCCCGACCAGGTAGCCAACATACCTCCATATAGACCGTGGAGATATGAATGGTGAAAATCCTTTATTTTATATAGACAGTAAAATAATGCCAAGACACCACGGACAAACGATAAGGAAAGATCACCTTCAACATAAGCAACTAGTTATTAAAGTCATTAATACAAAACCAAATAAAAAGTGCAAAAGATTGAAAATAAAAAGTATTATACTAAACACTTGTCTTCACCAAGTGATGTAAGAGACTTAGGCAAACATGGCCTTGATTGTCAAGAACTCTTACGATCAATCTTGGATCACGAGACGACTCACACACTCTACGATGGACAATGGATGATGGTGGTGGATGATGGTGTTAAGGTGGTGGTGGGTGGAGGATGAAGTGTGAGAGAGGTGGTGTGCCAAGGGATGAGATGGAATGAAACCAAGCACTCCTATTTATAGGCTGAACAGAAGGCTGGGCACGGCCCCGTGTCCACTGGACACGCCCCCGTGCCCGTCTGACACTCTCTCTCCTCATTAATTGTAATTCGCAATTACAATTAATGCGCCTGCTGTACTTTCACCACGCCCTCGTGCCCGCTGGACACGGCCCCGTGGTGGGCAATGGAAGCTTCTATTAGTTGTCTTTTATGCTGCTTCTTGGGCACGGCCCCGTGCTGGCTGAGCACGGGGCGTGTTCAGACTTCTGCTTTCTCTTCTTTGCTTTGGGGGATGCGGTTGAGGGTCCGGTCAGTCTACTTTTATTCCTTTTCTTGTATTTATGCTAGAATTAGTTGTCTTTTTTGCTTCTTTTGTGAATTTGAGCTCATTTCATCCTGAAAATACAAAAGGAAGACAAAAACACTCTTTTTCCAACATTAGTACTTAAAAAGGGTTAGTTTTATGCCTTAATTGATGTGATTTATAGGTTGCAATTTACACACATCAAATACCCCCACACTTGAACTTTTGCTTGTCCTTAAGCAAAACTCTTTAAATGTGGCTTACACTCCCAAATGGAATAGGTAGAAGAGAAAGTTTTTGGCTTGTCATAGAGTGTTGGGAATCCAAGATCTTTGTAAGTTTTATTTTTATTTATCTACAATCCTATTCGTTATGATTTATTTAGAACGTTTCACAGGATAAATTACTTATTCGGGCATAGCATGCCTTATTAAAATTCCATTTATATACAAGTTCACATACCTCACGGGAGATCACTCAACACTCGGCCGAAGGTGTGTTTTTTTTAGTGAATCACTCGAGAGCGGCATGGAACTTACGCCTTCCATAGGCTTGCCAAGCAATCAATCCTCCTCCTTTTTAACTTTCTACCTTTGTAAATATCAAGAGGACTTTTTGGGTGAAGGGTTAAGCTTGGGTTATGTGACAACCGGTAATTAACGCCTCTTAATTGCGTGATTAACAAACGATTAAGGCGATAATAAATAGTGTTTAAGGCATGAGTTAACTCAATTTAGGCCTTTGGAGTGCCTAGGAACGTCTACCCGACTTTACAGTGCGCGAACGGTGGTTTACGGAGAAACCTGTTGAACGGAAAACGACAACGAATTGAAACCGAATGAAATACTGACAACGCCGAAAAGTACAAATTTTATACGCATAGTTTATATTTATAAATTTACTTTTGCGAAATTTTTACGCCTTCGAAAGACGCAAAGCGTAAACGTGAACGAAAAACGCGGAAACAGTAATGCACCGACAATCAACCACGAATCGGAAGCACCAAACTCGAATTACGTCTCGATATTAATATATCATAAAATATTTAGCTTCGTTTTTAATTTTTACTATCCGTAGTTAGAAACGGATCGAAAAACGAACAAGGAACGACGAACGAAACAATTTTTACGTGATTTAACGCGAACGATCGAACGAACATGTCAGACATTAGTTTTCGACGTAATTTTTAGTGTTTCAGCTCTAAGATTTTATTTTACGACAACTTATGACACTCGGTTGCGAAATGGGCTCATGGGAATTACGGGCCACTAGAACTCGGGAATTGGGTTTGTGGGCCTTGGGCCCAAGCCCAAAGCCCATTAACTAAAAATCCTAGTATATATTTGTAGCAACACACTTATCCCCTCATTTTGAAAACATATCAAGTAACCACGCACACACTGTTCTCTCCTTCTTCCTCATTATTTGTTCTTCCAAACCCTAATCAAACTAACTTATCACAGACAACCTCATGTTCCTTGTCTCTCCCTCTATCTAAAATCCGGCCGACCACCTCCTTGGTGGCGGTGGAGGCGGCACACGGTGGCGGATGACCAGCCGACAACACCAACATCAGAACTCCCCTCCTCCTCCAATCTCCCTAAACCGGCGACAGGTTAGAAGTAGCATCGCCGCTCACGGCGGCGGCGGTGGATCTGGATGGCGAACCGTCGACGGCCCCGCCGCTCACGGCGGCGGAGATTGAGGGTTTTGACGGTGACCGGCGGCGACTGTGATCCCAATGGCGGCGGACGGAGTCTCGGTCCGATGGGTTTGACGGTAACCCCCCCCCTCTCTGTTACTTCATTTCTTTTTCTTTTTATTGAAGTTCGACGATGACGATGGTGATTTTATGTCAAGATCAGGTTGTACTTGAGCCTCGGTTCCAGAGGTTCACACTTCAGATCAGTATCGGTGACTCGGGTTCGGGTCACGGTCGGTTTGAGTCAACCCGGGTCAGTCTTGGTCGCACGAGTTCGGGTCAACAGGGAGTTCACACAGTTCGGTTTGGGTCAAGGCAGTTGAACGGACGACTCAGTTCAGATCTGGAAAATGCTTGGTTTGGATTTCGGTTCGACAAGGAAACAACACCCATTCAAATGCGGTCAAACGGGTCGACTCGGGTCAGACGAGTCAACTCGGTTCAGCCGGTCAACCCAGTCAACACAACGGGTTGACTGGTCAAACTGGTCAGACCTGGTCAACAGACGGTCAACTCGGTTTGACTTGGTCAAACCCGAGTCAACTCGGTCAACAATGGTCAAGCTGGTCATTGCCCGGTCAACACGAAGGACCCGGTAAAGTTTTAAGCGTAGCGAATTAGTTACGTTAGATTTTATATAGTTAAACGCGAAACCGAGCTCGACCGATACCGTTAGTGGTTAATTACGTTTTATTTTTGTCGTATTTGATAAAGATTTAGTATATATTATGTGAATTGACTGAATTATTGTTGAGATTTAACAAAAATACGACGACTTTTATTGTCGGGCTATACGAAAAACAAAGGGAACTCTGCCCGATTTTCCGCAAAAATCCGAAATATCAAATATATTTGTATGGTATAAACGCACATATCAAAGTTCGAGTTTTCTTGTAGAATAAATACGAAAGTATATTTATTTTGGCAACGTATTACGAATTTCAGAACAAAGTTATAAAATTCCGACAAACTTAATTTACTACTTATAAACATGATTAACTACGTTATTTCAAAACACCGATAATTCGAAATACTAGAACATTTTCATATAATAAATATGACGTTTCTATTTATTTTAAACCTCGACTTTTCGAATTACTTGAACATGTTTATAAAATAAATATAAGGTTTATATTTATTTTAAACGCCGATTTTATACTTTCTTACTAACAAAATATAGTTTTTATATTTAGTTCAAGCGACTGAATTCTGAGTTATATATTTTTCAAACATCACGGCTTAATATATATGTATATATATGTATATATTTATTTTTATCTTCCGACAACTACAACGACACGAACCACTATCCACATACGTATTCCTAAACGCGACCACTAACACGACGATGTAAGTATATTTATATTAAATATATAAATATATATATTCTAAACCATTCGAAAACTAAGTCGTTTTCGAGAATTAGTCTTATCCCGATTATCAATGGGATCAAATAACAATAGATTAGTTATTTCAAACCAAACTATTAACACCTTCCCTCGTAGAGACGTTTTGTTAACGACTCGGTAGAGCTCGGACACGTAGTATACTACGTTTAAATTAGAAACTTATAAGTATTCCTTCGTAGGAATGTCATAGGTGCACGCTAGCTAATAAACGTTCTTGGAACAACACTTCGGAATCACGCTAGGCTAGCATTGCACAGGAATGTCAAGGTGAGTTCATAACTCCCACTTTTTACTGTTTTACATTTTTATAAATGTTTTCGGGGGTGGAAAGACATGCAAGTTTTGCAAAAATAAACAACTTTTCGATGAACGAAAACTCATATTTATAAACCGTGTTGCGAATGAATTTCAAGGAACTTAAATGGTTTACGAATGATTTCGATCAAACATACCGGTTTTACAAATTTGATTCGCATATTACGAAACGTGCATGATTTTCTAATGGGTACGGGCGACACAGTCGAGGTGATTCGACACAGTCGAGGTGATTCGACACAGTCGAGGGGATTCGACACAGTCGAGGTTATTCGACACAGTCGAGGTGATTCGACACAGTCGAGGGGATTCGACACAGTCGAGGTTATTCGACACAGTCGAGGTGATTCACACAGTCGAGGTGATTCGACACTAAAAACCGTCTACACAGGTTGAGTACTTCCTATGTCGCCGCATACGTTAATGTCCTCGCGAAACATTAACGATCAACCTGTTCATAGACGCTTTACATACCCATTTACAACATTAAAACTTTCCTATATTCATAAGATTCATTTGATGGAAACTCACAAATACATGAATTACAAACTTTGGTAACGTTTTTCAAGTTATACCTAAGTAAGAGGAAGCGCTGATCCTGCTTACAAAGGTTCGTTTGGGCTTGACCCATTCTCTCTCGTGCAATGCACAAAGACTATTGTGGGCTAGCCTCACAGTTTTTCATATATCATGCCAAGAAAATAATTTTACTAAATTTTCTCAACAACTTTAAAACCGGTTATCAAAAAGATTTATTTTAAATCTTTTCAAAACAAACTATGAACTCGCTCAACTTTATGTTGACTTTTTCGCATGTTCTTTCTCAGGTTGCATTTTCAAAACTATGGAACGGTTGGAATAGGAGAACCCATGGGAATTCGAGTACTTAGCGGCGTTCATTTTCGAGAAGTCTTAGCTTATTTGCTTCCGCTGTGCAATGAAGATACCGGTCCAGTCACGCCAGCTCTGATATTTCGGGGTGTGACAGGTCAAAGGTGGGTGGTTGGGTTAGTGGTTAGTAAAAAGGGCGAAAATCGTAAAAAGCGTCGGTTTTCGTGACACACCTTGTTTTTAGTGACTCTTTATTTTGAAGTATTTCTCCAAACAAGCTTTTATATAACTTTTGTTTGTTTTTGGCTTCATCATATATATATATATATATATATATATATATATATATATTTTTGATAAGTCACATAAAATAGCGAGCTTACGAAAAATCGAGCTTGTTACTAAAATAAAGGGTGAAAAATAAAAAAAGGGTTTTTGGTGGGTAAAAAGGGTTTTAGGGTAATGAAATGAAAGGTTTAGGCTCAAAGGGGCTAACTAGGGGGATTTTGGGTAGGTGGTAAAAAAAATGAAAAATAATGGTGTAGAAAGAAAAATATGGTTAGTCCTAATGCCTCCATCACTTACTTACTTGGGTTTAAGTTGGTAAGGACCGGGATGTATCGTCGTGGCAAGTTCTAGAGTTGTAAGAACCAAGCGGCTATTCACACAAGAAACGAAAAATGAGCATTTAGTCTAAAGATGTATATTTGTATGCTCAATAAAGGCTCAAAACTCACTTTTGTGGGAATGGGTTTTTAATGCGATCAAGTATATATAATCGAATTTTTAACTAGACTTGTTATGCCGTTTTGTAATTTTCTTATGTTGGTTCTTTGTTATTACGACGCTATCGGTTGTAAATTTGTAAAAATATAACCTTTTTAGAACTTGTTATTCCCAAATTAAACCAAGACAAGTAAAAAAAAACGAAAAGTTTTTTGAAAAAAATTTGGGGTGTTTAGCGGTTCCAATAGAGTTTTGTGTAAGGCTTGTAATTAGGATTTGCAAAATTCAAGGTTTTAGCATTCCCCCCACACTTAAATTACACATTGTCCTCAATGTGTCCCAAAAATAAGATTTTCGGTTGATTAGAATGTGTAAAAGTGGGTTAAAAACAAGATTTTATGGTACTGGGTAGCTAAACACGGGGTGGTGTTGGCTGAGCACGGCCCCATGTCTAGACTGCCAGTACCAAAAGTAAACAGAAGGCTGGGCACGGGGGCGTGTTCAGTGAGCACGGCCCCTTGTCCAGATACCTGAACTGGGCATTTCTGCAGAGTTTTGGGCACCGGGGCGTGTTGGGTGAGCACGGCCCCGTGCTGAACTTGCTGTAATGAAGAAAAATTGTCGGAAGGCTCTGTTTTTATGTATGGGGTGTTGGTTCAAGCTTCCCTTAGCATCCTTCACCATCCCGAGTGTGTTTTATTCCTGAAAATTAAAAACTAAACTAGAAAACATAAAAGTTAATCTAAACTAAACTACGGATAGTTCCGCGGAATGCCTCCGTGGTGCGCCACGTTTATAAGGGTCCTTGGCTAGACCCTCCTTATCAGGTGGTTCTGGCTCATCTTCAATTAGGGGGTCATTATTGCCAAAAGGATATTTCATTGAGCGCTCAAGATCTATGTCCCTTTTAAATGCCCCTAATTGAAGAGGTATATTGTTAAATTTCCGGTTTTTCAAAGCTTTATGAGTTTTTACAAAAGGTTTTCCCAAGACTAGAGGAGCGTCATCGAGGATGACAAAGTCGGTTGGAATAACCTTTTGATTTGCTTGAACCAAGACATCCTCAACTACACCGATTGATTTTATTACTTTCCGGTTGGATAGAAAAATGGGTATTTGAAGTGGAGCGAAATCACTAATACTTAATTTTTCAAAAATGTAGTTAGGCATTATGTTAACACGAAGATCTTTATCAATGGTGATATTACTAATAAAGGAATTTTGAAAGAAACATGGAACCGGTGTGATGTTAATTTCAAAAGTGTCTTCTTTTATTAGTGAAGTTTGATCATTAGTTAACTTAACACTCACTATTTCTTTGATTTTAGCACTAGTGTTTAACTCTTTTAAAAACTTTGCATGAGGGGTTACTAAACAATGATTTTTGAAAGTAGGTGACAAGAGGTTAATTTCTTCAAAATTAGACTCTTCTTGTATTTTGACATTATCGGACTCACCTTTTTCGTTGTTTAACTCATGTGCCGGTTTTTCACTTTCTTGTTCTTCCATTTTTACACTTTCAACTATCTCTACGTTAGTATTACAATTTAATTCTTCTCTTGCGCGGGACTCCTCTTCCGTTGCGCGAGATTCTTTCATGTAATGTTCGATAGTTTTAATGTGTTCTAATATCCTATTGGTCACTTCGGTGAGAGAAAAAGAATTTGGATCCTCAAAGCTTGAATCCGGTTGTTCGATCCTTGGCTCCTCATAGTACTCATATGAAGTAGATGGTTCACACCATTGTTCTTCATTGTAAGCATATGATGGATAAGGGTCGAAACTTGGTTCTTCATAGTACTCATATGAGGTGGGTTGTTCACGCCATGGTTCCTCATAATAAGAATATGAAGGTGGTGGCTCATATCTTGAATCCTCAAAGTATGAGTATGAAGGTTCATACCTTGGTTCATCAAAATATGAGTATGAGGGAGGAGGTTCATACCTTTGGTCTTCATAGGATGTATATGAAGTTGATGGCTCGTACCTAGGCTCCTCATAATGGTTGTATGAATTGGATGGTTGATATGAGTTATTATATTGAACCGAGCATGCGTTACGACAATTAGTGCAATAATTTCCCCTATAATCATCCTCATCATAGGTGTAGTTGTAGCCTCTTGAGTATTTATCCATAAGAATCACTCAACAGACCACAACTGAGTCTCGGGACCAGAAAACAAAAATAAAGATGGAAACAGAAGCTGGACACGGCCTCGTGTTGGGTGAACACGGCCCCGTGTTCAGGGTCTGTATCTGGGCGTTTTAATTAAAGTTACTGGTCTCGTTGAGCACGGGGGCGTGTTCAGTGAGCACGGCCCCGTGTTTAGACTCTGTATCTGGGTATCTAACTAAAAATATGCAGCACGGGGGCGTGTTCGGCGAGCACGACCCCGTGTTCAGGCTACTGTAAATGCAAACTAAACTAAAATTCAGAAAAATGTGCGCGCGTTTTAAAAAGGTTTTGAAAAACTGATTAGGCCGTCGATTTTAAGCTTTCTTAAAATCCTTGTGTCCCCGGCAACGACGCCAAAAACTTGATATGTGTTAGGTGTAATATATTTTTGATGTATATTTAAACCCTTTTTACACTTTTAGCCAAGTTTTAAATTTATAAAAACACGATATTCACTAACACTAAACACACATATGGGCAAGTGCACCCATCGTGGACGTAGTATAGTGTTGGTAAAATACCGAGGTCGTCCAAGGACACAAGAGCTTTTAATACCGGTTTATCCTCAACGTCTAATCAAATCAAAAAGTGAGAAAAATGTTTTTAAACTAAGAAAATAAAAACTAACTAAATGCTGAAAAATAAAAATAAAATAAAACAGATAGACAAGATGAATCACTTAGATCCGACACGTGTATTAGTATAACCTTTGATTATTTTCGCACTTTTGCACTTGTTTAAGAGATTATCTTAGTTATTGTAGTAGGCCCCTCTTTTGAAGGCGACGTTACCCTCAACCCAGTAGTTTGAGTCAGCAAGGATACAATCCTAAAGGGTCGGATTATTGAAAGATAATGAATTAAGTTATTAATGCAAATTGTGGTAGGCCCCGCTTTCGGCGGTGACGTTACCCTCGGCTAAGTAGTCTGAGTCAGCAGGGATACAGTCCTAAATAGCCGGTTTATAGTATTAATAGTAGTTAACTTATGAGGGGGTCAAAGAGTTTGGATCCCCGCCATCCAATACCTATGGGCATTGAAGGAGATCCTACTAAATTTGACCCAGGTCCCAAGTAGGACCTCTAAACGCTGAACAAGGGCAAGACCCTTACCAAACCGTTCCCTTAACCCCCGACCAGGTAGCCAACATACCTCCATATAGAGCGTGGAGATATGAATGGCAAAAATCCTTTATTTTATATAGACAGTAAAATAATGCCAAGACACCACGGACAAACGATAAGGAAAGATCACCTTCAACATAAGCAACTAGTTATTAAAGTCATTAATACAAAACCAAATAAAAAGTGCAAAAGATTGAAAATAAAAAGTATTATACTAAACACTTGTCTTCACCAAGTGATGTAAGAGACTTAGGCAAACATGGCCTTGATTGTCAAGAACTCTTACGATCAATCTTGGATCACGAGACGACTCACACACTCTACGATGGACAATGGATGATGGTGGTGGATGATGGTGTTATGGTGGTGGTGGGTGGTGGATGAAGTGTGAGAGAGGTGGTGTGCCAAGGGATGAGATGGAATGAAACCAAGCACTCCTATTTATAGGCTGAACAGAAGGCTGGGCACGGCCCCGTGTCCACTGGACACGCCCCCGTGCCCGTCTGACACTCTCTCTCCTCATTAATTGTAATTTGCAATTACAATTAATGCGCCTGCTGTACTTTCACCACGCCCCCGTGCCCGCTGGACAGGGCCCCGTGGTGGGCAATGGAAGCTTCTATTAGTTTGTCTTTTATGCTGCTTCTTAGGCACGGCCCCGTGCTGGCTGAGCACGGGGCGTGTTCAGACTTCTGCTTTCTCTTCTTTGCTTTGGGGGATGCTGTTGAGGGTCCGGGCAGTCTACTTTTATTCCTTTTCTTGTATTTATGCTAGAATTAGTTGTCTTTTTGCTTCTTTTGTGAATTTGAGCTCATTTCATCCTGAAAATACAAAAGGAAGACAAAAACACTCTTTTTCCAACATTAGTACTTAAAAAGGGTTAGTTTTATGCCTTAATTGATGTGATTTATAGGTTGCATTTTACACACATCAAATACCCCCACACTTGAACTTTTGCTTGTCCTTAAGCAAAACTCTTTAAATGTGGCTTACACTCCCAAATGGAATAGGTAGAAGAGAAAGTTTTTGGCTTGTCATAGAGTGTTGGGAATCCAAGATCTTTGTAAGTTTTATTTTTATTTATCTACAATCCTATTCGTTATGATTTATTTAGAACGTTTCACAGGATAAATTACTTATTCGGGCATAGCATGCCTTATTAAAATTCCATTTATATACAAGTTCACATACCTCACGGGAGATCACTCAACACTCGGCCGAAGGTGTGTTTTTTTTAGTGAATCACTCGAGAGCGGCATGGAACTTACGCCTTCCATAGGCTTGCCAAGCAATCAATCCTCCTCCTTTTTAACTTTCTACCTTTGTAAATATCAAGAGGACTTTTTGGGTGAAGGGTTAAGCTTGGGTTAAAGGTGGGTGGTTGGGTTAGTGGTTAGTAAAAAGGGCGAAAATCGTAAAAAGCGTCGGTTTTCGTGACACACCTTGTTTTTAGTGACTCTTTATTTTGAAGTATTTCTCCAAACAAGCTTTTATATAGCTTTTGTTTGTTTTTGGCTTCATCATATATATATATATATATATATATATATATATATATATATATATATATATTTTTGATAAGTCACATAAAATAGCGAGCTTACGAAAAATCGAGCTTGTTACTAAAATAAAGGGTGAAAAATAAAAAAAGGGTTTTTGGTGGGTAAAAAGGGTTTTAGGGTAATGAAATGAAAGGTTTAGGCTCAAAGGGGCTAACTAGGGGGATTTTGGGTAGGTGGTAAAAAAAATGAAAAATAATGGTGTAGAAAGAAAAATATGGTTAGTCCTAATGCCTCCATCACTTACTTACTTGGGTTTAAGTTGGTAAGGACCGGGATGTATCGTCGTGGCAAGTTCTAGAGTTGTAAGAACCAAGCAGCTATTCACACAAGAAACGAAAAATGAGCATTTAGTCTAAAGATGTATATTTGTATGCTCAATAAAGGCTCAAAACTCACTTTTGTGGGAATGGGTTTTTAATGCGATCAAGTATATATAATCGAATTTTTAACTAGACTTGTTATGCCGTTTTGTAATTTTCTTATGTTGGTTCTTTGTTATCACGACGCTATCGGTTGTAAATTTGTAAAAATATAACCTTTTTAGAACTTGTAATTCCCAAATTAAACCAAGACAAGTAAAAAAAAACGAAAAGTTTTTTGAAAAAAATTTGGGGTGTTTAGCGGTTCCAATAGAGTTTTGTGTAAGGCTTGTAATTAGGATTTGCAAAATTCAAGGTTTTAGCATTCCCCCCACACTTAAATTACACATTGTCCTCAATGTGTCCCAAAAATAAGATTTTCGGTTGATTAGAATGTGTAAAAGTGGGTTAAAAACAAGATTTTATGGTACTGGGTAGCTAAACACGGGGTGGTGTTGGCTGAGCACGGCCCCATGTCCAGACTGCCAGTACCAAAAGTAAACAGAAGGCTGGGCACGGGGGCGTGTTCAGTGAGCACGGCCCCTTGTCCAGATACCTGAACTGGGCATTTCTGCAGAGTTTTGGGCACCGGGGCGTGTTGGGTGAGCACGGCCCCGTGCTGAACTTGCTGTAATGAAGAAAAATTGTCGGAAGGCTTTGTTTTTATGTATGGGGTGTTGGTTCAAGCTTCCCTTAGCATCCTTCACCATCCCGAGTGTGTTTTATTCCTGAAAATTAAAAACTAAACTAGAAAACATAAAAGTTAATCTAAACTAAACTACGGATAGTTCCGCGGAATGCCTCCGTGGTGCGCCACGTTTATAAGGGTCCTTGGCTAGACCCTCCTTATCAGGTGGTTCTGGCTCATCTTCAATTAGGGGGTCATTATTGCCAAAAGGATATTTCATTGAGCGCTCAAGATCTATGTCCCTTTTAAATGCCCCTAATTGAAGAGGTATATTGTTAAATTTCCGGTTTTTCAAAGCTTCATGAGTTTTTACAAAAGGTTTTCCCAAGACTAGAGGAGCGTCATCGAGGATGACAAAGTCGGTTGGAATAACCTTTTGATTTGCTTGAACCAAGACATCCTCAACTACACCGATTGATTTTATTACTTTCCGGTTGGATAGAAAAATGGGTATTTGAAGTGGAGCGAAATCACTAATACTTAATTTTTCAAAAATGTAGTTAGGCATTATGTTAACACGAAGATCTTTATCAATGGTGATATTACTAATAAAGGAATTTTGAAAGAAACATGGAACCGGTGTGATGTTAATTTCAAAAGGGTCTTCTTTTATTAGTGAAGTTTGATCATTAGTTAACTTAACACTCACTATTTCTTTGATTTTAGCACTAGTGTTTAACTCTTTTAAAAACTTTGCATGAGGGGTTACTAAACAATGATTTTTGAAAGTAGGTGACAAGAGGTTAATTTCTTCAAAATTAGACTCTTCTTGTATTTTGACATTATCGGACTCACCTTTTTCGTTGTTTAACTCATGTGCCAGTTTTTCACTTTCTTGTTCTTCCATTTTTACACTTTCAACTATCTCTACGTTATTATTACAATTTAATTCTTCTCTTGCGCGGGACTCCTCTTCCGTTGCGCGAGATTCTTTCATGTAATGTTCGATAGTTTTAATGTGTTCTAATATCCTATTGGTCACTTCGGTGAGAGAAAAAGAATTTGGATCCTCAAAGCTTGAATCCGGTTGTTCGATCCTTGGCTCCTCATGGTACTCATATGAAGTAGATGGTTCACACCATTGTTCTTCATTGTAAGCATATGATGGATAAGGGTCGAAACTTGGTTCTTCATAGTACTCATATGAGGTGGGTTGTTCACGCCATGGTTCCTCATAATAAGAATATGAAGGTGGTGGCTCATATCTTGAATCCTCAAAGTATGAGTATGAAGGTTCATACCTTGGTTCATCAAAATATGAGTATGAGGGAGGAGGTTCATACCTTTGGTCTTCATAGGATGTGTATGAAGTTGATGGCTCGTACCTAGACTCCTCATAATGGTTGTATGAATTGGATGGTTGATATGAGTTATTATATTGAACCGAGCATGCGTTACGACAATTAGTGCAATAATTGTCCCTATAATCATCCTCATCATAGGTGTAGTTGTAGCCTCTTGAGTATTGATCCATAAGAATCACTCAACAGACCACAACTGAGTCTCGGGACCAGAAAACAAAAATAAAGATGGAAACAGAAGCTGGACACGGCCCCGTGTTGGGTGAACACGGCCCCGTGTTCAGGGTCTGTATCTGGGCGTTTTAATTAAAGTTACTGGTCTCGTTGAGCACGGGGGCGTGTTCAGTGAGCACGGCCCCGTGTTTAGACTCTGTATCTGGGTATCTAACTAAAAATATGCAGCACGGGGGCGTGTTCGGCGAGCACGGCCCCGTGTTCAGGCTACTGTAAATGCAAACTAAACTAAAATTCAGAAAAATGTGCGCGCGTTTTAAAAAGGTTTTGAAAAACTTATTAGGCCGTCGATTTTAAGCTTTCTTAAAATCCTTGTGTCCCCGGCAACGACGCCAAAAACTTGATGTGTGTTAGGTGTAATATATTTTTTATGTATATTTAAACCCTTTTTACACTTTTAGCCAAGTTTTAAATTTATAAAAACACGATATTCACTAACACTAAACACACATATGGGCAAGTGCACCCATCGTGGACGTAGTATAGTGTTGGTAAGATACCGAGGTCGTCCAAGGACACAAGAGCTTTTAATACCGGTTTATCCTCAACGTCTAATCAAATCAAAAAGTGAGAAAAATGTTTTTAAACTAAGAAAATAAAAACTAACTAAATGCTGAAAAATAAAAATAAAATAAAACAGATAGACAAGATGAATCACTTAGATCCGACACGTGTATTAGTATAACCTTTGATTATTTTCGCACTTTTGCACTTGTTTAAGAGATTATCTTAGTTATTGTAGTAGGCCCCTCTTTTGAAGGCGACGTTACCCTCAAGCCAGTAGTTTGAGTCAGCAAGGATACAATCCTAAAGGGTCGGATTATTGAAAGATAATGAATTAAGTTATTAATGCAAATTGTGGTAGGCCCCGCTTTCGGCGGTGACGTTACCCTCGGCTAAGTAGTCTGAGTCAGCAGGGATACAGTCCTAAATAGCCGGTTTATAGTATTAATAGTAGTTAACTTATGAGGGGGTCAAAGAGTTTGGATCCCCGCCATCCAATACCTATGGGCATTGAAGGAGATCCTACTAAATTTGACCCAGGTCCCAAGCAGGACCTCTAAACGCTGAACAAGGGCAAGACCCTTACCAAACCGTTCCCTTAACCCCCGACCAGGTAGCCAACATACCTCCATATAGAGCGTGGAGATATGAATGGTGAAAATCCTTTATTTTATATAGACAGTAAAATAATGCCAAGACACCACGGACAAACGATAAGGAAAGATCACCTTCAACATAAGCAACTAGTTATTAAAGTCATTAATACAAAACCAAATAAAAAGTGCAAAAGATTGAAAATAAAAAGTATTATACTAAACACTTGTCTTCACCAAGTGATGTAAGAGACTTAGGCAAACATGGCCTTGATTGTCAAGAACTCTTACGATCAATCTTGGATCACGAGACAACTCACACACTCTACGATGGACAATGGATGATGGTGGTGGATGATGGTGTTATGGTGGTGGTGGGTGGTGGATGAAGTGTGAGAGAGGTGGTGTGCCAAGGGATGAGATGGAATGAAACCAAGCACTCCTATTTATAGGCTGAACAGAAGGCTGGGCACGGCCCCGTGTCCACTGGACACGCCCTCGTGCCCGTCTGACACTCTCTCTCCTCATTAATTGTAATTCGCAATTACAATTAATGCGCCTGCTGTACTTTCACCACGCCCCCGTGCCCGCTGGACACGGCCCCGTGGTGGGCAATGGAAACTTCTATTAGTTTGTTTTTTATGCTGCTTCTTGGGCACGGCCCCGTGCTGGCTAAGCACGGGGCGTGTTCAGACTTCTGCTTTCTCTTCTTTGCTTTGGGGGATGCTGTTGAGGGTCCGGGCAGTCTACTTTTATTCCTTTTCTTGTATTTATGCTAGAATTAGTTGTCTTTTTGCTTCTTTTGTGAATTTGAGCTCATTTCATCCTGAAAATACAAAAGGAAGACAAAAACACTCTTTTTCCAACATTAGTACTTAAAAAGGGTTAGTTTTATGCCTTAATTGATGTGATTTATATGTTGCATTTTACACACATCAGGAGGTGACAAAGAAGATGAAAAAGATAAAACTTTAAATGACAATAAAACAGATCTTAGTAGTGCTGATGATCATGACGATGAAGTTGCTCCTGGTAATCAGTCGGCAGTGAATGATACTCAAGAAACTGAGAACATGGCAATATTTGATCATGGTGATTCAGATTCTGAGGAGGAGCAGATTTCAAATCAAACAAAATGTGAAGTAGTGATGACTGAAGAAGTAGTGAAAGAAGCTGTTTCTGAAAAACAACAGGTGTTTGAGAAAATAATTTCAAATAAAGAAGAATCTATAAAGCCTGTATCTGTGAAATCTGAAACAGTGATTAAGAAAGAGATTGAAGAAGATACATCAGTTTTTGAGATTGTTTAGAAGGAGAAGAAACAGGCTGAAGATATTCAAACTTTGAAAAATGAAAAGAAAGCTGATGAAGAACAGATTTTGAGTTTGCGCCTGAACTGCGAAAAATTGAGATCTGATAATGACAAACTTTTAAAGATTGTTGAGAGTTTGTCATTAGAAAACAAAATTTTGAAAGAAAATGAAAAAGATTTTGAAAGTAAAAGAAAATCTTCAGAAGATGAAGATTTCTGGATAAACTGGAAAACAAAAATCTGAAAGAAAATGAAACAAGATTTCAAGAACAGTTAAAAGTTTTGGAAAATGAAAAATATGTTCTTGAAAATCTTAAAATTGAAAATGAAAATTCAATCAAGTTCTATCTTGAAAGAATCTCTCAGCTTAAAAAAGAAGCTGAAAATTCAAGAAACAAGATTGATGAACTTGAAAAGAAATTGAAAGGTTTTGTGACTGCATCAGATAGTTTGAATTTTCCCTGTCCAAAACCGATCAATTCTGTTTCAATAAGTGACAATGTCACAAATTTTGACAAGGTCAAAATTGAAGATTGTGATGACAAATCTGATGATGAAAAAGAAAACGAAGAAAAAAGAAAAACATTTTTGAAATTAAATGAAATGTTTAAAAATACTGTTTTACATTCTACTGAGAAAGGTGAATGCTCAACGCAAAAACCCGTACAGAAGAATGTGGAACAGAAACAAAAAAATAAAAAATTGAAAAATTTTCAAAAAGAAAATAAAAGTTCATCAGATCATTCATCCAATCACAATAAAAAATCACAAAAATTTAAAAATCAAAACTCAATAATAGTTGGTAATCAGTGGTGCAGATTTGACCACAGTTCTCAAAAGCCAAATCCAGCTTACAGGAGAAGATGGGATGAAGATTCTTCAAGGACAAATCATTACAATGATAGAAAACAGAGAAATGGTGATTACCACAAGGCAACTCAATGCTATGATCTAAGTGTGTGGTATGAAAATGGTGTACGGTATGAAAGAGAGGAGAGGTATGATAACAGAGTGTGTTACTCTTGCGGCTATCAAGGACACATTGCTGTTAACTGCCAAAGCCAGAGATTTGAAACAAGAAGGTGTTATGAATGTCATATCAGAGGACACATTGCCAGACATTGCCCAAGGAGATCGATGGGAAGATCGAGGGTTGAATCTCAGAGAATAGTAAAGAAACCAGTCAACGTCAAGCCCAAAGAACATAAGGTTCAAGAACCTAAAGTTCAGGAAACAAAAGTAAAGCTTTCTCACGGGCAAAAAGACAGACTGCGAAAGAAGAGGAAGAAGGTCAGAGAGTATCTGGAAAGGATTTTGTTCTCGGATACAACAAGAAAATCAGAAAAGAGTTCTGATAATCCAGTTTGCTCATCAAAGACTGACAAATCAAGCAAACTGAGTTCATCAGATGCAAATCTGAGGACAGAATGCAGTGTTAAGAAAGAAAAAGTTCCTGGCAAGGAATTTGTTTCTTCGGAAACAAAGGAGCCATGTGTTGGTGATGAATCTGACTCATCAAAGTCAGACAAGCCACATTCAGACAATGATTCTAGTTCGTCAAAACCAGAAGAGCCTTTTGTTGAGGTAAAAACCGTCAAACCCAAGGCTGGTCAGGCTTGGGTGGATCTTTTCAAATGAAAAACCCTGACTTGTCGGAACTCCCAGGTTGGTAATTGGGGAGTAGGAATCGGCATCTTTCTTGAGAAATTCACTTCGGTGATATTTCGATCTTCAAAAGATAAATTAAGGACATTAAGTTGTACTTGATTCATCTTTCCTACAAGTGATAATTTGAAAAACAAGGTGATGAAACCCCGAGTTTACGAATGACACACAAAACTAATTTTTCGGAAAAACCATTTTGATTAAAACAAACTTAAGTGTTTTGAAATCATAATGGGAAAATAGTTTGTTGTGAGGGGGAGTTCTGATTGTTTACGCCAAGTGGATGGCGAATTGAAGCGATTCGCTATCATGTTGTCACTTTATCTGTATAGTTTGTTTTCAAAATTTCCCAGAAAATCAAAATTGAAACATATTTTGATTTTAGGGGGAGAAAGATTTTTAAAAAATTAGAAAATTTGAAAATGTCAAAAACATTGAAAAATCAAAAATGAGTTTTTGTTGCATAAAAGAGGAAATGATAGTACATCAGTGGTCTATCACAACACGCTAAAGATATGTAATGTTTAAAAGTGATAAACAATCTTACTACGGATGTGTCGGTAGATTTTTGCACACTTAGTAAATTGAAATGAGATATAAACCTAAATTCAAACTTGCTTAATTCGTGGGTAACTATTATTGGATATATGGGTAACCCCCGAAATCTTGTTTGAAAGATCCCTCTTTCTGAGATACTAGGTCTTTATGCTCAGTGATATCTGGGGTATTATTCTGGGACTTCTACTGTATGGAAATACAGACCTAGTCCCCGAATAATACTTTCTGCAAAATGCTTTGAAATATAAGCGCAGCCCTCAGCAAGTTGATAAAACAATAAAATTGATAGTCACTGCTGTTGTAACAAAAGATCCTCTAAAGGGGACCCACCAAAAGTCGAAGCCGTCATCTCTCTGCGTATACCGAAGTATCGACCTGAGCTCTCACGGCCCTCGCAATTTACCCCTTAACAGATATCATCTGTGGTATACTCACCTGTAAGACTGAACATTGGGATCTGGATACGGGAGTATATTCAAGTGGAGTGATACACATTTAAGTTCAAGTTTCTAAAACATTAATATCGTATCTCGAATCAATTGAAATTTGTGTGAAAATTTAAAGTGGACCAATATACTGACAATCTAGATAAATTGTTTAAAACTTGAAAAGTTTAAAAGCTTAACGGTGTTGGTGATATGTCTCAAAATCTGATATGATCCTCTTGCACAAACCACAAAAATATGTTTGTGCATATTTCTTTTCTGCATTTAATTTCTCCTATTGCATTCATGTTTCATAGTATGAAAAATCCAAAAAGATTTTCGACAACTAATGGTGAAAAGCTGATATTCAAAATCTCAAAGGCTAAACAAGATGAACAGTTGGATTGGTTAATTGATTTGAAATGTTGAATCGGAATTTGGAATGTTTCAAATTTTGTTAAATTTTAAATGTGAAAGATTCTCAAATGTTTAGTTGATTCATTTAGTTGAATCACAATATTGTTTGTTATAATTGTATGTTTGAGATGTGTAGGTTTCTGAATCTGTTGCTACGGAAAGCCAGGCGTCGATCCCAAAGCACGGAATCTTGACGAAAGGGGGAGCCTGAAGAAAAGAAGTCTGATCGATAGGAAGAGCAACGGAAGCCTTAAGACAGATCCACGGGGATTCTGTTCGAAAAAGAGAAAGACACGACGCTATGAGATTGACTGCGGCAATATCCAAGGGGGAGATTGTTAGTGCATTTAATGTCTATCGCCTTCGTCAATCCGAGTCGTAGCGAGAAACCGAAGTAATCAAGTCTTCATAGTGTCATATCTAGTTAAAAGGCAAGGTGGCAATCTTGTAATTAATGAGAAATCTCATTAAAAGCCTTGGCCTATAAATAGAGAGTTAGTGTGTTAGTGTTAAGACTTTTGGCTCATTCGGAGATTTAGAGATTTATTCTAGAGAGAGAAAGTCTAGAGAGAGAAAGTCTCTCTACATGATTCACGACTTTGTACACGACATCATATCAATAGAATCACGTCACTAGTACGTTCTTGTGTGTTCGATCACGCACGTTCACGGATTCCGCACGTCGAACGTTCGTTACGCAATTGAACGGTATCAAAACCGGTCCTACATGCAACCTCTTTGGTAAACAACGTACTATCAACTATCCCTCTGGTGAACCGTTGGCCAGCAGATATTAGGAAAGCGTCTCGTACCAGGCTTTCGGGGCCTGGTGTAGTCCATAAAGCGCTTTATCCAGAAGATAGACTTTGTTTTTGTGTACTGGATCTGTGAACCCCGGCGGTTGTCCAACATACACTTCTTCTTTGATTTTGCCATATAGGAATGCAGATTTCACATCTAGCTGGTAGACTTTGAATCCTTTCCAGGATGCGAATGCCAGGAAGATTCTTATCGCCTCGAGTCTAGCAACAGGTGCATATACTTCCGTAAAGTCAATGCCTTCTTGCTGACTGAATCCCTGTACTACCAATCGTGCTTTATTTCTTACAATCACTCCTCTATCATCCCTTTTACATTTAAAGACCCACTTTGTCTTTATCAGCTTCTGATTTTCAGGAAGATCTACCAATCTCCATACTCCCAGTTTCTCAAACTGCTGCAGCTCTTCCTGCATAGCGTTCACCCCGCTTTCTTCAGTTAAAGCTTCCTTTTACGTTCTTGGTTCAACCTGCGAGATGAAACACTTTAGAGAAAAATCAACTTGTAAAGGAGCGACAGATGTATAAAAATAAGTAAGAGCTCTGTTGATCTGATCCCGTGTTTTAACTCCACTCTGAAGATCACTGATTATCTGCTCTGAAGGATGATAAGACAAGGTTCTTGGCATAACATTGTCAGGCACGTTCACTTCTGTTGGTGCACGAATGTCTAAAGCCTGCGTCTTAGTCTTAGTCAAGCTTGTATAGGGTCTAGGGGTCAGAAGTGTTAATTATGTATAGTATAGGGGGCTGGTTGTAAAGTTTGTGTGTAATGTCCTGATTTCGCCCCAAATGACATTGTGTCATTTGGAGCGAAATCACTAGCTTCTGATTTCGCCTGAAATGACACAGTGTCATTTGGAGCGAAATCACCCCCTATAGATAGTTAGTTTGTTTTCTCATTTTGTATCTGAATGTTGAACGTGTAGCCGAACTGCTGCCGAATTTTTCTGAGAAAGTTTAATGAGAAAACGTGTTTAAAGTAATCTGCATTCTGTTTCTACTCAATTCTACTTTGATTCAAGCTGTTTGTGTATTTCCACTGCATAAATAGTTGTGCTCTAGCTCTGATTGACTCATTCGATCGTCAATAACGATCCTACGATTGGTATCAGAGCCAGTTATGAGCTAGAATACCAGAATCAAAGCTTTTTTTCTACACTTTTTGAGTTTCTGGACATTGCCATGGACAAAATGGACTGAAATTTGGACATATTGTGTAAAATTGACAATTAACAAACCCTTGAGTGTTTCAGATCAAAATACGGCTTAAAATTGGTAGAAAATGTCTCGAAACCTGATTTCGCTCCAGGAGGTTTTTGGTTGATTTCGCTCCAAAAGTTCTGATTTCGCTCGAGCAGTAGAAGCGAAATCAGTGATTTCGCTCGTGAAGTCTGATTTCGCTCGAGATTCATCACTGATTTCACTCCAAAGGTGATTCTGCTCGGAATTACATTCTGATTTCGCTCCAAAGTTTTCAAAATCTGATTTCGCTCGAAATTACCTACTGATATCGCTCCAAAAGTCAAGTTGTGATTTCGCTCGAGTGAAAAACTTTCTGATTTCGCTCCAGAGAGCAACTCTTGATTTCGCTCCAAAACTAAATTGTGATTTCGCTCCTAAAACCTGTTTTAGTGTACAATCATGGTTTGAGAGTTTAAGTCCGTTTCGTTCGTGATATCGTGTTGGGAATTCAGTCTGTGTAGAAAAGTTTTTAGTAAAAGTAACCTGTTTAATCAAAAAGTTAAAAATTTTTCGGAATTTGTCACCTATAATGGAGAATCAAGATTTTTACAATCTTTTCGCGGGTAGCGGCATGACGGCAACACAAAGTCCGGCAAGCATTGTTCAAAATGTCAACATGGAGAACGAGCTAGGAACAATGTTGAAACCGCCAAAGCTTATGAACTTGGATGATATGCCGGATGGTCGTGTCGTTTCAAGAATTGGGTACAAGCCAACCATTTTGAGTGTTGGATGAAGATAGAGAAAAAATATGTTCCACCTGTTGATGGAGTGGGATTACCGAAAGGCATTGGAAGTTTGACTGAGACTGAACAGAATGATTTTAAGGCGGAGAAGAAGATGATCAGTATTCTCCAATAGGCCATAAAAGAAGATATTCTTGTGTTGTTACAACATGATGACGACTCACAATCGATGTGGCAAGCATTAAAGTCGAAGTTCCAAGGCAGTGTTTCTATGATCAAAAGCAAGAAAGCCCTAATCAAGAAAGAGTTCGACATCTTTTCTGGGATGAAGGGTTAAACGACGAAGCAGTTGATTGAACGTTATTGCCACCTTGTGGTAGAAATGAGAAGATTGGATATTAAAAAAACAGACGAGGAATGGATCGACAAGTTGTCCGACGCATTACCTTATGATGAATGGGGCACGTACTTAATGATGTTAAAAAACAACTCAGATTTTGTGAATTTGAATCTCAGTGCATTCATTGAAAAGATAGAAGCTCATGAATTGGAGTTGTTGAAGATCAGGAAGATGAATTCAGCAAATGTACAACAAGATGTATCTCTTTACTACAAAGGAAGCACTCCTGTTGCAACAAATCAAAGTCCAAAGATACAGACGGGTTTTAGTGCTGATACAAATTCAAGTGCTTCTACAAACACTCCACAATCAAGCAAGCCCTCACCTGTTGCGAACTATGATCCAAACTTCAAAGCTCAGGAGCAGTCATCACCTCAAAGCTCTACAAGTTCCAACAATCAGGCTTACGTTTCTGGGGTGCAGTGTAACATCACGGTGAATATTAAGAATGGAAATGAAATTACTGAAACAGCCGCGAAACAACACATTGCTTTACTGGCTTCCGTTTTAGAGGCGTATGAAGGTTTAGTTGCGGGCAGGATTGGTAATCCCGATATGACAAAAGAGGATTACGACCAGATCGACCCAGGGGAGCTTGAATTGATTGATATAAAATGGTGCATGGCAAGTTTGGTTAGAAGGGCACAACGCTTTATGGAGATCACAGGCAGAAACAGTCTCTCAGGTCCTGATCAGAAGTTAGGGTTCGACAAATCAAAGGTTACCTGTTTCAAGTGTAAGGAACATGGTCATTTCAAGAGAGAATGCCCGAACCGTGAAGTGAATAACCATCAGAACCCTTTTACAAACGATTATTACAGGCAGGCGATCTATCATCGACCTAACCAATAACCTGCTGTTCAGAGGCCGCAAATCGAAAACAAACCGGAGAAGGCTCTTATCGTGAATCAAGATATGAAAGAGTAGCTGAAGGTTTCACTTGGGATAAATACATCCCCGGAAGCGATGGGCAGGCCATGATGGCAGAAATTGTTGAAGTACCGGAGATGGTGACTGAGCCAGAAATGGTTGTTGAGGATGTTCCTGTTGAAAATGTGATTGACATTGAAGAAATCGCTGCAGAAGTTTACTATTACCAGTCAAAACAGGAGGTATTGGCAAGTTCTATGAAATCAATAATGCCTCCTAACGTGTTTGAATATTTTGCAGGTTATTTCGAAGAACCGACGACTGGTTCGTGTCCAAGATACGAAGAAAAGAAAGAAGTTGTCGAGGAAATAATAGACGTGACGAAAGAGCTGACTGGAGAGACATTGAAAGACATCGCTGACAAAGCTCTCATGGGAAAGCTAAAAGAGGTAGTCTCAGAACTCAAGAAGTCAGAGTCTGTCAGTACCGTGTCGGTCAAACAGGAGTCTGATCAGAAATCTGGAGTTCAGGAGGTCAAAGTGTCCGAGTCTGAGTTGAGAAATGTCGATAAACAAGATGTGAAAATTGTGTGTGATGAACAGGTTGTTGTTGAGAAAGTTGTTTCAATCCCTGAAACACCATGCCAGAAGTGTTTGCAACCGTGCATGGAGTGTCTTGAGAAAGACACTAAGTATCAGGAATTGAAACATCATGCAGATATGCTTAAATTTGACCTTGGATAAATCAAAGAGGCTTATGATACTCTTGCCAGGTCAATTAAAATGATCCGAAATGAGAGTGTTGAAAATGACAAAGCAACAAAATTGGCTAAAGCAACACTTTTTGATAAACAAGTTGAGGTTAACTTTCATCTTGACACGATAGCTTCACTAAAGAAAGAGCTTAAATTAGCTAAAATTGAAAATGAGAGGATTGATAAAAAATTGATGAGTTATGTGGCTTCATCTTATGTTCTTGAACAAATTGTCCCACAGCAGCCACATGCTGCACCAGTCTTTAAGAGCGTTCCACCCCTAATGTGGAATCATTATATGCAAAAATATCCAGATGGGGTGGAAGGTGCTTTGAATCTCAAGTTGAGATCGATTGAGGATGATTTGCCTGAAAGTATTGATGTTACATTCTCTGCATCAGACACCGACAATGAATCACAGGTTATCAAAACTGTTGTCGATCAGGTGTTGGATGAAGAGAGTGTTAACTCTGAGAAGTCTCGATCTGAGAAATCTGGTACTGAGTCTGAAGATGAGGGTAATTTCTTGGATCAGTTCATACCGAAATCGGACAAGAGTGCGAATGATGATCCGATTATAGTGGTATACACTATGATTGGAACAGACAAACTTTACTCCGATTTCGAGTATCCTCTTCAGAACGTGAAGTTTGAGAATGTTGAGAAAGTTTTTAAGTTGGTTGAAATGAACATTGAAGAGGTTAACAACAAAGAATTCTTTTCAAAACCTAAAAAATCGTTTGTTACATCACGTCCTACCAGTTCGGGAAAGAAAGAGTGGGAAGGTAAGGGTAATAACAAGAAGAACAATTTTAAAAACAAAGGGATCGGTTTTGAGAAGAAGACGGCTAAGCAGGTGGTTAAGCCAAAAGAGAAAATGAATGATATTTTTGTCGCTGGTCCGAGTGTAGATGATGAAAAGGACTACATCTTTAGTCAAAAGGCCGTGGACGATTTCAATGCAGCGAAAAAGTTGAAAGAGGAGACAGTCAAATCAACTTTTGTCGAATATGACAAAAGAGTCTGTTATCGCTGTAATGAAATCGGGCACATGGCTAAACAGTGCAAGAAAGTGTTTGAGAAACCTGTTTTTGTAAAACCAACTGTTCGAAAAAAAACTGTTCAAAAACAAACTGTTCCAAAACCAATTGTTCAGAAACCAACTGTTCAAAAACCTCGACCAAAATCACCGATTGATACAAAAGGTAAAAAGCAAATGGTTTCTCCGATTCGCATTTTAAAGAGAGGTGAATCTTTGAAGTCGGAGGATAAGCCGAAATCAATCTTCGAGGTTGGCGAATCTTCCAAGTCTCACAAGACTTCAAAAATTTATCCTAAAACCAAAATTTTTAAAACCAATCTTGGGTTGCGAAGCCGAAACCATCAGTTGAGGTTAAAAAGATGGAAAATGCATTAAAAAATGAAACAAAGGTTTCAAAAGATGATGTTGCAGAGTTTGAATCTGAACTTGACAAATTTCTTGCTGAGTTTCCCCCGATTAACAACAAAGTAAAACCAGCTGTGAAAGATGATGTTCCTAATGTCACATTTAAGTTTTCTAAAAATGATGAGAAGTGTGATGTAGTGTTTGGTACTGTTTCTGAGGTTAAGAAATCATGGGCGTCATTGTTTGAATAAGTTGATTTGATATTTGCAGGGGCTGCCCAAGTCTATCCTTTCGAAGTGGATCATGGACAGTGGTGCATCGAGACATATGACAGGGACGCTAGCTCTTCTTTACGATGTCAAATCAATAAATGGAAGTTATGTGGGCTTCGCCGGAAATCAAGGCGGGAGAATTGTTGGACAGGGAACGTTGACGAATGGTGTTATCTCATTCGACAAAGTGAACTATATCGTAGAGTTGGAAAACAATTTACTTAGCATTTCGCAAATTTGTGATAAAGCTTTCAGTGTACATTTCACAAAAACAGAATGTGTGGTTTTAAAACCGGGGTTTAAAATCCCTGATGCGATGGTGTTGTTGTGCGCTCCGCGGGAGAACGACCTTTATATTCTTGATATGAGCGTCGCAACACCAACAACTCATCAAAAACAATGTTTTGTGACAAAATAAAAAGAAACCGAAAAAGAAACGATTATGTGGCATCGAAAGATGGGCAACATTCATATTCGTAAAATGAATTTTCTTGTACACAATGATTTGGTAGAAGGTGTAAATCTAAAGAATTTTCACTTGTCTGATGATTGTGTAGCGTGTAAAAGAGGGAAGCAGACTCGGAAGTCACACCCACCCCAATCAGGTTACCTCTTGAGAGATTACACATGGATCTCTTCGGGCCTGTCAACGTAAAGAGCATCAGTGGAGATTTGTACTGCTTGGTGGTGACTGATGACTTTACAAGATTCTTGTGGGTCGTGTGCTTAGAAAGAAAGGATCAAACATTTAAGTCGTTGATGGTGTTGTTCAAGAAGATGGAAATGGTGTATAAGCTGCCAATCCAAAGAATTCGTAGTGAAAACGAAACGGAATTCAAAAACAACAAAATGTACGAGTTTTGCAACGAGAAGGGAATTCTTCATGAATTCAGTGCGCCGTACACACCACAACAGAACGGCGTTGCTGAACGAAAGAATCGGACCCTAATAGAGACAGCTCGCACAATGTTAGCCTATTCCAAACTACCAATCTTCTTCTGGAGCGAAGCTGTATCTGCAGCCTGCTACACATTGAATCGTGTACTCACTGTCAAAAAGTACAAAAAGACATGCTTTGAGCTGCTGCACCGATATAAGCCGAATCTTGAATTTCTGGAGCCATTTGGGTCTCCGTGTACGTTTATTGATGAGAATGGAAAATTTGGCGCTAAATCAAATGAGGGTTTCTTTGTAGGTTACGCAAGCCCACTGAAGAGGGTGTTCGTACCGTGCCTGGGAAAAGTGATACAAGTTCAGCATGTGGATTGTCAGAAGCACACTCCATCTCCACAACTTCCCGGACAAAGATTCCTGTTCGATTATGACAAGCTCTGGGAGTCGTTTCATCTACCGGTTCAGCCGAGTGACGAGGAACTAGCACTTCTGTACGAGTACCAGCAATATACGTCACAGGAGCAAGTGTCTAGACCGCTAGAGGTTTCTCAACCCACAGGGGGTACTCACGATGATGAAGCCGGACCGAGTGGAACAGCTCACGAACCACCAGAGGAACCAACTCCAACATTTGAGGATTCTGACGACTCAGAGGTGGAACCCGCTCCAACTTTTGACGAGGAACCAAATGATACTTCGACGGAAGCTGAGGATCAAACCGTTGATCTTGATATATCGAACTTGCAATCAGAAGTGATTATGTCTGACACCGCTATGCCTCGGGCTGTGTCTTACCATCCGTCAGAGCAAATAATTGGTGACCTGCAAAGTGGTGTCAAAACCCAAGATCAAATCAATCGAGCCCTTACATGTTTTTATTCTTCTGTTGCTCATTTGCAGGAAGAATTTTCATTAAAGTGTTTTATTTCACAGATCGAGCCCAGAACTTACAAAGAGGCGTTGACTGAGGATAGCTGGGTAAATGCGATGCAAGAGGAGCTGTTACTGTTTGAAAAGCTGGGTGTCAGGAGACTCGTTGATCTGCCATAAAATCAAAAGTTAATCAAAACAAAGTGGGTTTTTAAGTGCAAATGGGATGATAGAGGAGTCGTGGTGAGAAACAAGGCACGATTAGTGGTACAAGGCTTTAGTCAACAAGAAGGCATCGACTACAATGACGTTTACGCTCCGGTTGCCAGACTCGAGGCAATTCGGATCTTTCTAGCCTTCGCGTCATGGAAAGACTTTAAAGTGTACCAGCTGGACGTCAAATCTGCCTTCCTTTATGGAAAATCAAAGAAGAGGTGTATGTGGGACAACCGCCGGGGTTCACAGATCCACAACACAAAAACAAGGTCTATCTACTGGACAAAGCGCTTTACGGACTACACCAGGCCCCGAGAGCCTGGTACGAGACGCTTTCCCAATATTTGTTGGCCAACGGGTTCACAAGAGGGACAGTAGATAGTACTTTGTTCACAAAGGAAGTGGCAGGACATTTGTTGATCGTGCAGATTTATGTTGACGA
Organism: Helianthus annuus; assembly: GCF_002127325.2. NCBI lineage: Eukaryota > Viridiplantae > Streptophyta > Magnoliopsida > Asterales > Asteraceae > Helianthus > Helianthus annuus. Next base: position 54,065,650 of record NC_035448.2, on the reverse strand, counting down.
TATCATTTTCGGTTCCACCAACGACGATCTTTGTAAAGAGTTTGAGAAAGTGATGAAGAAAAAGTTTGAGATGAGTTCGATGGGGGAGATGAAGTTCTTCCTTGGGCTGCAGGTGGAGCAGATGCCCGATGGAATCTTCATTCACCAAACGAAATACGTAAAGGACGTGCTTGACAAGTTCGACATGACTGAATGCAGTCCTGCAGCAACCCCCCTTGCACAGAACCACGGGATTTGTCCAGACGAAAGTGGAGTGAAAGTGGAAGAGACGCTGTACCGGTCAATCGTTGGATCTCTGATGTATCTCACTGCTTCCCGTCCAGACATCATGTATCCGACATGTCTCTGTGCCAGATATCAGTCGAGTCCGAAGCAGTCACACCAGACCATTGTTAAACGTATCTTACAGTATTTGAAAGGCTGCCCAAGCATCGGCTTGTGGTATCCTCGCTCGGGTGACTTCTCCTTATCAGGTTTTGCTGATTCTGACTTTGGAAGCTGCAAGCAGAATGCAAAGTCCACCACTGCTGGGAGTCAGTTCTTCGGAACTCGACTCGTTACCTGGCAGTGCAAGAAACAAACCGCAATAGCGCTTTCTACGTGTGAGGGTGAATACGTTTCAGCCTCCAGCTGTTGCTCACAGATCCTATGGATCCAACAGCAAATGCGCGACTTCGGTTTGCAATTCTTGGATACTCCGATCTATGTGGACAATGAAGCAACTATAAACATCACTAAAAACCTGGTTCATCATTCAAAAACGAAACATATTGAAATCCGTCACCACTTCATCCGTGATTTCCACGAGAAGAAGTTAATCCGGATTGAGCACATACACACCGATGATCAGAAAGCTGATTTTTATACAAAACCCTTTGACAAAAAGAGATTTTGCTATCTTCTAAAATTGAATGGGTTAAAAAATCTGAGTTCTGGGAGGGTAGTAGAATGTGAAGCCGAGGAGGGCGGCGATCAGACGTGAACCATGTCGTGTTGTCAACTTACTGTACAGTTTGTTTTCTGCTTTTCGATAAAAACAAAAACACAAAAATATGTTTTAGTTTTAGGGGGAGAAATTCGCAGAAAAATACAAAAAACATGATAAAATTCAAAAATCCAAAAACATTAGAAAACTTGAAAAAGAGTTTGTGTATAATAGGGGAAATGATAGTACATCAGCTAGACGGACACAGTACGCTAAAGAAATGTAACGTTTGACGGACACAGTACGCTAAAGAAATGTAACGTTTAAAATGCAATTAAGCAGTCTCGCTAAAGATGTGCCGATAGGTTTTTGCAAAATCAGTAGATCAGTATGGGATATAAACCTAAAATTTACTTGCTTTTACGTGGGGAACACCTCCAGGATATATGGGTAACCCCCGAAATCTCGTTTGAAAGGTCCCTTATTCTGAGATACTAGGTCTTTATGCTTAGTGATATCTGGGGTATTATCCCGGGACTTCTGCTGTATGGAAATACTGACCTAGTCCCCGGATAATGCTTTACGCATTGCTTTACTTGTAAAGCATCCCCTTAGTATAAAAAATGATTAAACATTGCAAAATGTCAAATCATGTTCTGTTGTAAAAAAGATTCTCTAAAGGGAACCCACCGTAAAGTCGAAGCCGTCATCTCTCTGCGTATACGGGAGTGTCGACCTGAGCTCTCACGGCCCTCGCAATTCACCCCATTACAGATATCATCTAGGTATACTCACCTGTAAGACTGAATATTGGGATCTGGATACGGGAATATATACTGAGGTGGGACACATGTAGAGGTTTAAGTCTTAAGACATTAATTCCATATCCCGGACATATTGAAAGTTCTGTGAGAATTTAAGAGGATCAATATATCGGCAATCTACACGAATTGTTTAAGGCTTGGTATGAAATAATAGCTTAACGGTGCTTGTGTCCTGTCAAATGCTGATATGATCCCCTAACACGCTCACAAAAAGATTGTATGTACAGATTTCAGTTTATCTTGCTAAAAATCCAAAAAGATTTTAATTTTTCATCTTTTTTGCGACAACCGACGTTGGGAATCAGACGATCAAAACTTTGTGCAGATCATGTCTGTGATTGATGAGGTTTGTCACACCCCCAAATTCCACCTGCGGAGTATCAACCGCTTGAGGGCGTGACTGACCAGGATCCACCCACTAATTATACTGAGCATTGATTAATAGTAAAAATGTTCACCAACCAAAGTAGTTAGTAAACATCACAGTTAAGTTCGATAATCAGTTTAGATAAACAGCGGAAGCATAATCCAAAATAGTTTTAAAGACAGGTTCATAGTTCAGGATAATTAAAACCCAACACACGGGTTTTGACGACCACTACACGTTCCCAAGCTGCGAGCTCCTGAGTCACTGATTACCTGCAAAGCATGCAGGAAGGTGTCAACAATAATGTTGAGCGAGTTCACTAGTTGTCCAGTTTTTTTAATTACCAAAAACTTGTTTCACAAGTTAATTTATCCGTTTATACATGCCAAGGGGAGCTACCCCAAAAGTAAGCGACTAAACTGTTTTTCCAATACCGAATACTAAGTTAACCCCGCGTTTCCGTTGTGCCCTGTTTGTCAATGTTCTATCATCATTGACGGTTGTCAGAGTCTATTAGTTCACGCCCGTTCCCAGTAACAAGGGTCGGTGTGAGGCTGGTTAGACCTAAATAGCGCTATCAACTAATAACCCGTTCGCCAGACCCCGGCGACTAATCGGTACAATGTAGTAGGGACTTATGTGATAGAGTTTCGTTTAGTGCTGCTTGTTGCATTCCGTATAAACAGAAATTAACTAACGGTTCCCAATAACAAGGGGAGAAAAGTAAGTTGTATCCCTCACAAGGGGATAGTGTTGTTTTTAGTTCCATTTCCCAAACCACCGGGAACGCATGCTTTAAGTTGTGAACTCACCTTGGGTTGCTCGGTAGGTTATTTACTCGGTCAAACACATTGGTCACCACGCCCTATCATGGTTACCAATATAGGTCAAGTTGGGGTACAAGTAATCACGTATATCATACACGTAATAAACACACAGAATACATGCAGCTATCTGTTGGGTTATTGGGCCGGCCCTAACAATTACACAGTCGATCAGTAACACATAGCTCAGTCAACCAGTTAGCCCAAACAAACACGTTGTGGCCCAATAACCAAGGTTGGCAGCCCAGTCGAGACAAGGCGGTCTCGACTCGAGAACACGCGGTCTCGAGTCGCAACCAGGAGATCTCGTGTTATCATGTTTTGGTCTCGAGTGGTGCTGGTCAGGAGTCGCAACCTCAGAGGTCTCGAGTCCAGTCTCGAGTCGAGATCATGAAATCTCAAGTCGAGACCTTGCCGGTCTCGAGTCCCTGAAGCCCGTCTCGAGTTGTCATGAAGTGGTCTCGAGTCGCAATCCCGGATACGTGCACAAGAATCCTTCTAGAACCTGTCCAATTGTACTATCCAATAGAATTGCATAATCGTGATTTAGTGTACTATCCAATAAAACCACACAAACATGTTTCTTTGTCTGTTTTACTACCAAATCAGATCAAATAATAACAATTTCAAATGTTTTTGGTGATCTTCAAGCTGTTCATCAAGCATATTCAACAATTCAACTAACATGTATTCCTTGGTTCAAAAACACAACTTCAACACATAACATGAGATTTATGAACATAATCATGTGACATATAAGACAATCATTAAACACAATATTTTGCCCTATTTTATCATTATAACGGATGGTAACAATCATCAAACATTGATTCATACACACACATGTTCATCCTTCACAACCAAGCATTTATGAGCAAAATAACTAAGATAGAAGGATCACTATTGCACTTAACATAATCCGAATGGTTCTAATCCTCTTTTCGCCAAACCGTTCACGTATAAATCATGAAGGAACATGGTTAATCAAGTAAAACATGTTACTCATATCATCAAACAAGCACCTTTATATAACCATCATATATAACAACTTTTAAATATTCAACCAAAGGAGATACTAACCGGCTAAACTCAAAGTGTGAGAATATGATGAATAAGCTTCTAATTAAGATCCGAAGCTTGAACCGAGAGTCCTTGGTTGAATCCGAGAGAGTCTAAGAGAGAAGGAGAGGAGGATGATTTTGTTAGGGTTTAGGGTTTTAGTGAGGGAGAGAGTGAGTGAGATGAGGGAGAGTGTTTGACAATGGTAAAAGTTGTAAAGGTTGGTCACCCTCAAGGGTTTTATACCCGTCTCGAGTGGGTTAAGGGTTTCCGAATGGGCTTCTCGGTGGTATGGCCTAACCGGCCCATCTGTTTCACTGTTCACTCGAGACCGGGTGGTCTCGAGTCGGGTTCACGGTCTCGAATCACTTTATGCATAAGTATATTTATATATATATATAATTACATACACGTTAATAACACATAGCACACCGAGAGAGAATGGAAACTTTTCATTTAATATATACCTGTATACATACACAAAAAGTTAATTCAAGAAGGTTGCCCGGGAAAAACCCGAAGTGTCACAAGGTTTGGGTAAGCAGGAGATACCTGAACTGTGATTGGTACATGTGTGACAAATTGAAAAGTGTTTGAAGGCTCAAAATGTTCGAAACTTCATTAATTTGAACTGTTTTCAAACTTGAAAGTCAGCGTACTACATAATTCAGTCAACCAAGGTCATTAACTTGGACTTGGTAGGCTAAACGGTTGACCAAGGTCATTAACTTGGACTTGGTTAACTGGGTGTGTAGGTGAACAATCAGAAAAGGTTAAAAAGTTAAAAATTTTAAAATTAATATTCTGATTTCGCTCCTAAATGCACTATAAACTGATTTCGCGCCTGGCTGCTTATCACTTGATTCCGCTCGTAGCTTCAAGGTGATTTCGCTCGAGAGTTCATTGGGCAATTTCGAGCGAAATCAGACCGGCTATAAAAGCCATCTGATTCCGCTCCTATCATCACTTGTCTGATTTCGCCCCAACAAAGTTCTCTCTCAGCGATCTTGAGCGAAACCCCATTACATCATGTTCTAAACGAATTGCTGCCCAGTTTTTGTTAGATTTGTTGATTATTAGTTGGTTTGCTCAACTATTAATCATGGGCAAGGTAAATCGTGATCTGATTAGACCAAAATCATGTGTTATGTTAACTGTCGGCGTTTGTGTTTGAACAAAACATAGATTTAGGGCTTCTTAATTGTTAATCTGAACAAGAAAACACATCCCTGTTGTTGTTTTGTTATGTAGATCATGTTATTGTGCGTTGATTGTAACAGATCTGAGTAAATTTCATGGTTGACGATGTATGGGGGTTGCAGACTTAGATCTAGGGCATTTTTGGGGTCAAAAATAAAATCAAAACATACCCTAGTGTCGGAATCAACAAATTAACAAGTTAACATGTTCAATTTCATCATCAAACAAGTTTTGAATGTTTGTCTGTTGATTTCGCCCCAAACTAAGAGTTAGATGATTCCGCTCATAATGTTAAACCTGATTTCGCTTCTAACACAAATTAATGATTTCGCTCCTGAGTGCATTTGATGTGAATCCGCTCCAATATGCATTAGCTGATTTCGCTTTTAAGTGAACAATCTGATTCCGCTCCTAGAGTAATTTTTAATTTCGCTTCTAAGTGTGTCAATGTGATTCCGCTTCTAAACACTTAGTTGATTTCGCTTGTAGATATTTTGTGTTGAAATTCTTCTAAGTGTTTTGATTCATGTTGTACTGTTTTGATGTGCAGGGTTCAAGTGTGATTTTTGATCCTCTTCACAACAGCTGTTGTGACTTGGATGTGGAGAAAAATACAGAGTTGTCAAAGTTCAGCAGTATCTTGGAGTTCATGGGTCGTATTCCTATTCAAAAGGCCTTGACTGATCAACGACCATTGTACAAGTCACATACTAAGCGGTTCTGGAAGCATTCAAAGTATGATGAAGCAAACAAAGCAATTAATTCGATTGTGAAGGTGCATAATGAGAAGAAGGAAATTGTGATTACTGAGGCGCTTATTCGTGAGGTTGTGAATTTTCCTGACGATGCAGAATCGCCAACAAAGTTTCCAGAACGGATGGTAAAGGGTTGTATGCTCAGGATGGGTTACCAGGGTGCATTGAATGTTGGAAATTATTTGAAATCAAAATTCCAGAAACCCTACAAGTTTATTATTCATTGTATATTGATGTCACTTAGCCATACCAAGGGAAGTTACGATACAATACGCGATTATCAGATGAACATGGTCACTGCGTTAGTCCTGAACAAGAAATATAACTTCTCGCATATTGTTTTTCATTATATGGCGGAAAATATTACTACAAAGAGCAAGACTTGGATGTTTCCAAGATTTGTACAGATGCTGATCAATCATGCATATCCAGTGATTGAACGTGACTTGAAGAATGATTTGTTAGTTCAGTCACACATGAGCAATGATTCTCTAAAGCAGCTTGCGAGATATCACCCAAACCATCCAGAACTAAAGATAGGTGCTGACTTCTTCGGATTTATAAAGGATGTGAAGTATGTTGATCCTGATCCAGTTGATCATCAAAACTGGAGAAACGAAGAAGAAATGAAGGAAGCAGCTTATGCTGAAGAGCTAAAAATTCTTGTGGAGTTTAAAACCACCAGAAATGACTGGTTTGTCAAAGAACCGAGGAGGAGAGGCAGAAAGACCACCCCTAAAGTACAAGAGGGTGAGGGGTCATCATCACAGCCAAAGAAGAAACAAAAGAAAGTGGCAAAGACATTGCTAGTTGATGAGCCTGAAGTTGAAGAACCGACTGTGAATGTTGAGGAAAATCCTTATGCTGGTATTGAAGAAGTGATTTTAGATCTTGGTGATTTAGAAGCTGAGCAAGCAGTTAATGTAGAAGCTTAGAAAGAAAAAGTTATTGATGATATCGAAGGTGATGATGTTGATAAAGACACTACTAGCTCTTCGAGTTATTCGGAAGATGAAGTAGATGAAACTGAAAGGTTGAAAAGAATTCAAGCGGAGACAGAGAAAGAGAAGTTGTTGAGAAAGAGGAAGAAGCAAGAGAAAGAAGATGCTCCATATGTGCCATCTCCACAGCACGTTTCTGGTTCTCAAACACCTCCTTCAGGTGGGAGAAAGAAAGCAGGGGCAAGAAAGAAAGTTGTATCTCCAAAGATACGGAAAGTTACTCCAAAGATTTCTAAGTCAAATATTTTCTTGAAGAAGAAACCTTCCAAAGAATCCAGGAAATCACTAACACCACCACCTGAGCCAACACCACAATCACCAATACAATCACCTCCACGACAACCAACACCTCCACAACAACCTTCACCACCAAACCAACCAACACCACCCAGACAACCATCACCAATACATCTTTCACCACTACATCTCTCACCACCACAACAACAAACCTTATTCACATCCAAGAAATATTCAAAACACCACCACTCACTCAAATTCAACTTACTCCTGGTTCTTCTGGGCACAAAGGTCTTCATATTCCTCATGATACTCTTGAAGATATTAGAGATTTTGGCTTTGCAAACGATGAACAAGTTAAGAAGTTGGAAAAGAAGATGGATGATGTGTTGGATGAAAACAAAAAGTTAGCTGCTAAAAACAAAAAGGTGTCTGATCGAGAAAAAATTCTTGAAATGCGAGTAAAGAGACTGGAGACTGATAACAAAGAATTACTGAAGAAGATTGACACCGATCAATCATAGATTGATATTTTGAAAGTGCGAGCTGCTGAGTTGGAAGAAGAAAAAGCTCGAAGAGATGAACAGAACAAATACTTCGAGATGAAAAACAAAGAGCTTGAAGCGGCGAAAGCATTTAGAGAGCATGAGTTCTATATGTTGAACAAAGTTGTTGAAAGTATGCTCGGAACGTCAGTTGAACAAAGATTTGAAGAGATACAGGTTGAAGAGCTTAGGGCAAAACGTCAAGCTGAGATAGATGAACAGATGAAAGATAAGGGTAAGGGTACTGAAGGCAGTGTGGCAGTTGAAGAAAGATCAATTGTTCCATCACTTGTGATTGAAAACCCTGTTCCGATATCGTCTATTTCTGGTGTCTTTGAAGAACCTGTAACACTGGAAGATCTTGCTGGTGACGATGATGAAGAAGAAGATGAAGAAGATGAAGAGGATGATGAAGAAGAGGGTGATGATGAGGAAGATGACGAGGATGAGAAAGTCTTTTCGGCAAGCAGTCATGGTTCTGATAACGACGATGACGATGCTCAAGGTGGTATGGGTATAAAAGTGACTGAAGCTTCCAAAGAAAGAATTGTTGATGATTTGATGAATGATTCTGTGAATGAAGAGACAGGGGGAGCTGAAGGAAAGGGGGAGTCTGGTGATGCTCAAAATGTTGAACATGTTGAGAAGCTAATTTTGAGATTGGATACTTATAGGGAAGAAGGTGAACACTTTCATACGTATACATTGGAAAAGATCAAAGAAATGACACGTATGGTGGATCCTGATTTCAAATTTGATTTTGAGGAAGAATTAAATGCATTCGACATCAACCACCAACCAGATTACGAGTATAAGTATGTAGAGGATGCTGACATGTACGACAGGGTTGAGGTTGAGGATTGCACAGATGATGAGAGTGCAAGTGAAGATACTTCTCAATATCCTACACTGATGGAGTTCTTTACTGAAGAGAATAGAGATGAGTTAAGAAGGAAAGTGGCTGAAATCTTAAAAGATAAAAATTTCGATGGTACTCCGAAGGATATGCAGAAAGAAGAACGGCAAAAGTGGTTTGAAGACAGTCACGAGAGAAAATTTAAAAGGCCGTTGAAGTTCTATCAGAGGGATCGAAGCATTTCACTTGGTGACATCATTAGCTGGGGTTTCCCGCCTCATGTTAATGCTTACACGATCAGAAGGGAGTTTGGAGTGCAATACTTTGAACATTTATATGATATAATGTCATTACCATGGTGGGATGTGGAGGAGCTGTCGAAAGTAAGAACTTTAGGGTATCCTGATTGCAAGAATGATGTTCCGATGTGGGGATACATAAAGTTTGAATCGTTGAAAGAGCTTAGACACTGGAAGCCGCATTATCCAAAGAGAGTGAGAAGGGTAGATCCGGTAACAGGGGTTGAAGAAACTATCCTTAATGTTAAAAGGCCGAAGACGATGAAAAATATACCAGTGCCAAAGATGGAGCAGGATTTCTATAAAGGCTTTTTGGGCTGGGTATATAGTTACATCTCGACTGAGGCTCTCATTACTTATCGTGCTGGAAGTGAGATAAGAGAGATACATGTGTATGACCCTATGTGGTTAGTGAACTGCTCAGCGAAAGATATTGAATGTTTATTCATTAACAAGATTCACTATCAGGCTGAAGATAAAGATCAGGCGATGCAGTTTCAAAGAGTTGCTACTCTTTGCTTTCAGAAAAGCATTAACTTTGAAAGTAAATGGAAGTCTACTTGGTGGTCGCTTGAAGAGAAAGAAAAGAGAAAAGCTGAACGTGAACGTAAAAAGCTTGAAGAAAACAGAGGAAAATGGATGAATATTCAAGCTGAAGAAGAAAAGAAACGGAAGAAAGAGAATGATAGAGTGAGAAATTTGCTATGGAAGAAGCCTAAGCAGCGTGAAGAAACGTTCAAGTCACTCTGAAGACCCGAAGACAAGACTGAAGACTACGGCTGTATCCAAGGGGGAGTTTGTTGGTGCACGAATGTCTAAAGCCTGCGTCTTAGTCTTAGTCAAGCTTGTATAGGGTCTAGGGGTCAGAAGTGTTAATTATGTATAGTATAGGGGGCTGGTTGTAAAGTTTGTGTGTAATGTCCTGATTTCGCCCCAAATGACATTGTGTCATTTGGAGCGAAATCACTAGCTTCTGATTTCGCCCGAAATGACACAGTGTCATTTGGAGCGAAATCACCCCCTATATATATAGTTAGTTTGTTTTCTCATTTTGTATCTGAATGTTGAACGTGTTTAAAGTAATCTGCATTCTGTTTCTACTCAATTCTACTTTGATTCAAGTTGTTTGTGTATTTCCGCTGCATAAACAGTTGTGCTCTAGCTCTGATTGACTCATTCGATCGTCAATAACGATCCTACAACTTCCGATTGCAAGTTTGTAATATCTTGATCACCGGTGTGATCCTCAGCTTCTGTCATTGCAACATTTGGCTCCTCGTCAAAAGTCGGACCGGGTTCCGATTCTGAGTCGTCAGATTGATCAAATGTCAGAGCTGGTTCCTCTAGGGGCTTCGTGTGTCGTTCCACTTGGACCGGCCTCGTGATCATTAGTACCCACGTTGGGTTGAGAAACTACCAACGGTCTTGGCACCTGATCTTGTGAACTAGATTGTTGCTGTTGGTATAATACTACGAGTTCCTCGATACTTGGCTCAGTCGGAAGTTGGAAAGACTCCTAAAGTTTGTCATAATCGAAAAGCAATCTTTGTCCGGGAAGTTGCGGTGGAGGTGTAAACCTCTGACAATCGACATGCTGAACTTGAATTACCTTCCCCATGCACGGAACGAACACCCTCTTCAGCGGGCTCACATAACCTACAAAGAAACCCTCATTAGATTTTGCACCAAATTTGCCATCTGGATCTATAAAAGTACACGGAGATCCAAACGGTTCTAAAAACTTCAAATTCGGCTTATAACAATGAAGAAGTTCGAAACAAGTTTTCTTGTATTTCTTCACTGTGAGGACTCGATTCAGTGTATAACACGCTGCTGCAACTCCTCCACTCCAGAAAAATATTGGCAACTTGGAATCGGCGAGCATTGTTCGAGCTATTTCAATCAAGGTGCGATTCTTTCTTTCAGCTACACCATTTTGTTCTGGAGTGTATGGTGCACTAAATTCATGAAGAATTCCTTTTTCATTACAAAACTCGAGCATGCGATTATTCTTGAACTCCGTTCCATTATCGCTTCGTATTCTCCTGATCGGCAATTTATACAGCGTTTCCATATTCTTGAATAAGGTCATCAGTGAATCAAATGTTTGATCTTTCCTTTCCAGACACATTACCTAAGAAAATCTGGTGAAGTCATCAGTGACTACTAGACAGTACAAGTCTCCACTGATACTTTTCACATTAACCGGCCTAAAGAGATCCATGTGGAGTCTCTCGAGCGGTACCCTGATTCAATTCAACAACTTCTGTGGGTGTGTCTTCCTTGTCTGCTTTCCCTTCTTGCACTCTACACAATCATCATTCAAATGAAAATTTTTCAAATTTACACCTTCAACCAAATCATTGTGTACAAGAAAGTTCATTTTTCTAACATGAATGTGGCCCATCTTTCGATGCCACATTTTTGTTTCCTTTTCTGTTGTCTTTGTTTTTGTCACAAAACATTGTTTTTTATGATCTGTTGTTGTTGCGACACTCATATCGAGTACATACAAGTCATTTTCTCGTGGAGCTCACATCAACACCATGTCCTCAGGAATTTTAAAACCAGGTTTTATGATTAAACATTCATTTTTAGTAAAGTGTACTGTAAAAGACTTGTCATAGATCTGTGAGATACTCAGAAGATTGTTTTCAAGTTTGATAATATAGTTCACTTTGTCAAACGTAACGACTCCATTCGTCAGAGTTCCTTCACCAACTATTCTGCCACCCTGATTCCCTGCAAATCCAACATATCCTCCGTTGATAGATTTGACATCATAGAGCAAAGCCAACATTCCCGTCATATGCCTTGAAGCTCCGCTATCCATGATCCACTTCGAGATTATCGACCTCGGAAGCCCCTGCATACATCACAGAAAAATTCATTCAAACAATGAAGCCCATGATTTCTTTACCTTTGGAACACTACCAAACACAAGATCACATAACCCATCAACTTTCGGAATGTTAAAGATGACATTTGGTTTTAGATTGATAGTAGTAAACTTCTGCAGTTTATCAACATCATTTTCAAAATTCCAGTTTATCAACATCATTTTCAAAAATTTTTGGTTCAGATTTTAGCTCACTTTCCATCTTCTTTACTTCAACTGACTGTTTTGGTTTTGCCACCCATGATTGGTTTTCAAAAATTTTCGTCTTTGGATAAACCTTTGAAGTCTTTCGAGTTTTCGAAGATTCGCCAATCTCAAAGATTGATTTCGGCCTTTCTTCGGACTTCAAAGATTCTCCTCTTTTCAAAATTCGAACGGGGGAAACCATTGGTTTTTTACCCTTAACATCAGTTGGAGTTTTAGGTTTGGGTTTTTTCAAAATTGGTTTCTCAAACTTTTTTACGCACTGCTTGGCCATATGACTAATCTCATTGCAGCGGTAACAAATTCTTTTGTCATACTCGACAAAAGTTGATTTGTAGGTCTCTTCTCTCAACTTTTTCGCTGCATTGAAATCATCAACGACTTTTTGACTGAAGATATACTCTTTTTCACCAACCGTGTTTTTACCAACAACAAAAACCTCACATAACTTTTCTTTTGGCTTGACAGTCTTCTCAGCCATTTTCTTTTCAAATCCAACACCTTTGTTTTTAAAGTTGTTACCATTTCTCTTGTTATTACCACCATTGCCCACCCACTATTTCTTTCCCGAGTTGTTTGGTTGTGGTTTTACAAAAGACGTTTTAGGTTTTGAAAGAAACTCGTTGTTGTTAACCTCAGAAATGTCAATCTGCACCAGTTTAAACACTTTTTCAACATTTTGCATGTTCGCGTTCTGGATTGGATACTCAAAATCAGAATAGAGTTTGTCAGTTCTGGTCATTGTGTAAATCAAAATGATCGAATCATCATTCACAACTGTATCTGATTTTGGTATGAACTTGTCTAAGAAGTTACCATCTTCTTCAGAATCAGAAATGGAGTTTTCGAAATGAGTTTTCACAGTATCAAACTCCAAGTTATCACTTTCTTCATCTAACACTTGGTCAACAATAGTTTTGATCACCTGTGACTCATTATCAGTGTCGGACGGAGAAAATGTAACATCAATATTCTCAGGCAACTCACTTTCAACGGTTCTCAATTTGAGATTTAAAGCAGATTCCACCCCATCTGGATACTTTTGAGTGTATGATTCCACATTAGGGGTGGAACACTTTTGAAGACAGGTTTCGCATCAGATTGTTTCGGAACAATTTGATCAATAACATATGATGAATGAGTATAACTCATCAGTTTCTTATCAACTCTCTCAGTTTCAATTTTCATTAACTCAAGTTCTTTTTTCAAAGAAGCAATTGTGTCTAGATGGATGTTAATCTCCATCTGTTTATCCACGACAGTAGATTTTAGCAACTTCGTGGCTTTATCATTTTCAAAACTTTCTTTTTTAATCAATTTGATTGATCTTGCCAAAGTGTCATATGCTTCTTTTATCTCACGGAGATCATATTTTACTTCATCAGTAAATTTCTTCAATTCTTGAAATTTGTTGTCTTTTTCAAGACAGTACATGCAGGGTTTTGAGCAGTTTTTGCATGGAATTTCATGAATTGAATCAATCTTTTCAGAAACCTGTTCTCCGTTATCAATTTTAACATCCGTTTTACCAAAACCATCAGACTCTGACTCTGACTCAGACTCTTCTCCTGATTTGTTCTCCTCATTTTCTGATTTTTCGTCAGACTCCTTTTTGACTGACTCCCTATCGACAGACACACTTTCCACTGACTCTGTTTCAACTGATTTTGTTTCAACAGATTCTGTTTCTACCTCTTTTAGCTTGCCCATCAGTGCTTTGTCAGCAATTTCTTTTAGAGTCTCTTCATTCATTTCGTTGGAGACGTCTATTATCTCTTCAACTGGAGCTTTCTCAACGTCGTACTGTGGGCAGAATCCGGTAGTTGGCTCGCCAAAGAAATCTGTAAAAGATTCAAACATATTAGGAGGCATTATTGACTTGAAAAAACTAGCAATAATCTCCTGTTCAGATTGATAGTAGTAAACTTCTGTAGCAGCTTCTTCAAGAGCAGCCAAGTTCTCTTCAGATACGACTTCACTGACTTCTTCTGTTTCAACAACGCATTCCGGTTCTTCCACAATTTCTGCCATCATGGCCATACCCTCACTACCAGGGATATACTTATCCCAACTAAAACCTTCAGCAACCTTCTCATCATCTTGATTGACAAGAAGAGCCTTTTCAAGCTTGTTTTCGATCTGAGGTCTTTGTGTGAATGGTTGTTGAATTGTCTTGTGATAAATTGCCTGTCTGTAGTAGTCGTTCGTGAACGGGTTTTGAAGATTGTTGACCTCCCTGTTTGGACATTCCCGCTTGAAATGTCCCTTCTCTTTACATTTGAAACACGTGACTTTTGATTTATCAAACCCAAGCTTTTGATCCGGTCCTGAAAGACTGTTCCGACCAGTTATTTCCATAAATCTTTGAGCTCCCCTCACCAAGCTAGCCATTCCCCATTTGATATCGATCAACTCCAGCTCCTCTGGATCTATCTGATCATAATCTTCCTTTGTCATATCAGGGTTCCCAATTCTACCTGCAACCAAACTTTCATAAGATTCAAGCATCGAAGCAAGTAGACCTATGTGCTGTTTCGCGGATGATTCATTAAAGTCTTGAGCATTCTTTATGTTCACCGCTATGTTGCACAGAATTCCTGGACCTCGACTTTGACTGTTTGATCCTGACGAACTTTGGGTATAAGATTGATCTGGTGAGTTCTGAACCTTTGGATTTGGTTTAAAATTTGCAAATGGTGAATTATTACTGCTTGAGGTGCCAGGTGAAACTCTGGATGTGGAATCAGCACTGAAGGCTGTCTGGATCTTTGGACTTAGATTCGTTGTTGCCGAAGAACTTCCTTTGTAGTATAATGACACGTCTTGTTGAACATTGGAAGAGTTCATCTTTCTAATCTTTGTCAACTCAAGTTCATGTGCTTCGATCTTCTTAATGAATGAGCTAAGGTTGAATCCAACATACTCTAAATTGTTTTTCAACACCAACAGATAAGTACCCCATTCATCATATGGCAACGCATCCGCCAGCTTATCAACCCATTCTTCATCCGTTTTGTTTATGCCCAACCTATTCATCTCAACAACCAGATGGCAATATCTTTCAATCAAATGTTTTGTTGTTTCACCCTTTATACCCGTAAAGATATCAAACTCTTTCTTCATCAAAGCAGTTTTGCTTTTTATCATAGACACGCTTCCAAGAAACTTTACTTTCAATGAATTCCAAACGGACTGTGAATTATCCTCATGTTGCAGTAACACTAAGATATCCTCTTTAATAGCTTGTTGTAGAATACTCATCATCTTCTTATCTGCCTTGAAATCATCTTGTTCAATTGGAGTCAAACTGCCAATTGATTTCTCCATTCCGGAACCATTCTTTGGAGGAACATATTTTGATTCTATTTTCATCCAGCACTCGAAATGGTTTGCTTGCACCCATGTCTTAAACCTTCCTGACCAACCAGCATACTCGTCAATGTTCATCAACTTCGGCGGTTTCTGCATCGTACCGAGTTCATTCTCCATGTTCACATTTTGCACGATACTTGCTAGGTTTTGTACTGCCGTCATGCCCCCATCGGCAAACAAGTTGTAAAACTCTTGGTTATCCATTTTACGAAAACAGTTTAAGGAAAAAAAATTAAGTTTTTGAAAAATGACACCTTCAAGCGAAAACAGTTCTACACGAAATAGACTTCAAACGAAATCACAGACGAAATGGATTTTCACACGAAATCAGGTTTTGTGCGAAATCATATTTTCAAACGAAAACAACTTTTATGCGAAATCAACTTTCACGCGAAAACACTTTTCAAACGAAATCAAGTGTTATTTCGTACGAAATCAACCCAAGACTTGTTTTCGTGCGAAATAGCCAAACGGAATGATTTTTCAAACGAAATCAGTTATTTCGTATGAAATAACCTCAACTTTTCAAACGAAATAGATGCCCGTTCAAACGAAATCAACGGTTTGGCCCATTTTTGTCACTTTTAGTCTGAATTTAGGTCTGATTCTCTTAAGGGTTTGTTAAAACTGTATTTTACACGTTATATCAAAAGATCAGTCCATTTTGTCCATGAATTTGTCGAGAAGTCCAAAAATGAGTAGAAAAAGGCACTGATTCAAGTGTATTGACTCATCCTGAGCTCTGATACCACTTGTAGGATCGTTTTGCGAGCTAATGAGTCGTTTAGAGTCAACACAAGGCTGTTTGAAAGGCGAAAATAGTCAAACAACCTCAAATCAGTGTAAGAAAGGTGTAGAAACATAGTATGATACTTAAAACAAGCTTCTCATTGATAATTGACTTGATTACACGGTGAAAATTGGGCAGCACTTCGTTACACCACACCTGATTTCGTACCAAATGAGAAGCATACAACCCATATATATAGGCATCTGATTTCGTACGAAATAGCAACATGCTATTTCATGCGAAATACCAAACTTTGATTTCGTGCGAAATAGCAACATGCTATTTCGTGCGAAATAGCAACATGCTATTTCGTGCGAAATAGCAACATGCAATTTCGTGCGAAATCACTTCAAACAAACATAAAATTTACATTTTGACCCCTATACAAGCTACCGACATGACCTAGACATTAGACGTAGGCTATAGACATTATGCACCAACATCTAGCTTACGCATGCATGCTTGTACGTTTTGTGCAGTAGAAACGGTAAAAATTGCGTTAAACGTGAAACTTGTTTGTCGAGCATGAAATTTGATACATATAAGATATTTTATGTATGTTTGCTTTAAAAATGACAAAATAGATAAGTTAACAAGATTTCACGTGTTTCAGTGTTAAATTATGTGAACGTTTATATATATATATACATATACATATATATATATATATATATATATATATATATATATATATATATATATATATATTACGACGCGCAAACCGTAGATATATTGCGTATAAGCGGGAGAGAGTTAACGGATTTACACAATAATGGTCACCAATAAAACCGTTCAAGTCGCAAAATCATAAAAAATATACATATATATATATATATATATATATATATATATATGGACTCATATATATACTAACGTGCCAACATAATAAAAAATGATAACTTTTCGAGAAAATCTCAAAGTTATGTGATAATTCTAAGAAACGGAGAAACTTAGGATTTTTGTGTTATGTATATTGATTTAAAATCATTCCTATATATGCATAATAGGACGTGTAGAAATCAATCTCTCGGATTGCGCTATTTAAAAATACGCACCCAAAGGTGAGTGTCACTAAACCCCTCTTTTTACTGCTTTGTATATATTTTGCGGGTAGAACACATCAATAAAAGGGTTTAATAATATTTTTGAAATAAAACATACCTTTTAATATACAATATATATTTTCGATGAAAATATATGAAATTTGATAAGTCATACGTTTCGAAGTAAAAACGTTTTTGATGAATAAATGTTGGACATTGGGATGGTACGGTATTTCCTAGGCGAAACATGACCGTACAGTTGGGACGGATGCCGGCCTGGGTCTCGAATGATGTAGATTCAGGGGATTCGTACAACATCGTGTATTAAATTGTCATATTAGTAGGATATATATATTGTACGTGAGGCAGACATCATATTGTTCTTTAAGAGGACCCTCCGCCCATGATGTCGTTTAATCATTTAAGTATTGCACGTGATGAATTGTTGGTAGATCTATCGGGTTGACAACCCCGTCGTGACCGGTCGCCCCGTGTCAAGTCAAACGACGAATTGATATTCTATTTATTGTCTAGCTTTGATTATCCCTGCATGGTTAATATATAGTTCGTATCGTCTAGCTAACATACGAGTCTGAAAGTTGACGTAATAATTTAATATACAAAACTTGGGCAATATTACTGTTGTCAGATTGATGAACCGACGGAGGGCCCATGGATTTTATTAAGGAAGTAAAATGGACTTTCTAAAATTTATATGGATGTTTTCAAATAAACACCTAATCAGAAAGTTTTCCTTGGAATAATATTGTCTATATATGAATATGTGAACTCACCTTCCTTTGTGTTGACACTTGATTTTAATGTGTTCTACAGGTACTTGAGTTCGGCTTCGGGAATTATGGCATATCTTGTGTTTGTTGATGCATGTTTTGTCACTTAAATTGTTGGACTGAGTTTTAAAATTTCTGGGACCAATGTAATAAGATCCATAAGGATCAAAGCAATTTAACTATGGTGTGATTGTAACGGACTTTAAGACTTCATGTTTTATAATCTATGTTTTAGTTAAGTGAAATGTCCAATAAATTAATGCATCGATCATCAAGATATAAATGGGCACCAACTTCCGTCAGCACTACGTTTTATATTCCGCTACGGCGTTTTTGGGGTGTGACATTCCCGCTCAAGTCACAAAGTTACAAATGACCAAGACCCTATACACATATATATAGTCTGAGTCCCTTTGTATGAAGCTAACAAGCTCCCTTCGTACGAAGCTGCAAAAGTCACTTCGTACGAAGCCATATGGTCCCTTCGTACGAACCGGCTGATCCGGGTTGGTGTGTATATGTAATTAAGTATTTTTTAAGCCCTTTTTACACGTTAGTCAAGTTTTAAATTTATAAAACATGATATTTTACTAACACCAAACACACATATTTGCAAGTGCACCCATTGTGAGCGTAGTATAGTGTTGGCAAGATACCAAGGTCGTCCAAGGACACAAGAGCTTTTAGTACCGGTTTATCCTCAACGTCTAATCAAATCAAAAGTTAGAAAAAGGTTTTAAACTAGAAAAATAAAAACCAACTAAAATGCTGAAAGATAAAATAAAAATAAAAACATATAAACAAGATGAATCACTTGGCTCCGACTCGTGTATAGTGTAACCTTTGATTATTTCCGCACTTTTGCACTTTTTAAAAGATTATCTTAGTTATTGTAGTAGGCCCCTCTTTTGAAGGTGACGTTACCCTCAACCCAGTAGTTTGAGTCAGCAAGGATACAATCCTAAAGGGTCGGGTTATTGAAAGATAATTAATTAAGTTATTAATGCATATTGTGGTAGGCCCCTCTTTTGAATATGACGTTACCCTCGGCTAAGTAGTTTGAGTCACACGCTCAATGGCCTTTGATTATCAAGAACTCTTACGATCAATCTTGGATCCCGAGACGACTCACACGCTCTATGATGGACAATGGATGATGGTGGTGGATGATGGTGTTGTGATGGTGGTGGGTGGTGGGTGAAGTGTAAGAGAGGTGGTGTGCCAAGGGATGAGTTGCAAGTGATCCAAGCACTCCTATTTATAGGCTGAACAGAAGCTTGGGCACGGCCCCGTGTCCATTGGGCACGGCCCCGTGTCCATTGGGCACGGCCCCGTGTCCATCCTCCTCTCTTTCTTCATTAATTGCAGTTTGTCTGCATTAGTTGACCACGCCCACGTGTCCGCTGAGCACGACCCCGTGTGTAGAAGCATATCTGTACTACCAAGATTTGCCTGGATTATGCGAATCTTATAGTTGACCACGGCCCCATGTCCGCTGAGCACAGCCAAGTGGTGGGCGATGGAAGCTTCTACAATTTTGTCTTTTCTGCTGACACTTGGGCACGCCCCCGTGCTCACCGAGCACGGGGCGTGTTCAGTCTTCTGTCTTCCTGATTTTTCTTGGGAAGATGCTGTCGGGGGGTCGGGCATGCCACGTTTGTTCCTTTTCTTGTATTTATATTAGATTTAGCTGCCTTTTTGCTTCTTTTGTTCATTTGAGCTCATTTAATCCTAAAAATACAAAAGGAAGACAAAAACACACTTTTTCCAACATTAGTAATAAAAAAGGGTTAGTTTTATGCCACAATTGATGTAATTTATATGTTGCATTTTGTGCACATCAAATACCCCCACACTTGAATCTTTGTTTGTCCTCAAGCAAAACTCTTTTTAATGTGTCTTTACACTCCCAAATGGAATGGGTAGAAGAGAAGGTTTTAGGGCTTGTCATAGAGTGTCGTGATTTCCAAGATTCTTTATTAAGTTTTATTTTTATTTATTTACAATCCTATTCGTCATGATTTATTACAAAAGTTTCATAAGATAAATTACTTATTAGGGCATAACATGCCCTTTTTTTTTAAATTCCATTTATATACAAGTTCACATACCTCACGGGGGATCACTCAACACTCGGCCGAAGGTGTATTTTTAGTGAATCACTCGAGAGCGGCATTGAACTTACTCCTACCTTAAGCTTGCCAAGCAATCAATCCTCCTCCTTTTAACTATATACTTTTGTAAATATCAAGAGGACTTTTGGGTGAAGGGTTAGGCTTGGGTTAAAGGTGGGTGGTTGGGTTAGTGGTTAGTAAACGGCCGAAAAGCGTAAAAAGCGTCAGTTTTCGTAAGACTTGATATTTTTCAAAACTTTTTATTTTGATGAAGCATTTCTTTCAAACAAAGTTGTTTTTGATAAACTTGTTTGTTTATTTCTTTGGCTTCATTTTTTTTTCAAGTCATAAGAAAAACCGAGCTTTGTTACTAAAAATAAAGGGTTTAAAAAGGAAAAGGTTTAGGTAGGTAAAAGGGTGTTTAAATTGGGTTAAGAAACGAAAAGGTTTAGGCTCAAAGGGGTTAACTAGGGGGATTTTGGGTAGGTGGTAAAAAAAATAATAATAATGGTGTAGAAATAAAAAGGGTTAGTCCTAATGCCTCCATCATTTACTTACTCGGGTTTAAGTTGGTAAGGACTGGGAATGTATCGTCGTGGCAAGTTATAGAGTTATAAGAACCAAGCGGCTATTCACACAAGAAACGAAAAATGAGCATTTAGTTTAAAGATATGTATTTGTATGCTCAATAAAGGCTCAAAACTCACTTTTGTGGGAATGAGTTTTTATGTGATCAAGTATATATAATCAAATTTTAACTAAGTTTGTTATGTCATTTCATAATTTTCTTATGTTGGTTCTTTTTATCACGACGCTATCGGTTGTAAATTTATGAAAATATAACCTTTTTAGAATTTTGAAATTCCCAACTTAAACTTAGACAAGTAAAAAAATAAAAAAAATTTTGAAAAAAAATTGGGGTGATTAGCGGTTCCAATAGAGTTTTGTGTAAAGCTTGTTAATTAGGACTTGCAAGATTCAAGGTTTTAGCATCCCCCCCCCCACACTTAAATTACACATTGTCCTCAATGTGTCCCAAAAATAAGTTTTTAGGTTGATTGAATGTGTAAAAAGGTGTGAAAAGCAAAAATTTGTGTTACTAGTGGTCTGGACACGGCCCCGTGTCGGGTGAACACGGCCACGTGTTCAGAGTGCCAGTAACGAAAACTTACAGAAGGTGGACACGGGGGCGTGTTGGCTGGGCACGACCCCGTGTCTGGAAAAAATCTGCAGAATTTAAACAAACAGCAGATCTGGGAGGTGGGCATGGGGGCGTGTCGGCCGGACACGACCCTGTGTAGACAATCTGCAAAGGTGAAAAACAGGTTTCTGGCTCCGGTTTTCCTGTCCCGACTTTAGTAGTACTAATGTTTAGTACTCTAAGCCTCGTATGTACCTGTTCTATCAATAAACACCACACCAAACCATAGCAAACATCCTAGATTACCAAGTTTAACATCCAAACCACAAAGTTAAAAATTAAAAAAAAAGCAGAAAATAAAAAGAGTAAAAGGGAAAGTAAATTGTTCAACACTCGGCACGCAGGCCGGAAATTGTTTGATAGAAAAAGGGGGTTAACCTGTGGGATTACCAACCAGCTGCTCCTGCTCCTACTCCACCCGCCTAGTCCATGTCCTCATCCTCGTCATCACCTCCTCCTCCATGCCCCGCCATGTACTCCCGGATGCTTCCGATGTCATCTTGGATATCGGAGATGTTTCTCTCAATGGCTCCGACCCGGTTGTATGTATTGTTGGCGAGGTTTTAGGTATTCCTAGTGCACATAAGGTTTTCCTACAACAGATCATGTAAACTTTGAAAGTTAGGAAAACCACCTCCTTGTGAGGAGGATTGGCCCGGATCACCGTGAGGCTGGTATTGGTAATGGGGAGGTTGTTGAAACTATGGAGCGTGAAGGACTAGTGCCTCTTGCGGGTTCCATGCATGCCCTTGCATCCTCTGGAAGCTAACCGACCCATCTTCAGCCTCATAGATTAGGTTCATGGATCGGCAGATGTGTACATCCACTCTTCCCGACCATGGGCTCCTTTCGAAAGACCTAGGTATGTTCACGAAGTGCTTGAAGAGACGGTATATCCACCCCCCGAAGAAGATAGGGGTTGGTGGAGTAGCAAGCCGGTTCCAATGCATGTTTCTGAGTAGGAGATACGGAACATCGTGGGGTCTTCGGGTATGAATGCAGTGAAGGACTATCAAATCTCTCCACCCAACAAGCCATCGCTATCATGCCTTTGGCTAAGAGAGTAACCGAGGACCCTACGGATGTATCGGTAGAATGGGTCCCTCAACTTAGTACTCTTTGTGCTGCTTGGGTTGTAGTGCCTTTCACCAATCTGAGCCCACGCGGCTTGGCGTTCGTTCTCATCTAACTCTCACACCCCTCCGGTGTCTCTTCATTACCCGAATCTTCCTCTGTATACAGCCCAACTATTGACCCAAATTGTGCCATCGAAATCGAGTACTTAGTTCCACCACATCGGAATGCCACCCCATCATTGTCGAAAGGGTCGCACCTTGAATTGAACGTGAAGGTGCTATAGAATTCCAAAGTGCACTCGTGGACGTAGCGAAGTCGAGTGGTTAGGGCAATCCTTAGTGGGCCGGTAACGAGGTTGTTGAACCGGTCAAGTTGGTTCACCATGGCTAAGAGATCCGTGCACACTTTTCTAGGGTATTCTTCCGGTCTTGTTTGAAGTACGTCGTATCTTGCCCTAGCATCGAGCTCATTTGCGTTGAACCTTGTGAACTTCTTCGACATCTGAAAGAATACACCAAAAGTTAGCACGAAATAATGAATTTTTCGGAGAAAACTGAAAACAGTGGGCTGGACACGGCCCCGTGTTCAGCGGGCACGACCCCGTGTCCAGGCGTCTGTTACTCAAAATTTTCATTTTTCGACCCGGTCCCGAAAACTTGAAAATTTTTGGTCAAGTAGGTGCGGTTTCCCCCGAAAATGAAACCCCAAGTGCCGTTTTTCCCAAAACAAACCGTTTACCCCTTCAATTTTATCTTTTTCGGTTCAAAAACAAGGGTTTGGGGTTTTTATGAGAAATCAGGAAAATCTATGAACAATACAAGTGGGTTTACTTCCCATAACACTAATCTAAACTAATGCTAACAGATTTATGCAAAAATTTTAGGTTCAATCCGGATGAACTTTAAGAACCCTAGATTTTCCCCCAAATTTTTGATGTTTTAACTACATGCAAGTAACTAATCTAACTACTAATGGTGATAGAATCATACCTTGATGTTGTTAGAACGAAGGGAGACGTCGAATTTCTGTGGAAAATCGCCTGGTCCAGAGCGTTTTGTGGGGAAACGGGGCGTGTTGAAATGAAGAAACTGTTTTGAAAAGGGTTTTATCTCGACAGTAGACACTGCCCCGTGCCGAGCAAAGTTTTTTTTTAGTGCTCGTGTGAGTGCCCTGTTTTCCCAAAACTTGGTTAGAAGACTTACCGGTTTCGATGTTTATCCGCTTGTTCGTAACTTACCAGGTATGGTGTTGATGCTTTTACTGTTCGACCGTTTGAAGCGAGATTTCTTCTTCCTCATCCTCAATGAAACCTTGGTAGAGTTTCAGCCGTTGGCCATTGACTTTGAATGGAATTCCATTCCGAGATTTAATTTCTACTGCACCGGGTGGGAAAATATGGGTGATAGAAAAGGGTCCTGACCACCTAGACTTTAATTTTCCAGGAAATAATCGGAGTCATGAATTAAACAAAAGAACTTGATCTCCTACTCGAAATTCATTAAGTTTAATATGTTTGTCATGCAAATTTTTCATTCTTTCCTTATAAATTTCAGAGTTAGAGTATGCATAATTCCTTAATTCATCTAATTCATTTAATTGACAAAGTCGATTTTTACCTACAAATTCTAAATCTAAGTTTACATTTTTAATTGCCCAGTAGGCCTTGTGAGCTATTTCTACTGGCAAGTGACAACTTTTTCCATAGACAAGCTTATATGGTGTTGTACCTATTGTTGTTTTATAAGCAGTTCGAAAAGCCCATAAAGCGTCATCTAATTTATTAGCCCATTCCTTTTTATTTATCCCTGCGGTTTTTTTCAAGTATTCGTTTTAAACCTCTATTAGTCACTTCGGCTTGTCCGTTTGTTTGAGGGTGATATGCTGTTGAGACCCGGTAATAGACCCCATATCTTGTTAAGATTTTTTCAAGTTGATGATTACAAAAATGGGTACCTCTATCACTTATTAATGCTTTAGGTGTTCCAAAACGAGAGAAGAATTTTTTCAGAAATCTTACCACAACTCTTCCGTCATTTGTTGGAAGTGCCTCGGCCTCGGCCCATTTAGACAAGTAATCGACCGCCACAAGTATATATTTGTTTCCTTTTGACGGTGGGAAAGGTCCCATGAAGTCGAGTCCCCACACATCAAAAATTTCACAAACAAGAATGACATTTTGTGGCATTTCGTTTTTGGAAGAAATATTACCTGATCTTTGGCAGGCGTCACATGTCTTGACAAGACTTTGGGCGTCTTTGTAAATGGAAGGCCAATAAAATCCTGAATAAAATACCTTCCGTGCGGTACTGGCGGCACCATGATGTCCTCCGTATGGACCTTCATGACAATGGTGGAGAATTCTTCGAGCTTCACTACCATGTACGCACCGTCGGATGAGTTGGTCGGCACACATTTTGAAAAGATAAGGATCTTCCCAAAAGTAATGCTTTGCATCAGCAAAGAATTTTTTTCTTTGGTAATGTGGCCATCCTTTGGCGACTATACCGCTAGCTTAGTAGTTAGCATAGTCGGCATACCATGGTTCTTGTCTATATTCCACCATCTCCAGGGACTCCGTTGGAAATTTTTCGTTGATTTGCTTGTCCTTGGTTGCCTCCAAAGCCGGGTCTTCTAGGCGTGAAAGATGATCTGCTGCGGTGTTTTCTGCTCCTCTTTTGTCTTTGATTTCAATATCAAATTCTTGGAGGAGTAGAATCCACAGAATCAAACGGGGTTTAGCATCCTATTTGTTGAAAAGGTATCGAATGGCTGCATGATATGTATAGACTATTGTTTTAGAAAGAACAAGATAAGAACGAAATTTATCAAAAGCAAATACCACAGCTAGTAACTCTTTTTCAGTTGTTGTGTAATTTTCTTGTGCATCATTAAGTGTTTTACTAGCATAATAAATTGGGTGAAAATGTTTTTCTTTTCTTTGTCCCAAGACTGCTCCAACTGCAAAGTCACTTGCATCACACATGATTTCGAAAGGTAGTTTCCAATCAGGCGCTATCATGATAGGTTCATTGACTAGCATTTCCTTAAGGGTTAGAAATGCTTGATTGCAATCCTTGTCAAAGATGAAAGGCACATCTTTTTCAAGTAATTTTGTTAGAGGTCTTGAAATTTTTGAAAAGTCCTTGATAAACCATTTATAGAATCCGGCATGCCCTAAGAAACTTCTTATTGCTCTAACGGAGGATGGTGGAGGTAATCGAGAAATAATGTCTATTTTGGCTTGATCAACTTCCATTCCTTCGCTTGAGAGTTTGTGACCGAGTACTATTCCCTCCGTTACCATGAAATGGCATTTTTCCCAATTAAGGGCGAGGTTAGTTTCCTCACATCGGGATAGGATTCGTTCGAGGTTATCGAGGCATTGGTCGTGTGAATCTCCAAAGAAAGAAAAGTTGTCCATGAAGACTTCCATTGTCTTTTCTATCATGTCATGGAAAATCGCCACCATGCAACGTTGGAATGTTGGGGGGGCATTACATAGACCGAATGGCATGCGTCGATAAGCAAAAGTTCCATAGGGACATGTGAATGTTGTCTTTTCTTGGTCTTCGGGCGCTATCAGGATTTGAAAGTAACCTGAAAAACCATCCAAGAAACAATAAAATTTATGACCAGATAATCTTTCTAACATTTGGTCAATAAATGGCAAAGGAAAGTGATCTTTCCTTGTTGCTTCATTTAACCGTCTATAGTTTATACATACTCTCCATCCTGTGACGGTTCTCGTTGGTATTAATTCATTCTTTTCGTTAGTTATTACCGTCATACCTCCTTTCTTTGGAACTACTTGAACGGGACTTACCCAAGGACTATCGGAGATAGGATAAATAAGTCCGGCGTCAAGTAATTTGATGACTTCGTTTTTAACCACTTCTTGGACATTTGGATTTACTCTACGTTGTGGTTGTATTACCGATTTGTAGTCATCATTCATTAAAATTTTGTGCGTGCACATGGAAGGACTTATTCCTTTAATAACTACAAGCTTTCAAGCGATCGCATTTTTGTGTTTTTTCAAGAGTTTAATTAATTTTTCTTTTTCTATACTACTTAATTTAGACGAAATAATTACAGGAGATTTACCATCCTTGTCTGGAAAAGCATATTCCAAACCTTTCGGAAGTTCTTTGAGCTCAAGAGGTGGGTCTTTAGGAGACTCCTTATTTGGTTGCTCATTTTGATCAAGAACTTTAAAAGTTTGTTCTATGGCGACCTTTTCTTCAACAAAGTGGTCCATCTTTTTACTTGTATCGGGTGGTTCATCTTCATCTTCAATTAGGGGGTCATTATTGCCAAAAGGATATTTCATTGAGCGCTCAAGATCTATGCCCCTTTTGAATGCCCCTAATTGAAGAGGTAGATTGTTGTACTTCCGGTTTTTCAAAGCTTCGTGAGTTTTTACAAAAGGTCGTCCCAGCACTAGAGGAGCGTCATCAAGGATGACAAAGTCGGTTGGGATTACCAATTGATTTGTTTGAACCAAGACATCCTTAACTATACCGATTGATTTTATTATTTTCTGATTAGATAGAAAAATGGGTATTTGAAGTGGAGAAAAATCATTAATACTTAATTTTTCAAAAATGTAATTAGGCATTATGTTAACACAAAGATCTTTATCAATAGTGACATTACTAATAAATGAATTTTGAAAAAAAAACATGGAACCGGTGTAATGTTGATTTCAAAAGGGTCTTCTTTTATTAGTGAAGTTTGATCATTAGTTAACCTAATACTTACCATTTCGTCAATTTTAGTGCTAGTGTTTAACTCTTTTAAAAACTTAGCATGAGTGGTTACTAAACAATGATTTTCAAAAGAAGGTGACAAGAGATTAATTTCTTCAAAATAAGACTCTTCTTGGATTTTAACGTTATCGGACTCACCTTTTTCGTTGTTTAACTCATGTGTCGGTTTTTCACTTATTTGCTCTTCCATTTTTACACATTCAACTATCGTTTCTTTATTTAATTCTTCTCTTGCGCGGGACTCCTCTTCTCTTACACGAGATTCTTTCATGTATCGCTCGATAGTTTTAAGGTGTTCTAATATCCTATCGGTCACTTCGGTGATAGAGAAAGGATCGGGATCCTCAAAGCTTGAATCCGGTTGTTCGATCCTTGGTTCCTCATAGTACTTATATGAAGTAGATGGTTCACACCATCGTTCTTCATTGTAAGTATATGATGGATAAGGGTCGTAATTTTGTTCTTCATAGTACTCATATGAGGTGGGTTGTTCACGCCATGGTTCATCATAATAAGTATATGAAGGTGGAGCCTCATATCTTGGTTCCTCAAAGTATGAGTATGAAGGCTCATACCTTGGTTCATCAAAATATGAGTATGAGGGAGAAGGTTCATACCTTTGGTCTTCATAGGATGTGTATGAAGTTGTTGGTGCACTTCATCTGTCGACGTCGTCTTGTATTGAGTCTTACATTGTATTGTATAGATTAGGGCACGATTTACGAGAAAAAAGGAAGAGTATTGTGTTTAGTGAGCTGATTTCGCTCATAGGGCACTTAGTTAGGTGATTTCGCTTATTTGGTCATTATGATTTCGCTCTTATGGTCATGTGTACATATGAGCGAAATCTCAGTCCTATATATAGTGTCTCTTGAGCGAAATCACATATCAGACTCTTGTATTCCATACCGAAGTGCTGCCGGTGTGAAGAACTACTTGTAATTGTATTTTAATCAATACAATCAGTAATTAAAGTGAAGAATAAGTTGTTTCTACCTTCGTTTCTTGTTATTCCGCACCTGAAACGAAGTAAAACTCCTCTGAACGACTCGTTCGGGTCAGACCTCGATCCTACAGAAGTCGATGGCTCGTACCTGGGCTCCTCATAATGGGTGTATGAAGTGGATGGTTGAGATGAGTTGTAATATTGAACCGAGTGCAGGTTACCACAATTAGTGCAATAGTCTCTCCTATAATCATCCTCCTCATAGGTGTAGTTGTAGCCTCCTGAGTATCGATCCATAAGAATCACTCAGCAGACCACAACAGAGTCTCGGGACCAGAAAACAAAAATAGAAACGGTAACAGAGGCTGGACATGGCCCCGTGTGCAGTGGACACGGCCCCGTGTTCAGGGTCTGTATCTGGGCGTTTGAGTAAAAGTTACTGGTCTTGCTGAGCAAGGGGGCGTGTTCAGTGAGCACGACCCCGTGTTCAGACTCTGTATCTGGGTGTTTTATGAAAAATATACAGCACGGCCCCGTGTTCTGGCTACTTTAAATGCAAACTAAACTAAAATGCAGAAAAATGTGCGCGCGTTTTGAAAAAGTTTTGTAAAACTGATTAGGCCGTCGATTTTAAGCTTTCTTAAAATCCTTGTTTCCCCGGCAATGGCGCCAAAAACTTGATGCGGGTTGGTGTGTATATGGAATTAAGTATATTTTAAGCCCTTTTTACACGTTAGGCAAGTTTTAAATTTATAAAACACGATATTTTACTAACACCAAACACACATATGGGCAAGTGCACCCATCGTGAGCGTAGTATAGTGTTGGCAAGATACTGAGGTCGTCCAGGACACAAGAGCTTTTAGTACCGGTTTATCATCAACGTCTAATCAAATCAAAAGTTAGAAAAAGGTTTTAAACTAGAAAAATAAAAACTAACTAAAATGCTGAAAAATAAAATAAAAATAAAAACAGATAGACAAGATGAATCACTTGGCTCCGACTCGTGTATAGTGTAACCTTTGATTATTTCCCCACTTTTGCACTTTTAAGAGATTATCTTAGTTATTGTAGTAGGGCCCATCTTTTGAAGGTGACGTTACCCTCAACCCAGTAGTTTGAGTCAGCAAGGATACAATCCTAAAGGGTCGGATTATTGAAAGATAATTAATTTAGTTATTAATGTATATTGTGGTAGGTCCCTCTTTTGAAGGTGACGTTACCCTCGGCTAAGTAGTCTGAGTCAGCAGGGATACAGTCCTAAGTAGCCGGGTTAAAATATTAATAGTAGTTTAACTTATGAGGGGATCAAATAGTTTGGACCCCCGACATCCAATACCGGTGGGTATTGAAGGAGGTCCTACTAAATTTGACCCAGGTCCTTTGCAGGATCTATACACTGAACAATGGCAAGACTCTTACCAAACCGTTCCCTTAACCCCCGACCAGGTAGCCAACATACCTCCATATAGACCATGGAGATATGAATGGTGAAAATCTTTTATTTTATATAGACAGTAAAATAATGCCAAGACACCACAGACAAACGATAAGGAAGAATCACCTTCAACATAAGAAACTAGTTACTAAAGTCATTAATACATAACCAAGTAAAAAGTGCGAAAAGATTAAAAATAAAAAGTATTACACTAAACACTTGTCTTCACCAAGTGATGTAAGAGACTTAGGCAAACATGGCCTTTGATTTTCAAGAACTCTTACGATCAATCTTGGATCCCAAGACGACTCACAAGCTCTATGATGGACAATGGATGATGGTGGTGGATGGTGGTGTTGTGATGGTGGTGGGTGGTGGGTGAAGTGTGAGAGAGGTGGTGTGCCAAGGGATGAGTTGCAAGTGATCTAAGCACTCCTATTTATAGGCTGAACAGAAGCTCGGGCATGGCCCCGTGTCCATTGGGCACGGCCCCGTGTCCATCCTCCTCTCTTTCTTCATTAATTGCAGTTTGTCTACATTAGTTGACCACGCCCCCGTGTCTGCTGAGCACGACCCCGTGTGCAGAAGCATATCTGTACTACCAAGATTTGCCTGGATTCTGCGAACCTTATAGTTGACCACGACCCCGTGTCCGCTGAGCACGGCCCCGTGGTGGGCGATGGAAGCTTCTACAACTTTGTCTTTTCTGCTGACACTTGGGCACGCCCCCGTGCTCACCGAGCACGGGGCGTGTTCAGTCTTCTGTCTTCCTGATTTTGCTTGGGAAGATGTTGTCGGGGGGTCGGGCATGCCACGTTTGTTCATTTTCTTGTATTTATGTTAGATTTAGCTGCCTTTTTGCTTCCTTTGTTCATTTAAGCTCATTTAATCCTTAAAATACAAAAGGAAGACAAAAACACACTTTTTCCAACATTAGTACTAAAAAAGGGTTAGTTTTATGCCACAATTGATGTAATTTATATGTTGCATTTTGTGCATATCACCGGCCAAACCTCAAATGAACTTTATGTTTTCTTCTGTTTAGCACCAGTCTTGGATCATCTGATTAAGCTACGAAACGTGATTGACGTAAGTGATAGATATAATGCACTCACAGTTGGTAAATGTTATGGCATATCCTGGTCGAGCGGTTGTTGTCTGTTTTCCGATAAAAATTCTACAAGATCCACTAACTTGTTATATAAGAATTCTTATTCGAATACATTCTCGAGTTGTTTCGTGGATTGTCAATACTTTTACCAGTAGTGTACCCACTGCTATTTCTGCTCCCTTAAAAAATATGTATCATAGATACACGAAAATCCCAAGTCAAATAGTGAAAACCCTTAGATAACGACTTTAGATATATTAGATTTAAAAGTTTTAGTATGCATTTGTAATGACAAGTGGGCTTGGCCCTTCAAGAATGAGTAGGAATAGGTTGTGGAGACGTGTGGTTAGTGCACTTCGCTTTGCTCCTAGAAGTTGGGAAATTCTACCACTTAAATATGGTCGCTCCAGGGTTTGGTCTAATACCATGAAATTGGAACAAACATTAAGGGTACATAATATTCACTTAAACAATTTGGTAGGGGAGTGGTGGGGGATGGGTCAAACATTAGGTTCTGGTTGGATGTATGGATTGGGAAACAGATCGGCCTTCCCAAACATCTTTCGATTGGATAGAATGAAACATTTTTTAGTAAATGAGAGGCTGTACATGTATGGTTCATCCATCTCTCTTTCCTGGGACTGGGAGAGTCAACCTTCATCCGAAGCGGAGGTGTTTGAACCATGGGAGTGTTTATCCTTATTAATCCAAGTCACGATAACAGAATAAAAGGGCTTGTGGAGGTGGATAGGTAATTCAAATGAAGAGTTCACAATACAATCATTGCATCACATGCTTTTTCTAATGCATCCACAACATAGATATATTTATAAATGGAATAAGTGGGTTCCAAAAAAAAGCGAACATCTTTGGATGGCGAGCAATTATGAATCGTATACCTTCAAAGGCTGGCCCAACAAGAAGTGGCATCTCAGTGCATTCCCGTCTTTGTCCAATTGTAGAGAAGTAGAATAGACTACGGACCACCTTCTCACCGGTTGCTATGTCTACTTGATTGTTTGGAAAAGATTTTCTTCTTGGTGTTCCATGCCACCTCTCTACGCCTTTCCGTTCTGGGACCTTATCAATATTCATAAACAATGCTCGGACTCAGAAAACAAGAGGAGCATGGTACACACACTATTTCTTATATCGTGATGGGCATTAATATGAAAGCTAAGAAACGAGGTTGTTTTTTTGGGTTGCAGAATTAAACATAGAACTAGAGCCATAAGTTGAGTGGCAACAATGGTGTTGTGTTGTAGTTTATGTTATGTATATGTCTTGTATTTCGCATTCTTTATGTTTTGTTTTTAGTAAAGGTTGCCCTTCAAAAGAATATACATAGCAGAAGAATTGAAAAAGGTTTACAAAATCTTACAACATACAATTTAAATTCGAAAGTAGATTACTAGGTGAGCACAAACAATTCAAACTATTCAAACTAGAAACTTGAAATCACTGAAATTTGTTAAAAAACCAAGTTACCTTTTCATAATCGAGGCAACATGGTTCAAAGGAGCGGAAAATGATTATAAACATGGTATTTCAAACGACGATTTGCATATCTGGAAGCGAGAAATGAGAAAGAATTCAATGGCATTCAAAGATCGGCCAACAACGTGGTAGACGACATAAAGGCGGAAGCATTCATTTGGTTAAAATGTAGATCTAAATTTAGCAATCTTGTATGGGAAAGATGTGTGGATTTCAATATTAGAGATCGGCCAACAATGGTGTTACCGCTGGAGTTTGCTGAGCTTGAGCTTGAGCAGGAGCTTGTTGTGCGCATATTTATGCATAGATGGCATTTAGAGTTGCTTGACGAACCACGAGGTGGGAGATTCCCCTCTTGTAATGATGATGACAGTTGTGCTAATGGTCCAGCACCATGGCTTGTTGGGGTCATGTTTTCGGTGGTATGAGTACCACTTGCATGCATGGCCTTGACTTCAGTATACTTTTCCTCGGCGTACTCGTCAGCTGGGTGGCTTTGGACGTGTGCGTTGTCTGCCGCCGGTCTCGAATGAGAGGGGAAACCAAGAGGAGAAAAAGGAATACCTTGATCTGCCATGAGATCGGAGAAGGCCAAACAGAAAGAAGATGAAAAGTGATTATAAAAAATCATGAGGAAACACCAAGGTAATCCGAGGGTTAAGTTGTGGGATTAGTCTCATCCAAATAAAGGTTAATCTTCTTT
Organism: Helianthus annuus; assembly: GCF_002127325.2. NCBI lineage: Eukaryota > Viridiplantae > Streptophyta > Magnoliopsida > Asterales > Asteraceae > Helianthus > Helianthus annuus. The sequence continues at coordinate 54,032,803 of NC_035448.2, read as the reverse complement.
CTTCCTCATTTGGTCATTGCGAGATCCTACAAAACAACACAACACCGTGAAGCTAGTTACAAGGAGGATGATTGGGGGGTTCTCCTTTTAACCACCATCTGGCGTGAGAATAAGAACTTGTTTTGAGGATAATAAGTGTGTGTATTAAGTGAGAGAACAAGAGAGCGATCCTTAAACCTAGAGATCAAGTCCTCTATTTATAACCGAAGGAATGACGAAGGAGGTGGGCTGATGGGCCTTATGTCACACCCCAACTGATGGCGGAAACATCGGAGTGAGACAAAAACGAGATTGCTCGAAACTTCATAACGTGCTAATGTGACAATATTTAAATAAACCAAATTTCATTTCATACTAAAAGGATTACATTATCTTGAAATGGGGAAGTACAACACTTTGCAACTAAAATATAAACAACATACAAAATACAAATAAAGAATTTAAGTACATTTCTAAGTCCATCCTAAATAGATTTCTTCAGTCGTCGTCATACGTTTCATGCAACATGTATTAAAATAAAATCAACACAAGGTTGGAGAGTATACAAGTTTGGTTACATAGTATAAGTATTAATAAAAGTTGTCTCATATCCAACATAACAATTTGCATACATTGTTTCATAACATATTAGCAAGTGTAAACTATAAGTCAACCCAAAGTATACCACAACGTGCGTATACTTTTCGTCGAAACAACAAGGTCGTTAAATAGATTACTTAACAATACCACATGTACGGGCAACGCGTTAATCCTATAGCGCTATAGTTGTTAAGGTAGGTTTGCAAAGTTAATGAGCATATAGTACACAAGAATGAGTATAACATGTATAAACAAGAATATAACAAGTATCATGTTTTAGTGGATAGAGTGATTATGTGAACATGTTTGATTGTGAGTATGTGATTTGTAATATAGTGTACATGTTGCACCTAAAGTTTGTTAAAAGGAAAAAGGGATTGAGTATACTCATGGTTTGCGTAGTAGTTTCCACGTACGTGAGTTGATGCGTTGAGTGTTCAGGGAAACCGCCAAGTTATCCTACAAGGATAAACAAGGTGTATGAGTTCGATGGATTTTGGAATCGGAATGTAAATGCGAGATGCTTACTTAGTAGGAAAGTATATAAAATTTATCTTGACAAAATATCCAAATTTGGACACCGTGATTAAGTGTTTTTCATAGGCTCTTTGTGCACGACCTATGCTCGGCATTGCACATGTCGGTGCAGGATTTGGGACCACACCCCTTCAGATGACATAAAAGGTTTTCTGTATTTGTACCATTTTGGGTTTTTTATGCACATGCTGGCCCGTTCTATAATCATAGAATCCTCCCGTTAAAAAAAATCTATTTTTGTTGGCTCTAAAGAAGGGTAAACCTAAGGTAGGGATGACAATGTAACAAGTTCAGGATGGGTATTGGTTCTATCAATCTCATACCCAATTGTAGTATCATGTTTCATACCTGACCTAATACTTGTCAAATCTTGTGGGATGCCTGTTAGTTTTCTAAAAATTACCCATTGGGTTTCGAAAAACATTTCTTACTATTTTAATTTTTATATGATTTTATTACCAAAGAAATTAGAAATGTTAAAAACTAAAAATTAGCGAACTATTAGATTATTCTATCATCTAACGACAAAGCTAAAATAAAATTATGGGCAATGTTATAAAAATCGGTTTTACACCGTATTGGGTGGGGCTAAAAACGGCTCGACCGGGTGAACCGGACGGTTCAACCGGTACTACCGGACCGGTTTTTAAAACATTGATTACGGGAATGCATTTTTTGGATAACTGGATCAGGTATTATCTAATACATAAAATGAAGTTGGACCGATAGATTTCCAAAACCGAATTTTGTTTACTATCATAGCAAAAGATCAAATACAAATACCTTTAAGCGAAAATTACGCTTTTCGTCCTTTATGTTAATACCGGATTGCAACGGATAGTCTTTAACTTCAATAATTACAGTCACAGTCCTTTATTTGCAAAACCTGTTACACTCTACGTCCTTTAGTACTAACCAGGTTACAAATTTCAGTTAAGTTTATTCACTTAAGGGTAATTTGGTCAATTCATGTTTTTATTTAAATATTTAATAAATAAGACCAAAAAATTGTGTATGCACTTTATCTTCCCCTCATCCTGCCGCTACCACCACCACATACTGACGCCACCACTCCGGCCACCGTTCACCAGTCACCCCCACCACGTCACACCCATCCCTTTGCAGATCTGCAACCCAACATTTTGGAAGGTGGAGGTTAAAAAAAATAAACTATGTGAATCACAATAAGTTAATACCTGCTTCTCGCAATACTAATCATAGTCAGAACACAACTTTGACATGATCAGCATGATCCCACCAAACATCCAACCCCAACTTTATCCCCAATTTTGAAATCCCCAACTTTATCCCTAATTTTGAAACTTCTGAGTAGTAAAGAACCTTGAAGATCTGAATGACAAAGTGAAGATCTCAATGATAGATTCCATAATAAAGAACCTTGAATCTAACATATGTCTCCCCGGTAGCCCTGTAAACATACAACAAATAAAATCAACAACATGAACTCAAAAAGAATAACCCTCCAAAAAACACTAAATCTTTGGTTAGCGGCGGCTGAGTAGATGGCCAACTTCATCACCACAAAAAAAACCCCAAAAACACTTCAGGTTTTGTGGTTGGCGGCTGAGTAGATGGCCAACAACCACCGTCGTTTTTCCGGCCATCAGATCTGAAATCACTTTTCTCTTCCAACGGTTTGGGGTGTTCGTAGATCCGGTTGTGGTGGTGTTAATAAGAACAGGCGACGACGCCTGTGGTGTTTGTACATCCAGTTATGGTGGTGGACTTAGGCGGTTGTGGTGTTATGAGCTTAGAGAGAAAGAGAGAGTGGCAGTGGTGGTGTTATGAGTTTAGAGAGAGAGAGAAAGAGAGAAAGAGAGAGTTGCGGTGGTGTAGCTCCGATGATGGTGGTGGTCATATCTTAGGTGTTGGCGGTGGCGGTGGCGGTGGTGGACTTGGGCAGTGGTGGACTTGGTAAGTGGTTGACTGAATAAATGAAATAAGGAGCACTATTTATGTAAATATAATATATATATATATATATATGTTATTTTTGGTTTTAATTATTAAACATCATTTAAATAAATATATATATATATATGTTATTTTTGGTTTTAATTATTAAACATCATTTAAATAAAATATGAAATGATCAGAATACCCTTATGTGATTAGATTTGACTCAAAATTTTAATCTGGTTAGTGCTAAAGGACCTACAGTGTAATGGGTTTTTCAAATAAAGGACTGTGACTGTAATTATTAAAGTTAAAGGTTATCCAATGTAATCTGATACAAACATAAAGGACGAAAAGTGTAATTTACTCTACCTTTAACGTACAAAACGTACGAATTGAAGGTTTTGCTGAAAAAACGCGGTGTCATTTTCGTAATTATTTACTCGTAGAGTAATTATCAAAATTACTCTACAAATGATCTTGTAGGATAATATTGATATTGTACGGTAATTTGTAAAATGATCTTGTAGGGTAATTTTGATCTTTGTAGGGTAATTTTATAGAATATCATAATTACTCTACAAATGATCTTGTAAGGTAATTTTGATCGTGTAGGGTAATTTTGTAGATTATCATAATTACTTTACAAATGATCTTGTAGGGTAATTTTGAATTGTATGTTGTTTGATAAACTAGTAGAGTAATTTTGATACACTTGTAGAGTAATTTTGATTATTACCCTAAAAGCAGATTTATAAAATTACCCTACAAGATCATTTGTAGGGTAATTTTGATAATTACTCTACGAGTAAATAATTACAAAAATGTCACCACGTTTTTTTACTTTTTCATACCTTTCGTACGTTTTACACGATAAGGCTGTTTGTACGGAAACTTTTCCATGCTTATCATATACCATTTAAATGTATAGGGAAACTTTCATTATTCAATTCGACAATGGCCAATTTGTTTAGCAAAAATTACTATTTTCACAATCTAATCATATTTTGATTTAAATACATTATGATAGTAGATGTAGGTTACTTTCCATGACGCGGGCTATAACTCAATTTTTTGATAGTAGATATAGGTTACTTTCCATGACGGGCTATAACTCAATTTTTACATTAAAATCCAACCCTAGATAAAGAATTAGTCAAAAGCCACAATAACTCAAATTATCAAGTCATTGATTATCAAGTTCTCTTCATTATATGTGATGATGCTACACTAAACCGACTGAAGAGAAGACAATTTAAGAAAGCGAGTAAAAAGTTTTTCAACATAATTTCACCATATTTACAATGATCATAAGCCAACATGTTACCAATGAACATTTATTATTATGATAATACATAAAATACGATCTATATATCACACCGAAATTTGATATGTTACAACTACTTACACGTGAATACATGTAAATGTTATGAAACCGGCAAACATGAGGATTAAACTTATATCATGTATATGTAATAACTAATTAGCAAATTACAAACATGGTGTGTATACCTTGGAGACCATGAAATATTTGCTTCACCCAATCACCTTGTTACAATAATTTCATGTAAATATGACCTAAATCTGTCAAGGTTACAAGATATAAAGGAAAGCGTCTCAATGGGCCAACAAAAAATAGTTATCATTAGGCTTTTTGTTTGTGTTACATTTCCTTAAGATGTTAGAAAATGGGCCAACATAGAATAGTTATAATTAGGCTTTTTTAATTGTGTTACATTTCCTTAAGATATAAAGGAAAGCGTCTCAATGGGCTAGGCATTTGAACAAATAATCATAAATGGTTTGCATCACTCTTGGATCCAAATTTCTTGATGTAGAGGCACTTATTTTTACTTTCAAGCCTTTTTTTTTTGTCGACTTTTGTAATTTGATATGAGCAGGGTAATGTGTATTTAGTAGTTTGAATTCAATGTATTTTGTTATTCTAATTTTCTAACGTTTGACACTACCTGTTAAATATAGCTTCATCTTTAAAAAATAATTTGATTTATTTTTTGTTTGTTCAAAATAATAGTACGTTCTTGGTTATTCTCTTAGAACTAGTAATATGACTTGTGGGCACTGCACTGCACGTCTGTTTGCAAATATCAAATGGATTAGTTCAAAGGTTATGTGATGCATTAACTATAGGAAAACCTGTGTTTAAACATATTGATTAAACTCAATGTTATCTATATAAGTATTGTAGTTGGATCAAAACATAAAGTAAATCGAATTCATACCGTACAATCGTAACGTATTATATGTTACCCGACTCAAATAGAGGAAAAGTACAAAAAAAAAAAAAAAACATAAAACATGTATGAAGGAAAAACTGACATGTATAATCAAAATGAATTAATAGAGCTTTAAAAAAAGTAAAAAAAAAAAACACAAAATGATAAACGAAAACACATTGTGTAAACAACACAACAGAGTCACAAAGCTTTAAACAATTAATAAAATTCAAATTTATTAGGGAAAATCATCATAATTATTATACCTTTTAAATAATTATTTTTATTCCAATCATCTGGGCAAATTACATAAGGATAGAAGGTAGACGAGCAAAACTGCGCCGCCATCCCCTTCTGAATAGAAAACCCTAATCTACTAAAACAAAGCCTCGCCCCTGAGGGGTTGAAAAGTTGCTGTGGACCACACGCTGAACTCTAGCCAAGAACCGAACTGCCTACGACGCCAAAGAGCCGAACGTGTCAAACGCCAGGGGGACAAAGGCATGCTGATTATCCTCACAAGCTTTCGCGTGCTTTTCCACCTTCTTTGACTCTGCTTTCAGTACCGTTTGCCCCGCCACAAACCCATTTTCCCAGAACCCGGCTATGGGGGATGCACCTGTGAGATTGACACAAGCATGTTTCCCGCCCTCGCAACCAAAAACTAGCACGTCAGCCGGGTGTAGGGTGGACCTCCCTTCCACCGGGTCTATAAGAAAATTAATCAGTGCCTCTTTCTTTGCCAAGATCCCTGCTCGCCTGAGAACATCTATTAACGCGTCTCGAACAAAGTCATGGCGATACTTAAACACCGGCAACTCTCTACAGTGTAACGCATGCTCCGCGTATTTATCCAGGCATGCTTTATGATAGACTGGGCATGTTTCATCATTCGGGAACATGAGGATCATCAGACGGTACTTAAGGATTGACCGGTACTCCACCGCTGACATACGTTGACCCAGACCTTCAATAGGAATAACAGTTAAGAAATCTTAGGCGTGAGGCCTCTGTAGGTATTCAATGACGGCTTTCTAGCGGGGGGACAAATGGAAATCTTCTCCCAAACTTTGTGCGATTCGACAACAAAGGGCATTCGCCAAAGTTTTCTGTGGCATTTTGGGGGCGGTGTCCTTGTTAGAGAAACCGCCGAGATCAAAGTCAGGTAGAGATTCATGCAAGCATTCAAAGGCGCTGGCATAATCCGGTCAGTGTTAACAACCCCACTGTTACGTAAGACGTGGCCCTACAACTCCTAAGATTGAGACCTGGAAGCCACAAAGGCATAAGGCCCAACCCACCAAGCCGCATCGGCAAGGTCGCGATCCGCCACTGAGTTCACCAAAAAAGGTCCCCCACATACGACAATGTCTTCTATTGCCTCCCGAAGACCTTTATCAAAACATGAAACAACATCATCCACAAAGGGGACTGGCAAGTTCGCAAACCAAATAGCAACTTTGCAACCCCCATACAAGATCTAAGCAAGAGGAGTTCGCTTTGAGGATCCCGCAACAAGGGAAGGTGTCCCATAACGTCAATAGCTTGTGTTGCCCTCTTAGCCGCTAGACCACTAATAAAACTGGCATCACGGCTGACTTGCCCTCCTAGAAGTTTGACACCTCTCTCCTGCCTCCCTATCTCACTAGGGAATAGCCCCGGCCGGACCTTCACCTCGTTGCATGTCGGCCAAAATACCTCAGTTTTCCAATATTAAGCCGTAGCCCCAAGGCTGGACCCTCCGAACCGATGATGTTAAGAGCTTTAGCAACCTGAACAGCATCCCCGATAACCGTCCTGTCATCCAAGTACCAAGCATAGAGGGGGAGTTTGCAGTTTTCCTGCACTTGAAGCACTAAGGGGTGTAAGGCTAGGGCAAAAAGTAAAGGTCCCAAGGGATCCCCTTGCTGGACCCCCCCTGAATGCCCCGATGCGGTAATTCCCCACGTATAGGCTAGCAGGCTGGGCATACAGAAATTGAACCCACGGGAATATGGAAGGGGAATGGCGATGGACCTCGTGAAGCAAAACCGAACGGTCAACTAAGTTGAAAGCGTTGGAAAAATCAACCGTAAGCATGGCCAGCGAGCCATCTAAATGAAAAGAATTAAGGAACCTGTTAATGCCGTGCAGCACCGCCTCCGCCCCATTGGGGACCCCCGCCCCCAAATTGGTAGTCCCCCAAGTACTTAACAGCTTATTTCCCAACTTTCTTCATGGCTACTTTGGAGACCAATCTTTTCCAAATTGCCCCCACAACAATGGGGCGAATTCCATTATAAGGCTTCAACAAAGGGGTTAGGAGGGCCGAAGCAACAAAATCCACGAGCACCCTAGGACATAACCCCCTAGCCAAAGGTTTACCACTTCAGTGATGGCAGTAAGCAGTCCCAAGGCAGTCACCAACCCCTCACCACTAAGAGCGTCCAACAGGTATTGGGCCTGGAGAAAAACCAACTCTTACGATCCATAATCAAGACCAATATAGTCAACACAACAATCAAATGAATAAAAGAGCCTAGCAGACATATCTTCAAACAACCGGGTACATCAATTAAGAAGTAACCTAATATTCACATAAAAGCACAAAGAAGAAATCAAATAAAAGAACCTAACAGGCATACCGCCAGATAATGCCGGCGAGAGGCCTAAGCGCCTAATTCCGCACACACAACCTGTTAAATTTTGAGATGGTACAATCGAGTACAATTAGAATGCAGATGGAACACCATCCACCCTATGTTGCGGTCGAGCACCTAGCCTTCCATGAGGTTCGCTGGGAAGGGTGGTCAGATATCCCTGCCACTCTTACTCTCAATCTCTCTTTCTCTAGAGGAGGTGAACATGAAAACCTAACTCACATGTGTTCCTTTTGCTTGTGGTGGGAAGACGTGTGGAATGTTATCTACTATGAATCACCTGAGATAAACATGTGGCTAACCCCTAGATCAAATATGGATATCCATGATTCACAAAGTGGAACAAGTTACTATAAAATATATTTATACATCAAATTAATTAAGCTCCTCCATTTTTGTTGGACCCAGTTTGGCCTTAACAACTTCTTTTCACGTAATATGGCAAGTGATTTCAGTAGATGTGAAAAAGATGTACGGAAATGGAAATCAGACTTTCAGAAACAAGACCTACAGAATTATCAAGTTTATATCACTTTGAAACAAAATAGTTTACAAGGTGATTGTAAGATTATTAATTAATACAAATGAATCTTGAATTCTGTGGGTGAGAGGGCAATGGAGTTTTTGTAGTATCTATGAATGCTAAGCTTCAAACTCAATTGTCTTCTGCTGGGTGAGCCTTCTATTTATAGAAGGCTGGGTACATGAATAAATTTCATGCAATAAGTCCTGCATAAAGTAGCAATTTGACATATTCATTGAATCTAACGTTCAAGTTGCCTTTGTAATCATGATATCCAATAATGTGAAGTTGCTTCGGTCATTATGGCAGGATAGAGCTGATTTTTAGACAAGTGGGGTATTTATCAGAATTTCTGATAAACCACTTCATCAGAAATTCTGGTGAATAAATCATCAGAAAATCCGATGATCAGAATCGTCAGAAACTGATGACATTTCATCAGAAATATCATCAGATCCGTCAGAAATGACCTTCTCTGATAATCTAATTCAGCTCTTGATCAACTTGTGATTCTTTGAAGTAGATGTTGTTCATTTCAGTTGTCCTATCCAATCTTCTCCTTCTTGTTGTGATCTTCAAGACTGTTATCTTCTTCATAGATCCAGTTGATTGTGATTTTCTTCAATACTTACAAATAAAGTTTCCTAACAGTTTCCCCCTAAGTATTGTAAGAAAATGAACCATCTCATGAACAGAAAATTTCCAAACAGTGGAAACATAACATTTGCAAAATTAAACCAGTTACTGATTGTTCTGAAAAGCAAATTACATAACAGATGAAAATTCAAATAAACAAGTCCTTCAAGTCAGCTTCAGTTTCTTGTGCACATCTCCTTTCTTTAACGGCTTCTTGTAGGAGATATACTTGTTGCGGATGTCATACATGTCTTTGTACCATGTTCTTGCTTGGATCCATTCTTCAATCATCTGCTCAATTTCTTTCCTATGACCTTCCAAGTTCTTTCCTATCTTCTGAAGATGTTCTTGTCTTTCGTTCATACCTTTCAACATAAACTTCAGAGTCTGATTTGAGTACTTGCAGATATCAACACTTCTGAACAGAGCTTTGTTTCTATCAATATCTCTGAAGATGACACCATAGTTGTGACTGTCAGTTTTACTTGTTAGTTCAATGATGTCTCCAGATCTTGCATTTTCCAATATCTCTGAGGGGACTTTTGTCTTGGGTGATCTGACATACACCTTTTTGTTGTGCACATGCTCATAGTTGACGCATAGATCAAAGTCTGAAAAAGCCATTCTTTCAAACAGCAGTATTCCAACCTTTGATATTCCCTTTAATGCCCTTCTGACTTCTTGGGTGTTTTTCTTTTCTTTTTCATAGTGATCCTTCATAAATAGAATGTCTAAAGGATGTATCTTGTCAGCAATTTCTTCATCAGTCACCTTTTGTTCTTCCCCATTTTCTCTCAGAAGTGTGTATCTGTTTTGCACAATAGTTCCTCCAACATCATCAGTTGCAACCTTCACTTCATCCACTTTTAAAATTCTCTTTACTGGATTCTCATTCTTGGAGTGAATGCTACCTGAACCTCTTTTTATCCTTTCATCCCTTAAAGCCAGTCTGACAGGAGTCAGTGGTCTTGGTGGTACATCTTCTTTTGTCAAATAATATTTCACCAAATTGTACTCAGGAAATATCATGACATCCCTGTCAATCTCTCTAACCAAGACAGTCTGAGTTTCAGATATTTTTTCTTTAACAACCTGTAGTTGTCTTGAATCACCTTCTTGTTCCCATTCATTCATTGGTTGCAGATTCATGAATTTACTCATGGCAGAGTCATCAAACAAAGTTGGTTTTGGGAAAGTTTGTGAAGTTATAAGTTTCAAGTTTTTAACAACTTGAGGTTTTGAAGATGCTAACCTTTTCACCATTTCATCTTTTGAGACATTTGGAGGTGGACCCATCATTGTGGTTCTAGCTTTGGTGATTGGTGTAGCTGATGATTACTATGGGGTTGACTTTGGAGCTTCTTGGTGTGAACTTTCAGCAGGAATTTCTTTCATGATTTCTTTGGGATCTACTTTGGCCAAGCTTACAATGTTGAAAGACATTTTCTTCACCAGTTGTTGCACCTCTTTTACCTTATTTGAGTTGCTGGCTATATTTTTCTGAACTTTGGAAAATTTAGTTTGAGTTTTCATCTGAATTGCAGCCCATTCTTTTGACAGCTTCTCAAGGGCATCTGTGATACTGTTGTTGCTTGCCCTTAGGATGGTAACTTCCTCCAAAACTCTGTTTGCACTACTTGATTATCTCGATTCCACAGCATTTGCAACTTGTGCCTTGATCTTTTCTATTTTTGTGAGAATCATCTGGATTTCTGATGCAGAGATGTTGGGTTCTGGTGCTTTTTCTTTCATCTTTTGAAGAGACATTAGTGCTTCAGTGTTTCTTTCAGTTTGTTTCTTTATCACCTCCACTGATTCTAACGACGTCTTCATCTCAGCCCTTTGACCTTGTATTTCAGACAGCAACATATCAAGTTTTTCTTCTACTGGATTTCTTTTGCAGACTTTGTAAACATTTTCCAGCACAGTTTCCAGATTTTCTTGGTTCATGGGTGTTTTAGGGATATTTGGAACAACAGATGTTCCTGCTAACATTCCAGCTGCAAACACATTTGCTGCTGTTTTGGAAATGATAGGGTCACTTTTGGCTTTACCAGATTTTGGTGCAACCCTAAGTGTACCAGAATCATCTCCACCAGTAGTGAGAAACACATTCTCATCCTGGATTTCCTTATATCCTTGAATCATATCAATATATGATTCTCCATAAGTTTTTGAGGTAAACAGATTACCTTTTGCCAGATTTCCTTGATCAGTTCCCTGATCTCTATCTGTTGGGATCTCATCCTCTTCCTCACTTTTTGATTCAGAGTTGAGATTAATGGAACTAGTAACCTCTTCATCAACATCAATCTTTTTATGTTCTTACTTGTAAGAAACATTAATTGAACTTTCTGATTTTGTTTCTTTTGAGTGAGTATCAACTAAAACAGTTTTTGAAAGAGATGTACCAGCAATCTGAGAATCATCATGATGTATAACTTCAGTGACTTCAATTGTAGTACCATCAAAGTGAGTTTCTTCATAATGTTCTTCAGCATCTTCATGAGTTCCTCCAGCAACGTGTGATTCTGCATAGTGTTCATGTACTTTCTCTTGATGAACATCAAATTCATGATGAATTACTCCTTCATGAATTTATTGACTCTCAGCATGATCTGTCTTGTTTTCTGGTGAGTTAGGTATCTCCAGAATTCCTTCTCCTCCTGTAGCCTCGGTTCTTGATGACCAGGACTTCTCAACTTCTTCTTCTTCTGGTGATGATGAACAGTTAATAACTTCTTTGCTGGGAGAATCTGATTTGGTCAGAAGTTCTTCATGTTGTATTCTGTATTGTGAGTCTGGTGCAATGAGGCATAGCATGCTTTCTGGTAACTCAGGGATATCTTTGTCAGATTCCCATCCATGATTAGAACTCCAGGCCTTCATTGTATTAGAACTCCAGATATCTTCCAAAATTGGAATTTCCATGTCTCTTTCAACAAATGTTTCAGAAATAAAAATTGAGATTAACCTTGGATATGGCAGATGTGAGGTTATTCTTCCATTTCTGGTGAGGATTGATCTTTTGAGTAGGTTAAAGATTTCTGACCCATAATCAATTTTGAACCCGGTTATGAGTCTATACATGATTGTCAGAATAGCTTGACTGATTTGATCAGTTCCTCCTATCTTTGATGTGAGACATCTGTTTAGCACTTCCAGCATCACTTGCCAGATGGCTGGAATTTCATTTCTTCTTATTGCTCCAATTTTGTTGATTTCCTTTTTCTTGTAACCAAGCTTAATGATAAAGCTTATCAATTCCTCTCTGTTTAGTGCTTCAATGTAACTTTCAAGAACTGGAAGTTCAAGCCATTCTCTTACCCTTGCAGGGGTTAATGTTACAAAAACATTTCCCCATATATGAGCAGAGACCTGACTCTCTTCATCTTCTTTAAAGGAGTGAACAAATTGCTGTAGTAACTTTTCTAGTACTTCTCTGCCTTTTGTTAGTGCTCCTGAGATTGGACATTTCATAAGATATTCTACCAGAAGTTGACATCTTACATCATATTCCGAATGCTCTGTATTCATCAGCAGATTGTTTTCTTTCATTGGTAGAAATTCTATGTCTTCAACAAAAGGTACTTCATGTTGAACAATTGGGATGTTGAGATTCACTTCTACCATTGTTGAATTTTTGTGAATTAGGGTTTGAAATTTAGGAATTTTTGGATTTTGAGTGAAGAACAGGGGATTTTCAGGGTTGAAGTTTTTGTGAAGAAGGTGAGTGATTTTTGAATTTCTGCTAAGTGTGAGTTATATAGTGAGTGTTTCAACAGAGAATTGTGAGTTTATGGAGTTGAGGGGATATGGAACGTGTCATGTAATGGCGGTTAAAAGATCATTAATTGTCGTTATTACCGTTAGATCGTGTGACGTGAGTTTTGGTTCAGAATGTAACCGTTGGATCGTGGGTATCAAGACATTAATGATGATTGATCGTGTAATCGTGGTTCTACTCTTTCAACTTGTAGTTTCTTCAATCATTCCTTCACAAAAATGTTTAACTGAATTTTGATTGGAGAAAACTATCAGTTATTTGACACCTTTTCATCTTTGTAGACCCCATTTTGTAAAGAGGTCCAATTAGCTTTCTTCATCCTCTTTTCCTTATCAGTCAAATTTCCATTCTGATGATGTCATCAGAAATTCAACATAAATTCTGTTAAGAATATATTTTCTCTTTTGTTTTGACTTTTGTTGACCTTTTAGATGTGGTCAACAGAAGTCAACTTTCTTCAACAGAATTTTTTAATTGAAATTCCCCCAAAATTTGTGACCTTCTTCAACAGATTTTGAAGTTTCTCTTTTGAATGATTTAGAGGTGTACTGGTACTTTTTTTTTTTTGGATGAGAGGGAATGAGATAAGATTAGATGACTTACGTATGATTCTCTGGTGGCATCCAAGTCTCTTTGGCTTTTTCTAATATTTTCTAAAACTTTTTATTATGTTGAAGTTTTAATAGAAAACCAGTTTGGATTACCAGATTTTATCTCCTGTCATCAGAAACTCAGAATTTTGTGTCAAATGTTTTTGTTTTCTGATGATCATGTTTCTCATTTTTCTTTACCCATTTTTCTTTTTCCCAAACCATAAGACAGACAACAAAGCAATATAGGAAACACACTATATAATCATATTATCATGCAAAATATCAACACAAACTAGGTTTAAACAAAAAAAAAAAAAACTAATCAATATCTACCCCTTTTCCATGATCCATCTCAAGGAGCACCCATAGATCAGTCATCAAACCAGAATTCTGATCAGTAGGTCTGAGCATACTGAGATTCATGTTTTGTTGAAGTCTCATCTCAGCTCTGAGATAACCTGCAGGAACACCTCCAAAGCCTAGCTGGCTTGTGATTATCCTCATCAGAAAACGAGGATACATCAAGAATGGCCTGCCATACCACATATTACTTGTAAAATCTTTCATTAAGTAATAAGAGAAATTGTAAGGAATGTCTAATATGAGTGCTCGAACAGTCTCCATCAACCTATGGGATGCTTCATGGTGATTAATGACCTTCTTTGAGAAGCATGCACCTATTTGTGTGATCAGAAATTGCCATGGCTTGATGAAGCCATTTTTGTTGACTGCTCGTGGTGCGTTTATAGGATTGTAACTCATCTGCTGCAAGGTTTCTTCAATTTCAGTCCTTGTGAACATCAGAACATCACTATCATCATTGAGTTGTAGAGTTGTCCTGACGATACCTTCATCTACTCGAACTCTTTTGTTAAGCACAACACTTTCAATAAAAATTTGTCCCCTATTCTCATATTCTGACAAATTTGCATTTTGCCAGAACATTTGAAGAATTTCCAGGAAGACAATTATATTGGTTGTGAGGGCATATTTCAAGTTACTTCCCATTAGCAGATTCACCACTGTTTGGCATCCTTACAAGTGAGGACATTGGTTCTTAGCTTGAGGTTGTGGTAAGGATGGTGAGGAAGTGGGAAACGATCAGCTTTTATGGTAAGCATTTTTGTGAGAGTGAGAAGATGTGAGTTTTTGAAGAAGAAGATGAAGAAGTTTTCTGGTGATTCCTTATGTGATGATGACAGTCTTTGCTTAATGTGGTGAACATATATAGTAAACTTAAAGTTTACCATAAATGACATCTACCTACTTATAGATTTTGTTCATCACAATCTTTGTTATTAAATTTCTATCAGGTGGCATAAAGAATAACTAAGATAAAACTCTCTTGCATTAAACGATTTAGGCGGCTATTTTCAGATTATCTATCATGATTACCTACCAGTGTCACTTCAGTGTATTTAATGAAGGAGAGAAAAATCTTTACACCCACTAACGAGTTCCCAGAAAATCTTCTGTCATATGGCGTTTTCAATATATAATAAAGAAATAAAAGAAAGAAAACTAAACGAAAACACTATAGTTTATTAATTTGCAGATATGAGATATAGATAAAGATGATGACATGCATGAATTTGTTCTAATAATCAATCAATGATTTTGATTTTTCAAAATGTTTTATGATGATTTACCAGAATTTCTGATGATTTATCAGATATTCAGATGATATATCAGATTTTCTGATGTTTCATCAGATTTTCTGATAATTTATCAGATTTTCTGGTGTTTTATCAGATATACGGTTATTTGACAAACCTTTATCACAGAATTGACCAAGATTTAGCAGATTGTACCTTAAGCCTTCAACATAGGTTACTTTCTCTATGGTCAAACATCCATATCTTACGCATCCATATCCCATGATCCTTCCTTTCACTTCATTTCCAAAATTTACCAATTTACCCAGCTTTAAAACAAAGTTTCTGAGTAAGCTCCTGTCCCCAGTCATGTGCTTGGAGCTTCCTGAATCGTAGTACCAGATCTGCTGCACATGATGGTCCTAAAATGGAATGATTAAAGGGTTTTTGGTACCCAGGCTTGCTTGGGTACTCTTTCTGATGAGATTTTAAACAAACTATTTTCTCTTGTTGTCCTTTCATCAGAAATTCTGTTATATGCTAAGCCATAAACAGATTTTACGTTTTTCTTTTGGAGATGGTGTTGAACAAGCTTCAGTATGTCAACACACATACAAGATTTATCAGAATTTTCTGATATTCTTTCTTGTGATGGAATGAGTGGATAATTTTGAAAAGATGAGTGAACTGCTTCTGGAGTCTTTAAAGATTCTTATTTGCATTCACTTCTTCTTGGTTTAAAGTTGGGTTTTTCAAAAGAGTATTCAGATCAGGTTGACTTACAAGATTCAGAATCAGATTCTGATGAAAATTTATCAGAAATCTGGTGAGGTGCTTTTACAAAGACAGTGGGTTTACTTTCTCTTGTTTTTACATATCCTAAACCCTCTCCTTTGTTTTTTGGTGTGGACTCAATGAAGTTTATGAATTCTTTGGCTTGTTGAAAACCTCTTACATTAATTTCTTTATCATTGATTTTCTTGTAAAGATCTTTTCTTTCATTTTCATAGAACTCAATTTTAGCTCTTTGATCTAAACTTTCTTCTATTAGTAATTGGTTTTCAAGAATGATTTTGTTCATGGTCCTTTGCAACTCATCAGATTTTTTACTATCTGATTGATGTTTATCTTGCAGATTTAGAAAATCTGACATGAGCTCATTTAGCTTGTGTTCAAGATCAAGATTGTCTAAATTTACCTGTTGTCCTGAAGTTTCTGGTATGCCATCAGAAAGTGTCATGAGACAGAAATTGACCATTTCTTCTTCTTCTTCATCAAAAGAATCATCAGATAGCCATGTATCTGTTCCTGCAATTAAGTTGACTTGCTGCTTCTGCCTCTTAGCTTCTTCCAGCTTCTTCTCATAATAAGCAACATCTTTCAGCTTCTTGGTCTTGCATTCTGATGCATAGTGACCTCTTTGCTTGCATTTGTAACACACAACCTCAGCCTTCCCCTTTATCCTTAGATCTACCTTCTTCCTTAGATCTTCCATCCTTCCTCCCTCTGTCACTTCTCTGGTATCTCTGGCCTACTCCCCTCAACCTCTGCTCAAATGTTTTGGTGAACAGTGCTATTGCTTCAGCAAAAGCTGAAAAATCTGATGATCAGAAATTTCAAGATTTTGGCTGTTTGATGGTTGTGGATCATTGGTAGGTGTTGTTCTTTGTGAGTTTGAGATTAGAGCTAAAGATCCCCCTCTTTGAATGGTTTCTTCAAATATTTCTTCCTCTCTAGGGATCAAGATGTCGTATAAGTCATGAAGACTCATATTTCCTAGTTCTAAGGTTGAGGACAAAGTCATGGTTAGACTTCTCCATTCTCTAGGTAAAGCATCTAGAAATTTTATGTTTCTTTCATCATTTGATTTTGTTATACCAAATTTCTTTAGCTCGTTTAAAAGTTTTGTAAATCTTTGATATGTATCATTTAATCTTTCATTGGGTAAACTTTTAAACCTCTCATATGAGGAAAAATTGTTTGTTCTCTTGTTTCTCTTCATCCTTTCTCCTCCTTCACAAAGATTTTCCAACTGATCTCATATTTCCTTAGCTGATGCATATGCATCAACTTGTGAAAATATGTCATTGGGGATGGCCATAATTAAAAGTGACTTTGCCCTTTCATCCCCAGCCACCAAATCCTTGTCTTCCGCGCTCCAGTTTATTTCACTTTTGGGAGCACGGGAGGCAGGGATTCCTGGTGATTGGTCAGTTGCTGGAATTGCTGGTATTTCAGTCATTGGTATATGTGGACCCCTTTCAATGGATTGAAACAGAGCTCGGTCATGACCATTAAGGAAATTGATCATCCTGATTTTCCACTAGGGGTATTCCTCTCTGACCAGAGTCGGAGGTTTAGACATAGAAGCAATGTTAAAAGCATTATTCCAGGATTGAAAGCTGGCCATATTTAGAGAAAAGAAGATGAGCGATTGATCGTTTGAAAATAGTTTATTCAATCTGCTCTGATACCAATTGTTGGACCCAGTTTGGCCTTAACAACTTCTTTTCACGTGATATGGCAAATGATTTCAGTAGATGTGAAAAAGATGTGCGGAAATGGAAATCAGACTTTCAGAAACAAGACCTACAGAAATATCAAGTTTATATCACTTTGAAACAAAATAGTTTACAAGGTGATTGTAAGATTATTATCTAATACAAATGAATCTTAAATTCTGTGGGTGAGAGGGCAATGGAGTTTTTGTAGTATGTATGAATGCTAAGCTTCAAACTCAATATCTTCTTCTGGGTGAGCCTTCTATTTATAGACGACTGGGTACATGAATAAACAATTGTTTATTCATTCAATAAGTCCTGTATAAAGTAGCAATTTGACGTATTCATTGAATCCAACGTTCAAGTTGCCTTTGTAATCATGATATCCAATAATGTCAAGTTGCTTCGGTCATTGTGGCAGGATAGAGCTGATTTTTAGACAAGTGGGGTATTCATCAGAATTTCTGTTATCAGAAATTCTGGTGAACAAATCATCAGAAAATCTGATGATCAGAATCGTCAGAAACTGATGATATTTCATCAGAAATATTATCAGATCCATCAGAAATAACCTTCTTTGATAATCCAATTCAGCTCTTGATCAACTTGTGATTCTTTGAAGTAGATGTTGTTCATTTCAGTTGTCCTATCCAATCTTCTCCTTCTTGTTGTGATCTTCAAGACTGTTATCTTCTTCATAGATCCAGTTGATTGTGATTTTCTTCAATACTTACAAATAAAGTTTCCTAACAATTTTGCTCTATATTTCATCCATAAGAAATAAAAAAGTGGTTTCTTTCTAGGAGTTTGTAGTTGGATGTTGTAGTTAATCTTCCTTCTTTCTTCCTTCAAATACCCATTGGTTTCTTTCTCCATCTCCAAATTGCCCAAAAGACCATCAATGATACCATGAGCTTAGCTTTCCTCCCTTTATTTGAACACTTTAAATAACTTATTATTGACTTCTGGGATAGTAGAACACAGGGATATACCCAAACTCCTATAGGCCACTATAATGCTTTTTTGCAGCTAAAAAGGAAACCACTAAATGGTCTACCGTCTCAGCCCCGTAACCACACCTACAAGATAAAACAAATAAAATAAGAGACACTAACGAAAGATCGATAACACTAGTATATATGGATTTTAAATAAGGACTAAATATTTGAGGATTTAAAAGTGTTCAATTTTATATCCTTTTAACAGTTTTTGAAGAAACACGGGTTCTAATCCACGTGAGATAGAGCCTAAGAGGTGGTCTCAACAGTGGGGTTAATCTACTAATCTCTTTTTTGATCGACAAAGCTTGTAATGAGCTGCAAAACATAATACTGTGAGCTCGTTATGAGAAAGAGAGTTGAGGGGTTCTTCTTGTAACCACTCTTCAGCGTGAGAATAAAGCTCGTTATGATAATGAGAGGTGGTGGGAGTTCTCGTAACCACCTTCTGGCATGAGAATAAATATTGCCTTAAAAATATTAAATCAAGTGTGTGTTAAGAGTGAGAGAGTGAGGAATTGTCTTCGTTTGAAGGTTGGTATTTATAATCAAAGGATTTAGGGAAGGTTATAGGCTGATAGGCCTTAGGCCAACGTCACCAACATGGAATATCTTCTTGGTCCCCTATGACACGACAAGTAGTGTTTGCAAGTGTTTTGCAGGGGTGGAGGGACGTTGACGCACTTTGACTGGTTCGACGTTGCCTGCCGAGTGTACTTGTAGTCGAGCCCATCAATAGCTATGAATGGAGATCATGGAGCAGTGCCGCTGATTGGCTACACGTCACTGTCCACATGTACTGTTTATCTCCTACACGATTGTTCATCGTGGGAATTGGTTGGGCGCACACTGATTGGCTGCAGACACGCTAATGTACTTTCATGAGTTGTCGTGTAGGTGCGTAGACGCGGGGAATCCACTTAGCTGAGTGTTTTGAGAAATAAGTGTGGGTATATTTGAGACCATACCTTTTATTTAGTTATCAATAATAATGAATGTATTGAACTGTTATAAATAATTATATATAAAAACAACGGTTCTAATAAAGAGAGTTTTAAATAATTATATAAGTTAACTTTACTGGAGTTTTAGAACGGTACGCTTAAATCTTAGGAGAAACTTCAATCTAATTGTATTCCTACATATTTTTTTAACAGAAGAGGGAATAATGTTTTAACCACACCACAAAAGGCCCAAATCTTACAAGATGCTAGAGGGCGAGTACCTTTTTACGATAAGGATTAAAACAAATTTACATCAAATTTAAGCCTCATCCATTTTGCTCTATATTTCATCCATAAATACCTATTGGTTTCTACTTCCCCATGTTGGCCAAAAGACCATCAGTGATAGCAAAAATCAATGTTTTCAGAATCGAACCGGAACGGTCTCCTTCTTCTTACTGGTCCACTAGTTGGGCGGGTCGGACCGGTGTGACCGAATGTGAGAACCAGATGACATCCTAAATAATAAAAAAATAAATAAGGTAAATGAGAAATTTTTAATCAAAATCCGGTTCAACACTTTAAAATCCCGGTCCGACCTCCCAATTCTAATCCATCCAGTCCGATAGCCTGAACCAGACCATCCAAAGTCCCGGTTTGAAAACACTGCCATAAACACAAACACAACTTTTCTCACTTTAAAACTAGTCATTATTTTTATGCACTACTAAAAAACCTCATTTAAAGCGGTCAGATGTATTCATCTAAAACGGTTTTAAAAAGCGAAATCATTGTTTAAAAAGTATTGGTTTTAAAACGCATATGAAAACCCGTTTTATTTGATATATAATAAAGGATAAAATATACATATTAATTTAAACTTGTGATGAATAGTAAAATAAAAAATTTCGGTTTTTATTCTCTTTCTTTTAATTTCCGATTTTACATATATTAAATTATATAAGTTTTTAATTAGTTTAATTCTTATTTAGTTTGATCTTTTATCCTATAACTCACGTTCATTATTCTTTCTAGCTAAATATGCGATTGTATTTAATTTTTTTATCGACGTGTTTGTATAAATATTGTTGAGAAAAAGAGTTGGGATATTGGCCTCTAATAATCCCTATTAGACGTCATTGGCCATTGACAGTCCCACCTTTTTTTATTCCCCCTGTCAGTCCGACCTTTCAACTATTTTTCCTCCATCGGTCCTCAGTTAAAAAAACTTAACGGAGTTAAGTTTTTTTTTCCGAATTAAGAACTAAAAACTGACGTTTTAGGGTTTTTGATCAAAACGAGTATACGGGTCGAATGATGTAAAACTTCCCTTGAAATTGTGCTCCAAACAACGAAAACGGTGCTTCAATTCGGGTGTTTAAACTTTGAATTACAAAAATCAAGTCGTTTGGAGCACCGTTTCGAGGTAAGTTTTACATCAATAGACTTGTATCATCGTTCTGATCAAAAGCCCTAAAATTTCAGTTTGTAATTCGGAAAAAAAACTTAACTCCGTTAAGTTTTTTTAACTAAGGACCGATGGAGGACATTCTGCATTGTCTAAACCAAATAACCAATGAGGCTTGATAATCTCTAATTAGGGTTCATATTATAAAATGTAAGAAGATGTACCGAATCACCATTAATTTGACGTTTAGAGGACATTCTGCATTGTCAAAAGTTCGCAAAACAATCAGAGGAATCAAGATGCCAATTTTAATCTGAAGATGAATGTTAAAATTGTCAAGACAAATTCAGCAAATTTCCAAAAATATGTCAAATGTAAAAGTCATAACTTGCCTTAAGGCCTTCCTTAAACCTCAACAAAAGTACGTACAACAAAAACTACAGCAGCATACTGTGAGAAAAATGATGCAATATCATTTTAAAAAAATTCAAAGTAAAACTTTTGAAACTAAAATAAAAAAACCACAATCTAAGCTTTAAACATGCCTGGAAATTTGTTGGGGATTGTGAAAACGATGCCCATAGCAAAGCATATGACAGATAAGCTTTCACCGAGTCCATAAAAGTAAAGTTTTTAGCAAACGAATGACTAACACCGTCCAACAAGCCCTGAAAATTTCATACTTTGAATAATTTATAAGAATAAATTTTGCTGAAAACATGAGTTATCAACTTTAATAATATACCTGTAGAAGTTCAAGAGATATAATCCGTGTCTTTGTGGTTACTACATCATTATTTTCTTTCATGCCCATCTGCAGTAATAAAAAATGCAGTAAGAATTATTAATTAAGCTAAGAAATATGAAAAAAGATAAAAAGAAACAAAAACATTGCAAAGGGTGCAAAAAATGAGCATTGCATCACATTCTGCTATACTCATGCTCATAAGATTAATCCAACTCAAGAATAAAGTAAAAGACAGTATGTTATTATTGCAACAAAAACATTATGGTAACATCATATCATTTTACTATATACCTAATCTTTCCATCATCTTGAAGAAATACAGCCTTGACAATAGCTGCCTCCAAGCCCTGTGAAACAAAAAGGGTTTCTAGCATCATCAATGGATTATGGAAACGTCAATAACTTGAGTGATCGCATTTGGCTTGAACCTGTGAATAAAAATTAAAACTAAAAACAGACTATATGCAATCAAAATGAATATAAACAAAGCAGCGATTTATGTGTGAACTCCGACAACGGGGCGGACGAGCAGGAGGGTGTTGATCCAGTTTATGGTGACCTTGTGGGTAAACCATTCCAGAGATAACCTTCTGCTGGAATGGAGATAGGGCGTATGTTTTCAAAAGTTATAAGACCTAGCTAAGTATTAACTAAAACGATAAATATTAAAGGTCAATAAATAAAAAGCTAATCTTTTGAGTAGATAATTCAAATTAGGGATGTGAGCCTCCTGAAACCACCAAATAGGACACCCTGATCAAGATACAAAAAATCATATCGTTTATAATTGTAAACAAAAAGTAGCATACCATCTTCAAAAGCATTTACAAACAAAAAGTTGATGCTTCATGATGTTTACGAATATGGGAGAATATACAAACACATAACGGAAACATAGTGCATGGAAGTGTGGAACACTAAGAACCCTATAAAAAACATGTGAAATAAAAGTCAGTTTCGTTGAAGCATTTCATCAAGCACACTTGGTGTGCATGTTAAAACCTTTCAATTGTAAACCAATGTACATATATTATTCACATCCAAATGAACTTACATACAATCATATATCTAAACTTAAAGAAAAACCATAACAAAAAAATGGAATCAAAGCTAAAGATTGAAGACAAAACCTAGAAATGCTATGTGACTAATGTGAAATGGGAACAAAAGATTAATATTCAGTACACATGCAAATCATCAACACAAACCTACAAATCGTCAATTGAACCTACAAATCGAGCCTTCAAATCGATTAGCAAAATAGATATGTGAAAACCAGAATGTGCGACTGATTATAATAATAATAAGTAGGAAAAGAGAAAGGGAAAGGGTGCGGTGTTTCAGTCCAATATAATTATGACGGGGCTCTCTCCGTCTGATTATATCCTTCGTTCGGTTTCAAAAGTTGATACCAATGATCTGGAGCAGACATTACTGGTAAGTACGAAGGCGGTGTTGTATGCATAATTAAAACTGTTCTGTGATGTATCTAGAGTCCGATGGATAATCATATGTTAACATTGCAGGCTCTACCGTTTTTTGATGCTTTAAAGCTCTTAGCGTTTTTAATCTAGTAAATAGAAAACAGAGAAGCACGAGTAAATTCACAGCTCAGAACATTGTTCCATATTCAAATATTAATATGGCAAGTGATTTCAACAAATATGAAAATAGTGTGCGGAAATAGAAATCAGACTTTCAAGAAACAAGACCTACAGAATTTTCAAGTTTATATCACTTTGAAACAAAATGGTTTACAAGGTGATTGTGAGGTTATTTTCTATTACAAACGAATACTTGTGTAATTCTGAGGTGAAAGGATAATGGAGTTTTATTGTATGTATTGAATGCTTGGCTTAACTCATCGGCCTTTGCTTGTTGAGCTTTCTATTTATAGAAAGCCCAGGGGCATGAATAAACATTTGTTTATTAATGTATATGTCCTGCAAAAAGTAGCTTCTTAACATATTCATTGAATCCAATTATCAAGTTGCCTTAGTCATCATGAGATCCAATAATGTCAAGTTGCTTCGGTTATTGTGGCAGGTTAGAACTCGTTCAGACAAGTGGGGTTTATCAGAAGATCTGATAAGCACTTCATCAGAAATTCTAGTGAACAAATCATCAGAAAGTCTAATGATTAGATTTGCTAGTAACTGATGATATTTCATCAGAAATATCATCAGATCCATCAGAATGGCCTTTTCTGATAATCTCTTCTTGTTCTTGATCACCTTCTGATTCTTTGAAGAAGATGTGTAGTTCTTTTCAATCGTCCTATCGGGTTTCTTCTTGTTGTTTGATCTTACTTTATCTTCTTCTTTAAATCAGGCTGAATAAACTTTCTTCAGTACTTACAAATAAAGTTTCCTAATAGTTTCCCCCTAAGTATTGTAAGAAAAACAACTATCTATATCAAACATAAACAGATTTCAACCAAACTTAAAAATAAAGTGTTCAAACAACCAAATTCAGAAAATCCAAACAAAAACAAAAATAATGTTTCCCAAACAGATTATAAATTCATGAAATTATCAATTGATCTTCAGCCCACTTTTGTAATTGTCTCCTGGCTTCAACCTTTTCTTGTAATCAATCTTCTTGCTAGTTGCTTTGTAAAGATCCTTGTACCAACTTCTTGCTTCCTTCCACCTTTCAATAATATCTTCAATTACCTTGCTCAGCTGTTCATTATTCTTTCCTTTCTTCTTGAGTTGCTCTTGTTTTTCATTGATGCAGTTCTTGATATAGTTCAGGGTCTGATTTGAATAACTGTTTGTTTCACTGATTTTAAACAGAGCTTTCTCATCATTAGCATCATTGAAAACCACTGACATTTCTGGTTTTTCAAAGATAGCTCCAGGTCTTGCTTTTGAAAGTGGAATTTCAGCTGGAATGGTGTTGTCAGGAGGAGGTGTTTGTACTTTTTCACTGTACTCAAAATTGATGCACAAGTCAAAGTCTGCCAGTGCAGCTCTTTGATATATCTTCATTCCTGCATTCTTGATGCTTTCAAGGGCTCTTCTGATGTGTACGGTGTTGCCTTTTTCTTGATCAATGAGCTATTTCAATTTTATTAGGCTCAGTGGATGAATATTTGCAGCCAGATCTCCATCAATAACAGTTGTTGGAGTTCTATCTGCCCTGACCAATGTATATTTGTTCTATTCATAAGTTCCCATGATCCTACCTTGACAACTCATAGTGCTAATCTTTTCAATAGCAATCACTGGATTTGTAATAGGATTGTGCATGAGTTTCCAGCTTCTCTGATTTCTGATTTCAATGATTCTTGAGCTCATTGGAGAGAGTTGCCATTCCTGTTTATCTTCCTTATCATTCCAGTAGTAGTGCTTCAAGTGTTCTTCAGGGTACATTATTGTATGTAGATCAGCTTTCAAGAGTGTGAATTCTTTAGGCTTTCCATCTGGACCTTCTCTTATCACTGTCCTTGGTCTTTTTGAGGATGTTACTTTTTCTTTTCTGTCACAACCCCAAAATACCACATGCGGAAACCCCCGCGAGGCGTGTGATGTACCAGGATCCAAGCCACCAATCACATTGAACTCATAAATGTATTTAAATAAACTTTCACTCATTAACATAAGATGTTACAAATATTACATGTCATTCATTGTATACAGCGGAAGCATAATTCATTTGTTAAATATTTCGTAAACCATGTGTACGTAAACCATTAAGCTTGTATGGAGATTCTTTGTTTCTTGACCCATGACCACTCCAGCCTTCCAGACAGCAAGTTCCACAAGATATAACCCTATAAACCTGCAAGCATGCAGACAAGTGTGTCAGACGACGCTGGTGAGTTCAAAGTTTTGTTACCGCGTTTAATTACCAGATGTGTGTTTGTAACAGTTCAACGTTTTGTTTTGATGTTGTTATTACTCGATTATCGTATGTGGCGACTAGATGTGAATGCCCAACCCCAATGCCTCCATTTAGGCATTGGTCATGATGTCAAGGTATCAAACAACCTTGAATAGATGTAAGGGGTCTTATATGTACACGATGTGAATGCCCAACCCCAATGCCTCTAACTAGGCATTGGTCATGAAGTCCAGGTAATTAGTTCACGTCCGTCCTTTCGGCCCGGTGTGAGGGTGCCAAACCTAATAGCGCTATCAACTAAATACCTCGTTGCTTCTTCAGCAACACGGTAGATGTATGGGGTCTTACATGATTTATACTGTGTTCAATAACCAACATCCCAAATAAACAGTTTACCCAGTATTCCCTTTAGAAACGTTTACCAGATGTCCCAAACCACCGGGACGCATGCTTAGAAAAGTGCAGTGAACTCACCTTTGGTTTGCTCGGTAAGAATTAATTACACATATAACCACAGTGGTCAACCGAGCCCTATGTTATTACACATAACAGTCAGTTCCATATTTACTCAGACCACAAGCTTCACAATTAATGCACTTAATATTTGACAGTTTGATTCAATCCTACAACTCAGCCCAACAACATGTTATTTGCATTTACAATCCTATAATTACATATGTGTGGGGTTACCCATCGTCCCATGTTCAGTTTATTAGCTCAACCAGATATTCTATAATCTTACAAATTCAAAGGGGATGTACAGTAGTATTAGTTTTTTTTTTTTTTTTTTTTTTTTTTTTTTTTACATTTTGACTTTTTCTTTTTTGTCTTTATTATTTCTCTTTAAACTTTTACCCCTTAACTTTCAATGTTAACAATTTCAACCTCTTAACTTTCTAAAAATTTTGTAATCAAGTTTTACGTATTTATTTTTATGTACACGTTTCTATAAATTTAAATTGATTTACTTTTAGACGTATATTTTTCCCGTTAATAAGTTGGGTCAAATATAATATATTCCTTATGCTTATTATTATGTACTACAAATTCAAAGGGGATGTACAGTAGTATTAGTTTTTTTTTTTTTTTTTTTTTTTACATTTTGACTTTTTCTTTTTTGTCTTTATTATTTCTCTTTAAACTTTTACCCCTTAACTTTCAATGTTAACAATTTCAACCTCTTAACTTTCTAAAAATTTTGTAATCAAGTTTTACGTATTTATTTTTATGTACACGTTTCTATAAATTTAAATTGATTTACGTTTAGACGTATATTTTTCCCGTTAATAAGTTGGGTCAAATATAATATATTCCTTATGCTTATTATTATGTACATTTTATGTTTGTTTATGTTTTGATGTAATTTTTTTCTATAAATGAGCCGGTTAAAATATAATATGTGTTCATGCTTATTTTTATGTACGTGTTCAAATGGTCTACGTTTTGACGAAATTTTGTTCGGAAACACGTCGAGTAAAATATAATACGTTTTCATTAAATGCTATAAATTCGAGTCACTCTGCGTTTCGACACGTCACAACACGCCGTAACTATTTTGTTACGTGTTTATTTTTATGCACACGTCGGTATAAATTTAAGTTGGTTTATGATTCGACGTAAATTTTCTTCAGAAATATGTGTCAAATATAATTCGTTTTCATGCTTATTTTTATGTATGTTTTCAGTTGGTCTACACTTTAACGCAAATTCCAATTAGCAAATTATGTGGATAGTGCTTTTATCCTATTAACTTTTTTGTTTCTTTCTTGATTTTTTTCTGGACTTTATTATTTTTATTTTTTAGTTTTCTTATGTTTAGTGTTTTAGTTTTACGTTTGTTTTCATTAAAGCTATATTTAAGATAACATTTACGTTTCCATTTACAATTAAGAGTGAATTGCAAGTTTTGTCCTTTATCTTTAGGCCATTTTACAAGTTTTGTCCTTTATGTTTAAATTTGACGAGTTTTGTCCTTTATGTTTAAAAATCAAGCACGTTTTATCCTTTGGGCCTTAAAAATCAAGCACGTTTTGTCCTTTATGTTTAAAAAATCAAGCACGTTTTGTCCTTAAAAATCAAGCACGTTTTGCCCCAAAGGGTAAAACGTGCTTGATTTTCAAACATAAAGGACAAAACTCGTCAAATTTAAACATAAAGGACAAAACTTGCAAAATGGCCTAAAGATAAAGGACAAAACTTGCAATTCACTCTACAATTAATTTAAAATCAATTCGTCCTGGTGTCCAATTGAAATTTATTTTTATGGTTTTTGGTCGATGTAAAACATGTGTCGATATCCTTTTGAGCATATTTCTTTCAATTGGTATACTGAACCAAAATAGATATCAACCGAAACCCCGCAGCGTAGCGCGGGTATTCCTTCTAGTTAGTACTATTTTCTACATCTTGAATTATTTCAGCCAACTATGCTTCGGCCCACAACAGAATACATGTGCATATCCCAAATTCATTAATTGCTATGTGACATCATTATATAATAAAAATATGAAGTCAATAAGATTACTTATTCAAAATTGTCATGCTACAGTCTACAAAGCAAATGTTATATGTTCAAATGCCTATTCGGCCCAATCAACATCTTCCACAACAGATTTGTCCTATATGTTCATTCATTCCTATAACACTACCTACAAACCGATGACACTAAGCATACAACCAATCATATACACATAATATTAAAATCCTTAGCACATAATCAACCAAAGGAAATAACAATTAACAACTATTAAGTTCAGTCCAATCTAGACATTTTTATTCTTTAAATAAATGCCATAAACCCTCATTGGACCTCCCTAGTTTACACTATTATCACATGTAAATGCCAAACACACCACATAGATACCCACCATATATATTGTCCGATTCATATCAATATATGTCTAACTATCCATGCAGCACAAATAAACCCATTGTTCCCATCCCCTGGTGCGGCCCCAAATCTTCAAGTGAGGCCATCCCATACTTTTATCCGATTACATGTGGGCCTGATTAACAACCCAGTTTTTGTGTGACTAACCCTACATCATAATTTTTGTTTTAGACATAAATACCCTGGACATTTACAACCAACATAACAGTTAACATACTCTAAATCACTTATTCATTAGCATGCAATCTGTGTTATTATTTAACCGTTCGATATCGATAAAAACCGTTTATTCGCATCAGTTGTTACCATATCTCATACAGTTCAAACATGGATTCTATCTACTCTAGATCACACGAATTACATGATTATAACCACAATTCACACATTATAATTTACACAGATTCGCACAAAGTCGGAAACGATCAATCAGAATTAAAACAAACACGCTTATACTAACCAAGCGACCGTGTGAGAGGGAGAGAGCCGAATCAAAAGAAGGAGAGCTTCGAGATCTACCGGCGACACCTTCGTGTCTCTGGCGGGTCGTGGTGCACCGTCAACGTGAAGAGAGATGTTGTCCAATGTTTGAAAGTCGAAGAATAGTTCCTGCCGTGATCCTCCGCGTATCCCGACGACTTCACTTGTTCCACCAATGATCCGGTAATGGGAGGGTGTTTATGGCGAGGATTGGTTTTGAAGGAGTTACAATTGATGGATGCTAGATGATGGAGCGAGGGGGGGGGGGGAGGAACTGCCGACTTTGCATGAGGGACTAGGGTTAGCAAGTGATTAAAAAAAAGAATGTTTACACGTTCTCATAAATGGCGCATACAAAGTAGAGTATTAGTGGGTTGGGCCGAGATCCAAGAGATGTATGTATGGCTTAGATTGGGCTAATCGGGCTCAGTTTCGTTGTGTAGTGTTTGACCCGGTTTCGTTGAATAACTAGTCAACATAATATACGAACAAGTTCGACTAATATATAAACAACTTCACACGATATTCAAGCAAGAGTTTTACATAGTGTGCATGAACTGTAACGATACCGGCTACGAGGTTGTGAAAGTAGGTAATGCTAGCCTTGAAAGTTCGGGTTGTCACATCATCCCCAACTTGAAAGAAATTTCGTCCCGAAATTTGATAAGTAAGCCGAACAGCACGGTGTTAGACCAGAATGACTATGAAATTTTCCTCGGGTACCACATCATCCCCAACTTGAAGAGGATTTCGTCCCGAAATTCACCAGTAGTACCAGAATTAGATTGGTTATTAGAAAGAGTTGAGGATACTTAAGCTTCATCTGATCTTCACACTCCCACGTGAACTCCGGTCCACGCCTTGAGTTCCAACAAACTCTCACAATCGGAATTCGACTAAGTTAACGAACCTTGACTTCCTGGTCCTTGTGTTCGAAAAAAAATTTCTCCAGTAAAGGTGTCGCACGTGTTTCATCAGACAACCACTGCCTTAGATCCGAAATATAAATGACATCGCGTACGTTACCCAATTCGTCGGGTAACTCGAGTTTGTAGGTTACGCTACTGACTCTTCCCAGACAGTTGAATGGTCCATCGTGACGTCAGTTAAGCTCGCCATGCTTCCCACGCATTCCACACCCTCTCAGGGTGAGAATTTCAACACGATACGATTGCCTACAGCGATCTTCTAACGTTTCCCAAGTTTATCAGCTTTCCTGACGGTCACGCGTTGCCGCCAATCGACTCCTGATCCAAGCAACCTTCCCAAGAGTTTCGAGTACCAGTCCTGTACCAGTAATTTAGGTTGTCTATGTAATGCCTCAACAGAGATATCTGGTTACCAAGATGATAACTGCCGCAGCAGTACTCGACCATAGGCAAGAGTCCTTCTAATTTGCACCAAAGCCAGCCACACACATGCTCGCAGCATGTCTTCGAGTGCCAGGAGAGTTCGTTTTCTCTGATTGTTTGCATAACGGCGATAAGCATTTCTCTGGTCCTGACGTGAGCCAAGGGTGTCGTGTATTTCCTGACATAAGTCAGGTATGGATCAAACTCAAAGGTAACAGGAGTTGGCACCTCGTGCCTAACAACCGCCTCTCCCAGAGGGATATTCACAAGCTGTGAAGACTCGTCAGTTTCCTTGATTGCAAGAAAGTGTGCTGGTTACATGAGGCAATCGATGATCACCCAGGTGATAACGATAATGTTTCCGTTTCGAGTTTTAGGTAGACTAGCGACAAAATCCATTGCAGTATGTTCTCATTTTTATATGGGTGTTTCTGGTTGCTGATACTCCACCTTGACTTTTCTTACAGGTCAAGCATCACTCACATACATTGCCAGGTGGGTCTTCATGCCCGATCACCAGTACAAGATTTAGAGATCCTAATATCTCTCATCAAAATCCAGACGACTAGAATATCGAGGTCGGCGTGCTTTGCTCAACACGAGTTCCCTACAGTTGCCGTATAATAAGATCCACATTCGTTTCATGAGGTAGCGCATATCGTCCGACCTGCCAAAGGTTGATTCTCCATGCCCCGCATAGGTTCTACTTGAAAATCCTCTTCCTTCAGTTCTCCAGTCTGAACAGTGCGAGTTTGATCAGGTAGGTTAGAGTCGATAATGAGATGCTGAGCTCGTGCACATTCAAGTTTCATAGTCGTAATCATCCAAAAATTCCATCCAGCGATGCCATTAACTGATTTAGCTCTTTTGAAACCAGGGTACACGGGAGGCCCTTGTGATCGGTCTAAGTAGTGCATTTGGTACCGTCCAAGTAATGCCTCCAACTTACATCCAAAGACCACGGTTTCCACCGCAGATTGTGTGTCGTGAAGTTCCTCCTTGTAACTCCATTACGTAAGTCGTCACCTTCTCGTGTTGCATCGGCACGTAACTGGGACTCTGATTCGAACCATCATGGTATACCACTAGAGCATCCATACTCTCGGATAGAAGCGATGCTCAGTGCGTTGCAGAGTTGGGTTTCCAAGGCTGAAAAGACGTCCTCCTGTTTTGTCTCCCATGAATTCACAGCACCCCGCGGTGCTAAAGAGGTTACAGCGGCGCAATCTTCGAAAATCCTGAGATGAATCCACGATAATATTTAGCGAAATCAAGGAATTACTACATTCCCGAAGGAATCTTTGGTGTCGATCAGCTTCTAACCAAATGGATCTTAGCGAGATCTACGTGTATACCCACTTCGTTGGCTACATGGCCAAGAAAAAAAATATGCACCTCTCAAATCCAGAAGTTACACTTAACGAGGCTTCGCGCAGTGTGGCTCCTCCTTCAGGAGTTCTCAAATAAGATACAAAGATGCCCATGATGTTCCTTTCTCCTAAAAATGATTCAACATGTCGTCAATAAGTATGGTCGATTCATGTGAATCATACAGCTGCTGGTGTGATGATTAGCTCGAAGGTCTTGGAATACAAGGTCGAAATGGCCGCAATGCGCTTGGTATGCCTGTTGCAGGCACATTCTCCCCTTAGACTACCTTCTGACAATAGCTCGTTTGTTATTCAATCCTCGAATGGAAGCTTGACCCTCGCAACTGGTCGTCAGGTTGTCAATATATGGTCGTGGCAAACGGTTCTCAACTGTCGCTTTATTTAGTTCTTGAAAATCAGTACACATACGAAAAGGCTTATCTTCACGGATATAACTTGGGCTCCCCAACGCGAAAAGCTAGGTCCGACAAAACTCCTGTTCAACAATTCCTACAGTTGATTAGACAGCTCTTGCAACCCTCATGGTGCAAGACGGTAAGGGTGCGTGTTGTCAGGGCTGCCTCTGGCGCGAGATCAGACTGAGATTTCGCCTAACAATTGTGGAAGTAAACCCGAAAGTTTCTTGGGTAGCACACCGAAAGGAATCACGAATGATTGGTGGATCCCCGATCCTCTGTTTCCTTAGCCTTAACATCAGTAACGGTTGCTAGTATAGCAGAGTAATCCCTTTGTAGACATTTCTCGCCTTCATAGCCGAAATGGTGCTAACCTTTGCACCACTCTGACGCTTTAGAACAAATAACGATTCTCCACACAAAATTTTTCTCCTCACTGGTGTATCTGCGCGATCTCTGGATATAGCCTATGCCCATACTAATGTCCTTTCATGAGCTTCATTTCCATTGTTGTTTTTGTCACGAGAATTTCCAGTACCGCCGTCGTTCCCTTTATTTGTTGTCACCTTGACTTAACACAGTCAATCCTTGTCGAGGTCACCTTCGTTTCCATACTGTAAGCTACGATCACGAGTACCTTGATGTTGCCGCGACTGTTGCCTCTAATATTGTTGCCTGTAACGGTGTCATGCGTCCTTTCACCAACAGGGTCCACCTTTTCACATTCCGTGCCACGTCCTAAGGCACTACTCATGGTGCGGGCGGTTAAACAATCCGCTCTACAGTTTATCGTCATCGATTTTATCCTGATTGGTTCGTAAGAGTCGACTCCCATGAGTCGCTGGCTGGGGTTAAGGATTCGATTGGAGTCAAATTGCTGTTGTTCGTCGTTGGTAACTAGGGTCGTTCAAATGCGAAAGCCGGTAAGGTACTACGTTTACCCTCTTGTCCATCGTTCTTGCAAGTTGACTGAGTAATACATGGTATGTCGCGAGAGTGTTGCAGAAGTGATCGCACTTCGGGATTTAAGACGTCAATACGTTAAGTTCCAGCAAACGAAGAAAAGTGAGAAAGGTATATACCAATCATTGTCGTTGCAACATCCACCCAAGGATGTTCGTACAAGCACCTAACATTCTACACAGTTCGCTAGGCGTTCAGATGGGTGTTCAGGTAATACTCGATAGCATCGAGGTTCGAAAGGATTCAGAGAGAGATGAAAAGGTCACGTTCAAGTAGGAGACAATCACTACCACGACTCCTATAGACTGTTGTATTTCACATCGATCACATAGCAGAACGGAACCCCTTTTTCACTTGTTAAGCCTCACTGGGACTCGCATGCACCCCACATTATTATTATTATTATTATGTGTGCACCCACAATAATACTACGATTTGCATGCTCATCTCAGTTCCTCCTAACTCATGTCAAATGGTTCCTCAAACTCGGGTAGCAAACAAAGAGCATCACAAAACAGGAGTCGTGAATGTGTAAGGAAACACCACACCATCAATCACATAACATATGCAAGTAGTACATGAATTCATACTGTTGTGCTAAGCATGCAGTCAAATGCAATATCATACGTAAGTGTTCACTAGTTATGCAGTACAATGAGTAAACGAGAGACGAACCTTGCAGTCTGGAGCTGAGTGTCATGGTCGATTTTCGTAGTTGTTCGGTTATAGTCCGGTTTTATAGAAACGTTTTAAAACCAAGTTCACTATAACCAGTGGCTCTGATACCAAATTGTCACACCCCCAAAATACCACATGCGGAAACCCCCGCGAGGCGTGTGACGTACCAGGATCCAAGCCACCAATCACATTGAACTCATAAATGTATTTAAATAAACTTTCACTCATTAACATAAGATGTTACAAATATTACATGTCATTCATTGTATACAGCGGAAGCATAATTCATTTGTTAAATATTTCGTAAACCATGTGTACGTAAACCATTAAGCTTGTATGGAGATTCTTTGTTTCTTGACCCATGACCACTCCAGCCTTCCAGACAGCAAGTTCCACAAGATATAACCCTATAAACCTGCAAGCATGCAGACAAGTGTGTCAGACGACGCTGGTGAGTTCAAAGTTTTGTTACCGCGTTTAATTACCAGATGTGTGTTTGTAACAGTTCAACGTTTTGTTTTGATGTTGTTATTACTCGATTACCGTATGTGGCGACTAGATGTGAATGCCCAACCCCAATGCCTCCATTTAGGCATTGGTCATGATGTCAAGGTATCAAACAACCTTGAATAGATGTAAGGGGTCTTATATGTACACGATGTGAATGCCCAACCCCAATGCCTCTAACTAGGCATTGGTCATGAAGTCCAGGTAATTAGTTCACGTCCGTCCTTTCGGCCCGGTGTGAGGGTGCCAAACCTAATAGCGCTATCAACTAAATACCTCGTTGCTTCTTCAGCAACACGGTAGATGTATGGGGTCTTACATGATTTATACTGTGTTCAATAACCAACATCCCAAATAAACAGTTTACCCAGTATTCCCTTTAGAAACGTTTACCAGATGTCCCAAACCACCGGGACGCATGCTTAGAAAAGTGCAGTGAACTCACCTTTGGTTTGCTCGGTAAGAATTAATTACACATATAACCACAGTGGTCAACCGAGCCCTATGTTATTACACATAACAGTCAGTTCCATATTTACTCAGACCACAAGCTTCACAATTAATGCACTTAATATTTGACAGTTTGATTCAATCCTATAACTCAGCCCAACAACATGTTATTTGCATTTACAATCCTATAATTACATATGTGTGGGGTTACCCATCGTCCCATGTTCAGTTTATTAGCTCAACCAGATATTAGTACTATTTTCTACATCTTGAATTATTTCAGCCAACTATGCTTCGGCCCACAACAGAATACATGTGCATATCCCAAATTCATTAATTGCTATGTGACATCATTATATAATAAAAATATGAAGTCAATAAGATTACTTATTCAAAATTGTCATGCTACAGTCTACAAAGCAAATGCTATATGTTCAAATACCTATTCGGCCCAATCAACATCTTAAACAACAGATTTGTCCTATATGTTCATTCATTCCTATAACACTACCTACAAACCGATGACACTAAGCATACAACCAATCATATACACATAATATTAAAATCCTTAGCACATAATCAACCAAAGGAAATAACAATTAACAACTATTAAGTTCAGTCTAATCTAGACATTTCTATTCTTTAAATAAATGCCATAAACCCTCATTGGACCTCCCTAGTTTACACTATTATCACATGTAAATGCCAAACCCACCACATAGATACCCACCATATATATTGTCCGATTCTTATCAATATATGTCTAACTATCCATGCAACACAAATAAACCCATTGTTCCCATCCCCTGGTGCGGCCCCAAATCTTCAAGTGAGGCCATCCCATACTTTTATCCGATTACATGTGGGCCTGATTAACAACCCAGTTTTTGTGTGACTAACCCTACATCATAATTTTTGTTTTAGACATAAATACCCTGGACATTTACAACCAACATAACAGTTAACATACTCTAAATCACTTATTCATTAGCATGCAATCTGTGTTATTATTTAACCGTTCGATATCGATAAAAACCGTTTATTCGCATCAGTTGTTACCATATCTCATACAGTTCAAACATGGATTCTATCTACTCTAGATCACACGAATTACATGATTATAACCACAATTCACGCATTATAATTTACACAGATTCGCACAAAGTCGGAAACGATCAATCAGAATTAAAACAAACACGCTTATACTAACCAAGCGACCGTGTGAGAGGGAGAGAGCCGAATCAAAAGAAGGAGAGCTTCGAGATCTACCGGCGACACCTTCGTGTCTCTGGCGGGTCGTGGTGCACCGTCAACGTGAAGAGAGATGTTGTCCAATGTTTGAAAGTCGAAGAATAGTTCCTGCCGTGATCCTCCGCTTATCCCGACGACTTCACTTGTTCCACCAATGATCCGGTAATGGGAGGGTGTTTATGGCGAGGATTGGTTTTGAAGGAGTTACAATTGATGGATGCTAGATGATGGAGCGAGGGGGGGAGGAACTGCCGACTTTGCATGAGGGACTAGGGTTAGCAAGTGATTAAAAAAAAAGAATGTTTACACGTTCTCATAAATGGCGCATACAAAGTAGAGTATTAGTGGGTTGGGCCGAGATCCAAGAGATGTATGTATGGCTTAGATTGGGCTAATCGGGCTCAGTTTCGTTGTGTAGTGTTTGACCCGGTTTCGTTGAATAACTAGTCAACATAATATACGAACAAGTTCGACTAATATATAAACAACTTCACACGATATTCAAGCAAGAGTTTTACATAGTGTGCATGAACTGTAACGATACCGGCTACGAGGTTGTGAAAGTAGGTAATGCTAGCCTTGAAAGTTCGGGTTGTCACATTTTCTCTGCTAGAAGAAATTTTTTACTGGATTCTGTTTCATCAGTCAGAGCTATGGAAGATGATTCAACTGGAATTGCTGCTTGTGTCAGCAACTTTAATCTGTCTGGCTTGGGTATGTTTAGTGGAGGACCCATGGGTTTTGGTACATTTGGTGGAGGACCCATGGGTTGCTTCTGCTTTTGTGGTGTTGATTTTTCTGGTTCTTTGGGTGGTTCTTGTTGAGAGATTTCTGGTTGTTTGGACTGTTGTTTAGAAATTTCCGGTCCTTTTGATGGTTCATCTTTTGGAATTGGAGCTTTCAGTTCATGCAAATCAATATTTGCTAGTTTGGCAACATTGTACTGCAACCTCTGTACTAACCATTGAACATTAGTAAGAGTTTGAGCATTTGTTTCTTCTTGTTTCTGCATTTTCTGAAACTCCAATTTGTCTTGATTCTTCTGTGTAGACCATTCCACCATCAATTTTTCAAGAGCCTCAGCCATGCTGCTGCTAGTTAGCTCTTAGGACTTGAATTTCTTCAAGAAATCCTCCCAGCACTTGAGCTTTCCCTTACATTTGCAACTTCAGCCATCTTTGTCTTGATTTCTTGAAGTTCTTTGAGAGCTTTCTCAAATTCTGATGACTTTTCTCTGCTTTCTGATGACTGCTGTAGTTTGCTAAGAGCTGCAGTGTTATCTTATATTTGTTTCTTCACAGTTTCTACAATTTTTGATAAAGCTTTAATATCAGATCTTTGGTTTCTGATCTCTTCCAGTATCAGATCAAGCTTTTCTTCTGTTGTTGTCTTTCCAGTGCAGACAACTGTGATGTCATCAAGCTCCTTGTGAAGTTGTTCTGTTGACATAGTTTGTTGTTGTTGGGTAACAAGAGGAACAACAGATGTTCCACCTCTAACACCAGCAGAAGACACACTTGCTGCTGTTTTACGGTTAGGAGGTTGGAAATATTCCCACTCTTCCATACCCTTACCAGAATATTGAAACTTATTCAAATCCGGGTTTTCCTCATATCCTTGAACCTTTTTAGATTCTCCATGAGTTGTTGAGAAACTCTTGTTTCTCTCATCCAGGTTTCCTTGATCAGTAGACTGATCTCCACCTGTTGCCACCTCATTCTCCTCCTCATTTTCTGATTCAGAGAATGAGTGTTTGGATTCACTCACAACTTGTTTTTCAGAAATAGTACTTCTATGTTCAATAATATAATCCCCATGAATTGATTCATCAGAATCACTATCAGAATCTTGAACAACATTAAATTTAGAGTATTGTGCACCTGTTTCTCCCATGTGTGAGGTTTCTGCATGATGCTCTTCTGCCAAAGGACTCATGTGTACATCTTCATCACCTTGTTGAGGTTCTAACTGAGCCTCCTGCTCTGTTTGTGGTGCACTTGATTCTTAGGCATCATGCTCCATTGGGGACACACTGTTAAAAACTTCTTTATTCTCTGGTTTCTTACTCAACATCTTTAGATATTCTACTCTGTAGGGTGAATCCTCTGGTATCAGATTCATCACACTTTCTGATAGAGCAGGCACATCAAAATCTGATTTCCAAGAGCCCACAGCAAACCATGGTCTCATCACCTCAGTACTCCATATATTTTCTGATGCAGGAATTTTCATATTCCTTTCAAAGAATGCATTAGAAATCATGATTGACAAAAATCTGGGAAAAGGTAGATGTGAATCTATCCTTCCCGTGTTGATCAAAATTGATATCCTAATCAGAGTAAATATTTCTGCTCCAAAATAAATGTTCATCCCTGTTATGATGCTGAACATGATTGTCAAAACATTCCTATTTATCTGATCTGTTCCCCTAATTTTTGATGATAAACGGTTGTTCAGAATCTCCATTAGCACTTGCCAGAAGGCAGGTAGCTTGTTTCTTTTAAATTCGCCAATCTTTGAGATCTTTACCTTGTATCCCATCACAGCATCAAGCTGTGCAAACTTATCATCTTTTGTAGGTGCTTCATCATAATTTTGGCCTATGGGAAACTCCAGACATTCTTCTCCGGTGTAATTGTAATGAAGATATCTTCCCATACGTGTGCTATAAGTTCGTTTGGATTTGAGAGTTTGAGTGTCTTCACCACTTGTTGTATAAGCTTTTCCGGTACATCTCTGGTATTTGTTAGGGCTTGAGCAATAGGACACCTTGTTAGAAATTCGATCAAAATTTGGCACTTCGCATCGTATTCTTCTATGTCAGTGTTCATGGCTTCATTGTTGGTTTTTAAGGGTAGAAACACTGCTTCAGTGATCAATTGAACAGAGTCTTCAACTGATGGCATGTTGATGTTGATTGCAGCCATGGTGAATTGAGTTTTTTGCTTCGAAAAAGGGTTTTTAGGGTTTTTTCTTTTGAGGAAGGAGGTTGGAGGTGGAATTCTCTGCTTGTGAAAGATGCATTTATAGTGTTTTGAGACAGAGATCTTTGAGTGTTTTTCGTGGGTTGTTTGTATTTAAGGTGGTTTATGACACCTTAATGATGTTTTAATCCGTTAAGGAAACAACCGTTTTACAAAACCCTTGGTATATCTCCTAAAATTTTAATACAAATCTTTTATTGAAAATCGGAGATTTCAAGGATTTAATAGATAAACACTAATATCCAACTTGCACCTTTTCTTCCTGTGGGACCCTTATGTTGTAAAAGGGTCCAATAAAAACCTTTTTGAAACTGACTTGGTTCCCAACAAGTCCTTGTGATGATGTGTATCAGAAAATCTTTGAATAAAACTTTTGAGCGTTGGATTTTCTCTATACTTCATCAGAATTCATTGGATTCAAATTTAGAGATTGAATCATCATTATTTTTTTTTTTTTTTTGAGATAAGAGGGAATAAGTAAGGTTTTGAAGATGTTACTTACATAGCATTTCTGAACTTCAAATCTTTGCTCTTGATCTTCAAGAAATGTTTGTTGTGAAAAAGTTCACATCAATTTAACATTATTGTTTCTATCTTTTGAAGATTAATTAACAAGAAAAATATTGATCCTTGACAGAAACTTTTATGAATCTTTTTCTACTTTGTCACAAGTTTCTTTGAATTTGGTTTTAAGCAATGTTAACTGATATTACTTCTCATTTTCTGTTGATTTATCAGTCTTTCTGGTTATCTTAAAACTTTTATGATGTTTTATTAGTTTTTCTGATGTTTTATCAGTTTTTCTGATGTTTTATCAGATTTTCTGATGAAGCATCAGATTTTCTGATGTTTCATCAGATCCATTAGATTTTCTGATTTTTATCAGATCTCTTTATACTTCATCAGATTTTTGATGATTTTATCAGATATGCCATTTTACTTCCCCCTAGATCTATTGTGATGTTTTTTTTTAAAACAAAGCAAATATATACTTTTTAAACAACTAAAAAACAACAAACAAACTAATCACTATAGAAACTGTTAACATACAACCACAAATAGGTTTTGTGTCCACTGTTATTAGGTGATGGAACTAGGGAGGGGACATTCATGTTTTCTTGTGAAACAACCTGGGTCCTTGGGTACCAGCTTCTTACTCCTCCAAAGTCCAACTGGCTTGTTATCACCTTGGTCACAAAACGAGGATAGATCAAAAAAGGTTGACGAGTGTGCATGTTTGCTTCCAAATCTCTCATGAGAAACTTGGAGAAGTTGTAAGGTTTCTCTTGTACAACTGCATGTACTACCTCCATCATCCTGTAAGACAGCTCATTGAAGTGTCCAGTCTTCTTTGAGAAGCAAACACTGAGGTGTGTTACCAAATACTGGAATGGTTGAATGAAACCAGATTTGCTGATCTGCCTCGAAACATTGGGTGTGCAATAACCCATGTCCTTCAGGGTTTCTTCCAGTATTTCCCTTGGGTAGAAGGTGGTGTCTGGGTCATCAGTCAACTGGAGGGCATCTCTAAGAGTTTCCTCCTTTAGAATGATTGTCATGTTCATCACCTTGCTTTGTATCCATATGCTGGTGCCTCTGTAAACGGTTTCTGCATTCCACCAAAACTCTTGAAGGAGTGCAGGGTAGATTGTGATATGTGTTGATATAGCATGGCCTAAAGGACTTCACTTTAACATGTTGTACACAATCTGCAATCCTCCCATGCAGGACCTTCCAGTTTTGACCTTAATCTAAGGTTATGCGTGTCGTGAAGAATGAGAGGAAAGTGCTCGGTTTTGATTTCTTTTGCCATTTAAGGTTTTTGAAAGTGAAAATTTTCTGAAAAAGTTTTGAAGTGGAGGTTGTTGTGATGAAGAAAGTCTTCAAGAGTTGTTAATATTTATAGATGAAAGTGATAGTTAGTCATAAATGGTATTAACAACTCAAGATTTTCTTTTTCCTTTTCTTTCTCTTCATTTAAGATGATATCTGGTTCAGAGGATATATGGCAGAGTTTTAAGCCCCCGTTTGGGAGTAGCATTGAATAACTAGGCGGCTACTTTTATAGCCCCTAATCATTTTTAAGCCCCCGTGTCTCTCTATTCTTTTAGGAAAGATGACGTTGCATGCATTGGAAGTAGAAGAAAAATCAATTTTCTATAAAAATTTTACCGGTGATGGTTGATTTTCCCTATGGTGGCTTTGAATTTATCTTAATGTAAGTGACTTTCCCCCTTTTTGATTTTTTTTAATTTAAACAAGGAGAAAAAAATTCAAAAATAGATTATCTACAGTTATGTGTTTATACAAATATGAGATGAATAAAGATGGTGAAATTCATGAAATTTTCTGATAATCAGAGGTGTTTCTGATGTTTTAACAAATTTTCTGATGTGTTATCAGAATTTCTGATGATTCATCAGATTTTCTGATGAATCAACAGATTTTCTGGTTAATTATCAGATTTTTGATTCTTTGATCATTAGAATTTTTGTTTGCACCTTGATTATCATCAGTTTGGTTTTCAGTTTGTGACTTATTGTTTTCTGAAACATCTACATCTTTTATATTAACCATGCCAAGTTTGCTAATTAGGAAATTGTGTCTCTTTTCATGAAGAGGTTTTGTAAAAATGTCAGCAATTTGGTTTTCTGTTGGAACAAAGTACATCTCTATGTTACCTTTTTCAACATGATCCTTTATGAAGTGATATCTGACATCTATGTGCTTGGTTCTAGAGTGATGAACTGGATTCTTTGTAATTGCAATTGCACTCTTTGAATCACATAGAATGGGTATCTTTGTCAGATTTACTCCATAATCCTCTAGCTGAGTTTGCATCCATAACACTTGTGAACAGCAACTTGCTGCTGCTACATATTCAGATTCAGCTGTTGATGTTGCAACACAGTTTTGTTTCTTACTTTCCCAACAAACCAACTTTTCTCCCAAGATTTGACATGCACCAGATGTGCTCTTTTGTCAATCTTGCATCCTGCATAATCTGCATCTGTGTATGCAATTAGTTCAAGATTTGTATCTTTAGGATACCAGAGACCAAGTTCTGATGTGCCCTTTAGATATTTAAAAACCCTTTTTACTGTTTTTAGGTGAGATTCCTTAGGATTGCATTGATATCTTGCCAGAAAACATGTAGCAAACATAATATCTGGTCTGCTTGCAGTTAAGTATAACAATGATCCTATCATACCCCTATAGGTTTTAATATCTACACGTGTTCCTTCTTTATCATAATCAAGTTTGTTCCCTGTTGCCATGGGAGTTTTTGAAATTGAGCTGTTTTCAAGTGAGTATTTGTTCAAAATTGTTTTTACAAACTTAGATTGACTCAAAAATATTCCATCATTTCTTTGTTTGACTTGTAAACCTAAGAAAAAGGTTAAGTCACCCATCATGCTCATCTCAAAGTGGCTGGTCATTAATTTTTGAAACTTTTTGCAAAACTTTTCTTTTGTTGATCCAAATATAATGTCATCAACATAAATTTGGACTAACAAAGTGTGACCTTTGTATGTTTTAAGAAAAAGTGTTGTATCAATAGTACCTTTTGTGAAGCCAGAATTGATAAGAAGTTTGAAAGTGTTTCATACCATGCTCTAGGAGCTTGCTTCAAACCATACAAGGCTTTAATCCGCACTTGGGTTGAATCATCATCTAGTCATCTAGTGAGAGAGAAAGAGAGCATATGAATTTGAAATGTGAGGGTTTGGAGATGTGAATTTGATACAGTTCGTAGAGAGAGAGAGAGAGAGGATATAGAGAGTGAAATCAATTTGAAATCTGAGGGTTTGGAGGGATGTAATAATGGAGCTCATTTTCTAATTTGAAATTTGAAATGTGAGGGTTTGGAGGGATGTAATAATGGAGCTCATTTTAATTGATAGATTTATGACATCATTTTATTGATATATTTATGACATTATCAGATCCTATGTGGCATGCCTCTATGATTGACAAGTACCCAAATTTACATCATCCTTACTTCTCCTTTTATAGATAAGACCATGGGGTATGGTGGGGCTTGGGTTGGGGCTTGGGTTGGGGCATTGGTTGACACGTGGAATGGGAGCTCCCCCACCACTCAAACCCACGCCCATGGGGTATGGTGGGGCTTGGGTTTGGGGCATGAGTTTGGTTTGGCCATTGAGAGCCTGCCATGTCACTTACTAGCCCGCCCCACGCCCGGCTTCAAACCCACGCCAATGCACGCCCAAAACCCACGTCCAACCCAAGCCCCCGGGGTGGTGGCTTGGGCGTTTTCAGCCAACACACGCCCCAACCCAAGCCCCATATCCCATGGCCTAAGTAGATAGATTAGTGGGTAATTTAATTACCACCCTAACAAGTTAGACAGAGAGTTGAGAGGTAGGAGAGTTAGCGTTTCAATTTGCACCATGAACATTATTTTTGTTTTAGTTTTCTAAAGCCAAATTTTAAAAAATAATAAAAATAAAAGAGGTTTAGAATCAATGGTTTTTATTAGGGCCTTAATCACCTTGGTTGGCATGTTAAATTGTGTGATCCAAACACGACCTAGCTATATCTATATCTGTGTTTAACACGATTAAAAACACATAAAACATGAACACGACCCGTCTAACCCCTTCGTCTAAATGTGTCAAAGGAGTTGACGAGTGGTGATCCAACTATCCACACTTTAATCCTTTTTATGGATTGTAAAAATGGATAATTGACAGGTTGACCTGTTTAATTAAATAGGTTAACAAATCAACCCAAACACAACCCATTTTATTAAACAGGTCAATCAGACACGCCTCGTCTATAAAACAAGTTGGACACAATTTAAAACCTAATTGTTTTCATATTTTTTGTGTCAAAATTGGCATGCATAGATTTTATTACAAGAACTCATGTTATATAGCTGATGAGTTGATTGTATATCTCAAAACACAAAAACATGTCAACATCCCAACAAGATCCTTCCCATGAACCCGAATGGTTGCTAGTAGTAAGAATACACAAAGATGGCCGATGTGAAAGACTCGTCGGAACGGACACCACCCCTGCCGGAACCGATCCCATCACAGGCGTCCGGTCAAAAGACGTTATCATCTCACTCAAATCCAACATTTTTGTAAGAATTTACATCCCCAAGACCACACCCACAAATCACAAACTCCCAACTCTCATTTACTATCACGGCGGCGGATTTTTAACAGAATCCGCCGCCTCTCCCACCTACCACCCGACACTTAACCTAATCACAGCCGAATCCAACGTTGTTGTCGTGTCAGTAAACTACAGGCTGGCGCCGGAATATCCTATACCAATCCCGTACGAGGATTCATGGGAAGCAATCAAGTGGGTGGCTACTCATGCAAAAGAACATGGTCCCGAGTCATGGTTAAAT
The DNA here is from genome assembly GCF_002127325.2 of Helianthus annuus. NCBI lineage: Eukaryota > Viridiplantae > Streptophyta > Magnoliopsida > Asterales > Asteraceae > Helianthus > Helianthus annuus. Next base: position 53,988,582 of record NC_035448.2, on the reverse strand, counting down.
GACCATGCAGACCTTTGTAACGTGTTCTTTATTGGAGACAGTTCAGGGGCCAACATAGCCCACAACATGGCTATCCGGTTCGGGTTGAGCCCGATTAAGGGTATTAACCTCAATGGGATTATTCTACTCCACCCATTTTTCGCAGGAAAAACGCTAACTGAACATGTGCCTAAGGAGTTGATAGAGTTGTTGGAGCGGTTGTGGAAGTTGGCAAATAGGCCTGGAGTCGGGCTAGATGACCCGTTGATTAATCCAGGGATGGACCCGCGGGTTTCGGGTTTGGGGTGTTCTAGGATACTTGTTTGTGTTGGTGAGAAGGATAGGTTTAGGGCTAGGGGTCTTAATTACAAGAAGGTGATGGAGAAGAGTGGATGGAAAGGGAAAGTGGATGTGATGGAGAGCCAAGGGGAGGGGCATGTGTTCTTTTTGTATGATACTTCAAGTGAGAATGCTTGTGCGTTACGCAATAGGATTTGTACGTTTATCAACCCAATTCGTAGCAAAGTTTGAACATGTATGTCGAGTACTCGAGTCACATTTGGTATGTTCATAGGCGTTGCGCGGTTGCATCTATTGTGCAACTTAATAAAAGAATGTATCTTGTTAACAATGCAACTTAATAAAAGAATGTATTTTGTTAACAATTTTTATGTATATTGTATAGGGTGGTTCTCATTTAGAGAATGATACCTTTTTTTCCTATGATAAATGATCCAACTTTCAAAACCATTCATTATTGAAATTAATTTGTCACCCATTTAATTAGAGCTTACATGTTTATGTTCCATTTATCTTTAAATATTGGTATTCAGGTGATTATATATTGTCTTATGAAGTAATTATCGTTGCGTGTGGATTGCAATATGATATAAGCAATATACGTTATTTTAAGTTTTTGATAATTAAAGAGCTTTTTTTTCTTTAGTTTTTAAAGACTTTTCTTCGTTGTTATCTTTTTCAAAAAGATTTTTTTGTTGAGCCATGTTGCTAGTTAATCAGGCTTTATATGGTATGGTGTTAAGGTTCCGGTGAATAGCTCAAATCTTGTAAAGTGCATGTATAAAAGTATTTAGGAGTTATGAGTAGATTAGTTTGCCATTCAAAAGAAAATTGGTTATCAAATATAACCGGATTACATTCACGAACAACACTAGCGTCATTAGTTCAAGTATTATCATTACCATAGTTGTCTAAACATGAGGTCTATAAAGTGCCTTCGCAATAGATCCTCTCATCAGCCGTAACCCACTTTCCTATAGGTCGCCTCATCTTGTATTTTTTTAACGGCTAATACACCCATCTTACCTTTTGTGAGGCTTGAACCCCAAACTATGCTAGGAAACACCAACACCCATACAATGATACGAGCGCACCACAAGGGTGGGGCTGCCTCATCTTGTATTTAATTAATTACATTTTGTTATGTTCGAATGGTAAAGATGGAATTTTTTTTGTTACCACATCGAACCCTGTTACGTTATGGTTGAATCTTAATGATATTGGGCTTAATTGCTAAGGTTGAAGTCAAGAAAGCAAGGCTAGAGCGAGTAGATAAGATTATAGATATAAATACTAACATTAGGATCAAATAATTTCCCAAAAGGTCTAGTTAGAAAAATTATTTACCTAAATGGTTATTTTAAAAAATATTTACCAAAATAGATTTTTGTAAACTAACTTTTTCTCATTTCTAATCTTATTGGGTAAAGTATTTTTCTTTTCAAAAATATGTTATTTAACATGAGTTAAAAGAAAAAAATTATAGTTAAATAAAAAACAGGTCGTAAGACTTTGAAAAAGTTTTTAAATGTAATTTGAATTATTTTATTAATATGAATATATCCTTTTAACTATTTTTCAAGAACGGTGTCTTTATTCTTTCTTAAATATTTTTTAAACTTACATAACAATATTTTTCATAACTGTTTGTCATTAATTTTTTTAAAATGTTACACATATCATTCAATTTACGGGTGTTAAAGGGTCATGTTTTCGGCGCGAAACAGACTCAGCCAAGTAAATTGTTGACATAAAACACATATCAATAAGTCAAATAAAAAATGGATTAAACGGGTCAACCTATGAACTAGTCGGACTGACACGAAACTGACCAGTTAGCTAATATGTTCGTAAGTCCATCTGAAACTAACGTTACTATAATAAACCAAACTCGCGAATTTTGCGTTTGGTTTGTGTCTTATCACAAATTCGAACCCTTATCTTTAATGTTTTAATTATTTTTAGAAAAAATTTAATACTTTACATAATAAAAAACTACATCTTGATTTTACAAAAATAAAAATATGATATCGTATGCAGTTAAATAAAGATAAAAGATGCTATTCTTTGGAACTTAAAAATAAAAATATGATATGGTTAGCAGTTATAAAAGCTAAAAGATGATATTAAATCAATCATTTGTAACTCATATTATTTGATCGTGCTATTTCATAAAATTGTCTTAGAAAGTACATATTTTAAATTATTTAAAAATGTATTTAAAAGTTAGATACAATTTTTTTTTGAAAATATGTTAATAAAGTATTTTTAAGAAAACTAATAGAATATTTATAAAAGAATATAAACTTTTTTTATTAAAAAAAAACTTTAATAAAAGCAAAAGAAAACGTTTATATTAAAAAGAAATTAAAAACCTTTTTATAAAATTTCATCATCCAACAATATGTTTTTAGTTTTATTTAAAACTTATTTTTTTACTCTTGTTAAGGAACATTGCTTTAAATAGAATACTTTATCCAATAACATTAAGAGTGACAAAAATTAAGTTTTTAAAAAACACTTATTTTGGTCAAATATTTTTTAAAGTACCCATTTAGGTAAATAATATTTTCAACTACATCTCTTTGGAAAAAAAAAAAAAAAACGCTATAAAGGACAACATAAATAAGAAGAGTAAGAAGTATTATAGTCTAGTGATACCAATGAGGTTGTGGTTTATTGGCAAAGGCAAAGCCTTTAAACACTTTGGGAGGTGGAGGTCTTCGTTTCAAGTTCCACAGACGACAGGAATAAAAGAAATTTGCCGTTCAAAAAAATATTATAGTCCATTGATTTTAGATTTGGAGGGTTGAGAATAATTTCGTGTAAAGGAAAATAATGGAAGAACATAAAAGTAATCTCATATTTATTAATTTTCTCTCTCCACATACAAGGCACATGTCAATTCCCCAATCAATTTAAAACGTCCATAAATTTTTCATACGACATTTGTTTTTAAAAGATTTCACCATAATAACGAGAGTTTTTTTATCTTTAGTACGAGTATAATATTGTTATATAACAATAAAATAAAAAAAATCATTTTTACTGGTTTTTCTTTGTATTGTGTTAAAGATTCTAGTCATTGTGTCTTTTAACTGGGTTTTGGTCCTTAGGTTTTTTACAAAGGTTTCTATACATTGTGTTGTTATCAAAACTTATAACAAAGTGTTAATTTAGGTTATGTCCATTGCCTTTTTATTAGAACCTATAACACAATGTATGACATAATGAAGATAGTGTTATATTTGGGTTTTTAATACATTGTATTATAGGTTCTAGTCATTGTTTTTATTATGCTATCATTGTGTTTTAATCTATTGTCTATTGTGTTTTATGTTTTGTTGCGCATTGTGTTTTTGTCTGGTGTCCATTGTGTCTTTTATTTGTTGTCATCAATTGTGTTTTTAGTTTGATACTCATTGAGTTAAGTCTGTTGTCAATTGTGTCTTTTATCTGTTGTTATCGATTGTGTTTTTGGTCTATTTTCAATTGTGTTTTTAGTTTGATACTCATTGTGTTTTACATTATGTCAATTGTGTAATACGCAACTGGGTTTTCGATTTTTTTTAAAGTATAACAATAGGGTACTCATATTAAAGATAAAAAACGCTCGATATTATGGTATAATATTTGAAGAAACAAATGACGTATAAAAAAGTTACGGCCATTTAAAAATGAAGGGGGAATAACATGCGACTTGCGTGTGCATAATCTTTTTATTCTCTTTGACAAAATTACCCTTCCCACTTGAATTTTTTAGACACTTGTCACTTTATGGTGACTTCTTACATTTCTTACTTTTAAATTACTTTGTATTATAACTCAACCCATAAATACTAATGACATTATAAATTATAACAATTGCATTTGAAGCACCACTTGTCCCACGTTGGGCGCCAAATTGTTTTGGTAAAAAATCAGATCAACGTTAATGTAACCAAATTTGTAAAGTGAGGTATATTGCTTGGGTGATGAACAATGATAAAATGAATGCTAGATTAATAAGGTAATCAAACACAAAGATTTATACGAGGAAAAACCCTTGATCACTAGTAGATCGTCGGCATAAAAACCTCGGATAGTGAAAACTATCACTATCAGCTATATTGCATAATTGAAAAGTGTTTACAACTTCGGATATTGATCAAGTGTTTTACAACATAAAGCTATGAGTGTTGTGAGAGTTCTGGTTCGTAATGTGTATGTGAGAGTGCGAATTGTCCCTAATAACACTTGATCAACCCTTTTTGAATAAGCCTAACAACTACGTCCGATAATCTTGATAGACCACGTTCAAGCCTCATGACCATTTGTGGAAATAGCACGTGCAACATCTTGATCGATTTATTCTCAAGATTCCAACTAAGAATCAGTCCACTTCGTTAATAACTTGCGCATGAATATTAAACACTATAAAAAAAGCAACATAACTATGCATATATGTGTAGTAATATTAGCTATGGGAGTTTTCCAAAAAAAAATAGAAATTTTCATTTTTAACCCTAAAGTTTTAATGTTTGACAATTTAAGTATAAACTTTTAATCTTTGTTTCTTTTTTAACCCTAAAGTTTTAATCTTTGACAATATATCCTAAAGTTTTATTCTTTGAAAATTTAAGTTTAAAATTTTTAATCTTTGTTTCCTTTTTAACCCTAAAGATTTAATCTTTGACAATTTAAGTTTAAAGTTTTAATATATGGTAATTTAACCCCTTTGATTAATTTGATTTTTTACTTCTAATTCAAAAGTTTTCATCTTTTGCGATTTAACCACTTTGATTTTTTTTACTTATGTGTTGTAATCTTGGCTTTGGGGGTTTTTCAAAGAAAAATGGTTATGCATATGGTTGTTGTAACCTTGGCTTTAAGGGTTTTTCAAAAAAGAAAAATTTGATTTTTTTACTTTTCACCCAAAAGTGTTTCATAATTTTTTTACTTATGTGTTGTAATCTTGGCTTTGGAGGTTTTTCAAAGAAAAAATGGTTATGCATATGGTTGTTGTAACCTTGGCTTTAAGGGTTTTTCAAAAAAAAATTTTTGATTTTTTTACTTTTCACCCAAAAGTGTTTCATAAATTACTTTTAAACCAAAACTATTTGTTTTTTTTTTTTTACTTTTAACACAAAACTTTTTTTCTTTTGCAATCTATCTTCACAATTTTTTTACTTTCAACTTTGGTCCTTTATAGTTTTCATTTTCCACAAATTTTTCGCTTTATGCTTCGTTCAAAATTTTGTGACTTAACACATCGCAACGTGCATCTTTGGTTTAGTGTTTTTACGTTTCATTCTAAATTTTGCGAGTTAACACGACGCAACGTGCGTGTGTGGGTGAACGTTTTTACATCGTCTATTTTTTTCCTGTTTGACAGGTTCAACATAACGTGCGCGTCCTAAATCGACTTAGTTATAACTAAAGAATTCTCGCCGCATTGCGGCGGGTCGTAATTCTAGTTAGAAAATATTGAGAACAATTGTTAGAAACCACAAGTAATAATAAGGATCCTTGATCCTCTAAGCCTCTACACTATCCGCTAAAGATAACTATCTAGATAACACCTCAGAATGTATATCCATAATTATAAAAACCTATACCCTAACAAATAATATATTCCAATCTGATAAATAACTAGGTTTTTTACCCGCCGCGCGTTGCGGCGGCACCCACTCGTTTTCGAACTAAATTTACGTAGAAGCGTAGAGCAATCCAAATTCATACCGTTGAATGAAAATTGTATTATATCTGACTCGACTTGTTTCTAAACAAAATTTACGACAAAACAAAGTGCAACTCAAAACGTACATAAAAACAAAACTTTATATTGTTGACTCGCCTTGTTTCCAAACAAAAATTACATTAAAGTGTATTAAAAAAAACTTTTCGAGTACATCAATTATGAAATAGTTTTGAATAAGGATGAAAACAAAAAAGTAATAAAAAAAACATGTAATCACCAAAAACACATTAGGAAAAAAAAGCAAGTTAAAAACCCAATTAAGTTTCAATTAATAGCATATAGTAAACCAATTTGTCATATTATCCACTTTCCCAAGAGTAAGACAAAAGAAATTAATAACATATAAGACAAAAGAAAATGAAAGTAGGGTTAGTGGCATGTAGCCACCGACATTTCTCTTTAATATATATATATATTTTTGAAACGACATTTCTCTTTAATATATATATAATTGTAACTAATACAATACTTTTGGTCATATATGCAAATGTAACTTTTTAAAATTTGATCAAAACATACAACATTAACATATCTAAAATCGAAACAATTTCCTTACTATGCACTTTGCCTTTCATTTATCTAATTAAATATAACAAGTAAGGGCACGTTTGGCTAAGCTTTTTGAAACAACTTATTAAGTTTTTGAAAAGTTATAAGCTCTAAAATGATGTTTGATAATGAGCGTGTATGTGAGGGGGAAAAAGTCAATAAGTCACTCCGTACTGACTTTTCAAAAAAGCCAATAAGTCAATAAGTTGTTTCAAAAAGCTTAGCCAAACATGCCCTAAAAAAACCAAGATCAAAATCAAAAACAAAAAGTTGGGGGGCTCGGAGTTGATGGAAATCGTAGCTGCAAGCAATCCATGCCATGCCACTTTAATCATTATTCAACTAAAATTTTCAACTCATCACTGCCAAATTCGTCGGAAACTTCACCGGTACCTCAACAAAGCAGTTAGCAAAAACAACAAGATCAAACCGAACCCGGCATCGGACGGTGTCACCAACCTCGAATTTTAAACCCAAAATGATTTAGCCACATCAAAGCCATAGGAAAAGCCACCGACACAAAGATATGGTTGTAGATTAACCGCCAAAACATGGTGCCACGGTGTGAAGGGCTTTTAAAGCAAAAATTATGTATGCACGACAACGACTACGTGAACACTGGTGGCAATGTACGATATTAACACAGCGGAGGTCTCTAGAGAGGAGGAGAGTGCATATGATAGAGAGAGAAAGAGGAGATTAGAGAGTCAAGCATAGAATGTGATGTTTCAACCCAAAGTAGGTATAACTCACGCCTCTCAAATATGGAAAAGCAATATACCACTTTCTAAGCTATGGTTCCAAGTAAGAATAGCACATAATACATTTATGCATAACTTACAACAACCAAAAGCATAAACATGTTGCTATTTAATACTATGTAAATGGAAAATTTTAAATAGGTGACGAGGAACGTGTGACAAAAATATTTATACAAATCCTTGATTGATTAAATGAACTTGCGAATGTTGTGGAAATGTGAATACTTTATTGATAACCATGACATACATATACAATGGAAAACATATACAAAGAAATCTCATGAATGTTACAAAAACCTCTTGGTGAGAAAAAAATGGATGTTACAAATAGGTTTAGACCCATGATGAAAGTTTTACATTCGGTATCTAACTTGACAACAAGAACGTGGCTACGGATACTGTGACAAATGTTGTTTTTTTCTTTCTATGAATAAAATCATGTATTTTTTGTTATCATTTGATATAATAAGATGTACTTTAATTTCTTTTATTAGTTATCTCTTCATGTGTTAATCATGGATAATGAAATTATGGAAAGTGTTCATGAAAAATAAGAGTAAACACATATACATTATTATTATTATTATTATTATTATTATTATTATTATTATTATTATTATTATTATTATTATTATTATTATTATTATTATTATTAAACCACTGAAATGAATAGTTATTTTAATATATTACTATATATTAATAAACCACTGAAATGAATAGTGATTTTAATATATTATAATAATATATTAATATAATAATAATTACTATATATTACTAAACCACTGTATAACAATCAAAATTCTTTTCTTTAATTTAATGATTTATTTAGTATCATAGGTTGGGATAAGCTTGGTGTTAACTGGTATTGTAAATAGCGGTACGATCTTGTTCGGTATCAGTATATGAAGGTAAAAAACGGCACTATAGCCTGTACAGAAAAGTCCAGAAGTCGGTACCGAGTCGATATTGAAAATCTTTTAGTTTGGGAAATTCGGTGCTGCTACCCAGTACCATTTGTTCATCCCTGATCACTGGTACCGTACAGACAATGGCAGCGTACAACGTTTTTTTTGTTGATTTTCTTCAACTTTTAATGATTTCTTTTTTTTTGTTTCAGTGGTAGGGATGGGCTCGGTGCCAACCGATACCAAATCGGTACTGGTACCGAAAATACCGGTTATAGTACTAGTATATGAAGGTAAAAACCGGTAGCGAATCATTACCAAGAACGCCAAAAGTCGGTACCGAATTGGTACTTATGATCTTTCGGTTCGGGAAATTCGGTATCAGCACCCAATACCATTTGCTCATCTCTGACAAAGAGTTTCATACGAACAATATCATTACCATAAATTTTTTTTGATTGATTTTCTTTCGGTTATCGTTTAATGTTTTTTTTTTTACATTTTACTTTTTTGTTCTTTTCAGCGGTCACGTGCGCAACGTGCACGGAAGTATATACCTAGTTTGTTTAATAAACTAGTTTAGTTTACACGGTTGTAAAAGATGAATTAAATAAAGCGGTTCGTTTCCACGGTGTAAATTGTTAAGTTTTATATAACAGTGTTTTTCAAAGGATTTAAAAAAGATGTATTAAAATATATGATTTAATCAGCACCGCTGTTTTACTCTACCAAATAAGACGATTCCTTGCAAATTTCAAATCAAGCATCAACAACCATAACGGAGTTTAAGTGTTTTTTTTTTTTTTTTTTTATAGTTAAAATTTTATACCATTGTAATTAATGTTTCTGTAGTAGTAAGAGTCCTTCGAATGGGACTTACAAAGATCAAGACTCAAAGGAGTACTATGACATAAATTTAATTTTCCTTGTTAGATGGTATGTTAGATATTTTAGTGTAATCGGGATTGATTTGGTGATCAAAGCAAATAATAATACACATCAAGCAAGTTAAGAAGTGCGAGAGTGCACGCTTATTTGAGTTATTATAATTTGAAATGTACGGGTGCAGCATGTACTCTACGGGGGTTCCAAGGGGGCAACGCCCCCTTGGTGGGGGTCCGGGGGCAGCGCCCCTGGGAGCAGGGTCCAAGGGGCAGAGCCCCTGACAGGTCAGCTTGGAAAAAATTTATTTTAATTAAATTGCTTTAATAAAACTACATTAGAAAATTTAATTTTCTGGAAATTGACCCATTTTCGAAATATTAAAACAATGGCAGTTTTATTGGCAGTTTTGTCTTAAAAACCAAGACAACTACCATTAGGCAGTTAATCTTCCCTAACCCCAAAATTCGTATTTAGTTTTTTGTCACAATTCTCTGGTTTAGACAATTTACAGACAAAAACATACCCTGGTTCAATTCTCGAAAATCAGAGTTGTATCCGATTGAATTATTCGGGTGAACCATTGATGCGTGTCAGTGTGTATATGTTTTAGGTATATATATTAAGCCATTTTTACACTTTTTAGCCAAGTTTTAAATTTATAAACACGTATATTCACTAACACTAAACACACATATGGGCAAGTGCACCCATCGTGGACGTAGTATAGTGTTGGTAAGATACCGAGGTCGTCCAAGGACACAAGAGCTTTTAGTACCGGTTTATCCTCAACGTCTAATCAAATCAAAATGTTAGAAAAAGGTTTTAAACTAGAAAAATAAAATTAACTAAAATGCTGAAAACAAAAATAAAAACAGATAGACAAGATGAATCACCTATGATTATTTTCGCATTTTTGCACTTGTTTAAGAGATTATCTTAGTTATTGTAGTAGACCCCTCTTTTGAAGGTGACGTTACCCTCAACCCAGTAGTTTGACTCAGCAAAGATACAATCCTAAAGGGTCGGATTATTGAAAGATAATTAATTAAGTTATTAATGCATAATGTGGTAGGCCCCTCTTTTGAAGGCGACGTTACCCTTGGCTAAGTAGTCTGAGTCAGCAGGGATACAGTCCTAAGTAGCCGGGTTAAAGTTTTAATAGTAGTTTAACTTATGAGGGGATCAAAGAGTTTGGACCCCCGCCATCCAATATCGGTGGGTATTGAAGAAGGTCCTACTAAATTTGACCCAGGTCCTTTGCAGGATCTATACACTGAACAATGGCAAGACTCTTACCAAACCGTTCCCTTAACCCCCGACCAGGTAGCCAACATAACTCCATATAGACCGTGAAGATATGAATGGTGAAAATCTTTTATTTTATATAGACAGTAAAATAATGCCAAGAAACCACGGACAAACGATAAGGAAGAATCACCTTCAACATAAGAAACTAGTAATTAAAGTCATTAATACAAAACCAATTAAAAAGTGCAAAAGATTAAAAATAAAAAGTATTACACTAAACACTTGTCTTCACCAAGTGATGTAAGAGACTTAGGCAAACATGGCTTTGATTGTCAAGAATTCTTACGATAAATCTTGGATCCCGAGACGACTCACACACTCTATGATGGACAATGGATGATGGTGTTGTGATGGTGGTGGGTGGTGGGTGGTGGGTGAAGTGTGAGAGAGGTGGTGTGCCAAGGGATGAGTTACAAGAGCTCCAAGCACTCCTATTTATAGGCTGAACAGAAGCTCGGGCACGGCCCCGTGTCCATTGGGCATGGCCCCGTGTCCATCCTCCTCTCTTTCTTCATTAAATGCAGTTTGTCTGCATTAGTTGACCACGCCCTCGTGTCCGCTGAGCACGACCCCGTGTGCAGAAGCATATCTGTACTATCAAGATTTGCCTGGATTCCGCGAATCTTATAGTTGACCACGGCCCCGTGTTCGCTGAGCACGGCCCCGTGGTGGGCGATGGAAGCTTCTACAACTTTGTCTTTTCTGCTGACACTTGGGCACGCCCCCGTGCTCACTGAGCACGGGGCGTGTTCAGTTTTCTGTCTTCTTGTTTTGCTTGGGATGATGCTGTCGGGAGGTCGGGCATGCCATGTTTGCTCCTTTTCTTGTATTTTATGTTAGATTTAGCTGCCTTTTTGCTTCTTTTGTTTATTTGAGCTCATTTAATCCTGAAAATACAAAAGAAAGACAAAAGCACACTTTTTCCAACATTAGTACTAAAAGAGGTTAATTTTATGCCACAATGGATGTAATTTATATGTTGCATTTTGTGCACATCAAATACCCCCACACTTGAATCTTTGCTTGTCCTCAAGCAAAACTCTTTATAATGTGGCTTTTTCACTCCCAAATGGAATGGGTAGAAGAGAAGGTTTTTGGGCTTGTCATAGAGTGTCGGGATTTCCAAGATTCTTTATTAAGTTTTATTTTTATTTATTTACAATCCTATTCGTCATGATTTATTAAAAACGTTTCATAAGATAAATTACTATTAGGGCATAACATGCCTTTTTAAAATTCCATTTATATACAAGTTCACATACGTCATGGGGGATCACTCAACACTCGGCCGAAGGTGTATTTTTAGTGAATCACTCGAGAGCGTCATGGACATTACTCCTACCATAAGCTTGCCAAGCAATCAATCCTCCTCCTTTTTAACTATATACCTTTGTAAATATCAAGAGGACTTTTTGGGTGAAGGGTTAGGGTTAGGCTTGGGCTAAAGGTGGGTGGTTGGGTTAGTGGTCAGTGAAAGTGCGAAAAGTGTAAAAATCATCGGTTTTTGAAAGACTTTTTATTTTTCACAATTTATTTTATTTTGATGAACCATTTCTTTCAAACAAAGTTATTTTTGATGAACTTGTTTGTTTGTGTGGTTTCATCATATCATTTTTTTTAGGATGTCATAAGAAAAACCGAGCTTTGTTACTAAAAGAAAGGGTTAATAAAAAAAAGGGTTTTGGTGGGTAAAAAGGGTGTTTGTTTTTTGGTTAAGAAATGAAAAGGTTTAGGCTCAAAGGGGTTAACTAGGGGGATTTTGGGTAGGTGGTAAAAAATGAAAAATAATGGTGTAGAAAGAAAAAAAGGGTTAGTCCTAATACCTCCATCATTTACTTACTCGGGTTTAAGTTGGTAAGGACCGGGAATGCGTTGTCGTGGCAAGTTCTAGAGTCGTAAGAACCAAGCGGCTATTCACACAAGAAACGAAAAATGAGCATTTAGTGTAAAGATATGTATTTGTATGCTCAATAAAGGCTCAAAACTCACTTTTGTGGGAATGGGTTTTTATGTGATCAACTATATATAATCAAATTTTAACTAAGCTTGGCATGCCGTTTCATAATTTTCTTATGTTGGTTCTTTTTATCACGACGCTATCGGTTGTAAATTTGTAAAAATATAACCTTGTTAGAACTTGAAATTCCCAACTTAAACCTAGACAAGTAAAAAGAAAATGAAAAATTTTGGAAAAAATTTGGGGTGATTAGCGGTTCCAATGGAGTTTTGTGTAAGGCTTGTTAATTAGGACTTGCAAGATTCAAAGTTTTAGCATTCTCCCCCCCCCCCACACACACACTTAAATTACACATTGTCCTCAATGTGTCTCAAAATAAGTTTTTAGGTTGATTGAATGTGTAAAAGGGTGTTAAAAGCAAAATTTTATGTTACTGGGCGCCTGGACACGGCGCCGTGTCGGATAGACACTACCCCGTGTTCAGGTGCCAGTAACGAAAACTTACAGAAGGTGGACACGAGGGCGTGTTGGCTGGACACGACCCCGTGTCTGGCAAAAATCTGCAGAAATTAAGCAAACAGCAGGTCTGGGAGGTGGGCACAGGGGCGTGTCGGCCGGACACGACCCCGTGTAGACAGTCTGCAAGGTTGAAAAACATGTTTCTAGCTCCGGTTTTCCTATCCCGGCTTTAGTAGTACTAATATTTAGTACTCTAAGCCTCGTATATACCTGTTTTATCAATAAATGCCACACCAAACAATACCAAACATCCTAGATTACCAAGTTCAATCATCCAAACCACCAAGTTAAAAAAAAAAACAAAAGCAGAAAATAAAAAGAAGTTAGGGAAAGTAAATTGTTTAACACTCAGCACGCAGGCCGGAAATTGTTTGATAGCAAAGGAGGGTTTAACCTGTGGGATCACCAACCACCTGCTCCTGCTCCTACTTCACCTGCCTAGTCCATGTCTTCATCATTGTCCTCGTCATCACCTCCTCCTCCATGCCCCGCCATGTACTCCCGGATGCTTCCTCATCTTGGATATCGGAGATGTTTCTTTCAATGGCTCCGACCTGGTTGTATGTGTTGTTGGCGAGGTTGTAGGTGTTCCTGGTGCACATAAGGTTTTCCTACAAAAGATCATGTAAACTCTGAAAGTTAGGAAAACCACCTCCTTGTGAGGAGGATTGGCCCGGATCACCGTGAGGGTGGTACTGGTAGTGGGAGGTTGTTGAAACTGTGGAGCGTGAAGGACTAGCGCCTCTTGCGGGTTCCGTGCATGCCCTTGCATCCTCTGAAAGCTAACCGACCCGTCTTTCGCCTCATAGATTAGGTTCATGGAGCGGCAGATGTGTACATCGACTCGTCCCGACCATGGGCTCCTTTCGAAAGACCTAGGTATGTTCACGAAGTGCTTGAAGAGGCGGTACACCCATCCCCCGAAGAAGATAGGGGTTGGTGCATGAGCTAGCCGGTTCAGATGCATGTTTCGGAGTAGGAGAAACGGAACATCGAGGTGTCTTCGGGTATGAATGCAATGAAGGACTATCAAATCTCTCAACCCAACAACGCCACACTATCATGCCTTTGGCTTAGAGAGTAACCGAGGATCCTATGGATGTATCGGTAGAGTGGGTCCCTCAACTTGGTACTCTTTGTGCTGCTTGGGTTGTAGTGCCCTTCACCAATCTGAGCCCACGCGGCTTGGCGCTCGTTCTCATCCAAATCTCGCACCCCTCCGGTGTTCTCTTCACTCCCCGAATCTTCCTCCGTATACAGCCCAACTATTGCCCCGAATTATGCCATTGAGATCGAGTACTTCGTTCCACCACATCGGAATGCCACCCCATCATTATCGAAAGGGTCGCACCTTGAATTGAAAGTAAAGGTGCTATAGAACTCCATAGTGCACTCATGGACGGAGCGAAGTCTAGTGGTTAGGGCAATCCTTAGTGGGCCGGTAACGAGGTTGTTAAACCGGTCAAGTTGGTTCACCATGGCTAAGAGATCCGTGCACACTTGTCTTGGGTATTCTTCCGGTCTTGTTTGAAGCATGTCATATCTGGCCTTAGCATCGAGCTCATTTGCGTTGAATCTTGTGAACTTCTTCGACATCTGAAAGAATACACCAAAAGTTAGCACGAAATAATGAAATTTTTCGGAGAAAACTGAAAACAGTGGGCTGGACACGGCCCCGTGCTCAGCGGGCACGACTCCGTGTCCAGGCGTCTGTTACTCAAAAATTCCATTTTTCGACCCGGTCCCGAAAACTTGAAAATTTTTGGTCAAGTATGTGCGGTTTCCCCCGAAAATGAAACCCCAAGTGCCGTTTTCCCAAAACAAACCGTTTACCCCTTCGATTTTATCTTTTTAGGTTCAAAAATAAGGGTTTGGGGTTTTTGTGAGAAATCGGGCAAATCTATCAACAATACAAGTGGGTTTACTTTCTATAACACTAATCTATACTAATGTTAACAGATTTATGCAACAATTTGAGGTTTGATCTGGATGAACTTCAAGAACCCTAGATTTTCCCCCAAATTTTTGGTGTTTTAACTACATGCAAGTAACTAATCTAACTACTAATGATGATAGAATCATACCTTGATGTTGTTAGAATGACAGGAGATGTTGAAAATCTGCGGAAAATCACCTGGACCAGAGCGTTTTGTGGGGAAACGGGGCGTGTGGAATGATGTAACTGTTATGAGAAAGGGGTATTATCCCGACAGTTGCGCAGACACGGCCCCGTGCCGAGCAAAGTTTTTTTTTAAGTACTCGTGTGAGTGCCCTATTTTCCCAAAACTTGGTTAGAAGACTTACCAGTTTCGATGTTCATCTGTTTTGTAACGCCCAGCTATTTCGTACCTTCTATATTTGGAGCCCTTTGTTTATAATCATATGCTTGGAAACTTTGCATTCTTGTAATCGTCGTTTCGATGTAACCTTTGTAGAATCCGAAACTTGAATCACAATGAAATTCTCGTTTGAACGAAATATTATTCACGGATTCTTGATTATGTATTTATCGACTCTTAATACTCGTTAAACTAATTGAAACTATTAAAACGATGAGATTTGGATCCTAAATCTCGAAACTCGAAAGCTTGGTAAAACGAATAATCGTTTAAAGATTTTTTTTCTTATTATTCATTATATTTATGGTCATCATTTAAGTTAATTAAATTAATTAAGTTAATTAATTTTGTTATTTAAAAGTGTATTTTTATTAATAACCTAGTTAGTTTCACTAGATTAAAGTTAGCAAATATAAACTAACTAATAATCTAGTGAAACTAACTAGGTTATTAATAAAAATACAATTTTAAATAACAAAATTAATTAACTTAATTAATTTAATTAACTTAAATGATGACCATAAATATAACGAATAATAAGAAAAAAAATCTTTAAACGATTATTCGTTTTACCAAGCTTTCGAGTTTCGAGATTTAGGATCCGAATCTCATCGTTTTAATAGTTTCAATTAGTTTAACGAGTATCAAGAGTCGATAAATACATAATCAAGAATCCGTGAATAATATTTCGTTCAAACGAGAATTTCATTGTGATTCAAGTTTCGGATTCTACAAAGGTTACATCGAAACGACGATTACAAGAATGCAAAGTTTCCAAGAATATGATTATAAACAAAGGGCTCCAAATATAGATGGTACGAAATAGCTGGGCGTTCAGTCTCCCCTCCTTTAGGAAATTTCGTCCCGAAATTTATTCAAGAGGAAGACTTTAAAGATTTTTTTTTTACAAGAAGGTGATTATTTAAAATTGAGACTTGAAAATTTTGAATCGTAAACGGTATGAAATTTTGAAGTACGACAAGATTTAGTACCTCGAATAAAGTGATCACGGTCTACTAAGTACGTCTACACAAGAAATAAGAATAGGAAGACGATTTTAAAGTTAAGGCATCAAGTTAGGATTCGAACGTTTAAACAGACTTGATTGTGTTTGAGGTTTGTATAAAATAAAAAGAATAATGGAGAATAATAGGAGTATCGAAGTGAACGATTGACCTTTAATAAACGAATACAAGTATAAGAAGGGTATACGTATTGATTAGACGAAAGTAGCGTGCTAAGAATGAAGTCTCGTCGTGGATAATCGGATATAACGCGTTTGTGAGTTGTTTAAAGTTCGTATTAGGTCTAAATAGGTCTGCAAAACACTGAATTTCTCATGGCACATTTTACGAAAGTTTGGTAACATGGTGAAAACACTTATGTATAAGAAATACCAGCGGCGTATCCACCATGTTTTGACCACATTACGTACGTTTCGTATTCGGTGTCATGTTACGTTCCGTGTCTTACCATACACAGTAGTACACTCTATGGTTTTCATACGCCCATCACTATAATCTCGTGTGCACCCGCGATTATTTTGATCGTCGCATGATCCGCATAGCTTGTACTAGTTGTGTATGAATCAGGGTATACATAATTTAAAGATAAGAATGTGTACGTATAAGAATATAGTATATAAGCAAGTCCATGCTTAAGTATGTATGAGACCCACGTGAGTGAATCTCTCGGATTCCACTTGCGTACGGGTACAAATGTATGAATCATGAGTATGAATGAAAGTATGAGCATAAATATGAGTTTAAGTATGATTATACATGTAAGTATGAGTATAGACATAAAACGTATGAGTAGTATGAGTATAAGTATAAGTACGAAACGTATGAGTATAAGTATAAGCATAAATCATATGAGTATAAGCGTGGATACGAATAATAAACTTATGTATACAGTGTAGGTTGGAGCATAACGAAATTGGACACATAAAACATTTGAGAAATTTGAATACGTAAAACGAGTGACATAAGCGATTTCGTCTCGAGGTATCGGTTAAAACGTGTACGATGATATGTATGTATAGTGGTTTAAGCGAAACGTCTAGTTTATCGAATCAAAAATAGATCGAGTTTGATTTGGAAGGTAGAATATAGTTAGTAAATGTAAGACATTATAAAGTATTCAATGGTTATGCATAACGTATTTTGAAATGAATGAAATGCTACTTTTGTTTTAAAAAGAGTTTACGTATGTTGAAGGTTATCGGTCCTCATGAAGTCTTCTTGCCTACGTGTTTTGAAATTTGAATGACGAATTAAGCGGTGTAGAAAGTTTTTTTTTTTTTTGAAAATAACGGTTTGTTTCATTTGCATCAAAAACAAGAAATTTTGAACTTTGAAGGTTCTTGTGAAAACGTCGACCCTTAGAAAAGAAATTCAGTAGAAGGACTTAGTGATTGTTCAAAAAAAATAATCTTAACAAATGATTTATTGATGTTGGAAAGTGTCGTTGGTAAAACGGTCGCATAATATCTATAGTATCCTACAAGTATGTGAGAAGGTTGGTTTGAATTCCGTTCGAGAATGAAAGTCCCTAGTATGGTGATACAACGTGAGTGTGTGTTTTAGTGATTAAGTCGAATATGAAGTTCTTGGGCAAGAGATTCATTGGGCCGATTAAATTGATATGTAGCATTTGGTAAGGTTTTGAAATTTGGGTAATAAAATGTTTTAAGACATGATTAAGAATGGGTGGAGTGAAAATAGATTGTAGGATAGAAAGTACGCTTGATAAAACAATGTTTTTTTTGAAATCGGTATAAGTAGGTATTTTGAATAATTATAAACAATTTAAGTATAAAATATGATCGAGTTTGCATAATAATATATCTTGAAGAGACGTTTTGGTAACAATCACCTAGGCAAGGGAATCACCCCTAACTCGTTGGTGAGGTCATTTTTAAGAAAAAGAGGAGTGGAGTTAATCGTCAAGGTAAGGAAATCACTCCTATCTCGATGATATGTCCCCACTCGTCGTTACAAGGAATGCAAATTTAAATTATAGGAAATTATGCATATGTGTAAATGTGTGAAAATGATTTAATATGTTGTGTGTGTGTGGAGAAAATACCGAAAGTAAATTCGTATTTGAAAGATTGCATCGTATAAATAAATAATATAACATATGTTTGATCAAAGTTTGGATGGTTCCAAAACGAAACGTTGACTAACCAAAGCGGTCGAAAAGTCTTTCGAATTTGAGGAGCATGCTTTGGCCTAATAGGTGAAATACTCTCGCCGACAAGTCGGTTAACGGTATTTACCCTTCCGGTTACTACATGTCCCAAATCAATTGAAATTTCGAGACTTGGCGGGATTTATGAAAATCAAGGAGTGGAACTAGTCGACAAGGTGCGGGGTTCACCCCTATCTTGGCGATTTAGTATCCTAAGTGTGGTTGGTATTCGTTGGGTCAAAATTTGATTTCAACACTTTGACGAGGGTCCACTAGAATTCAAAATTTGAATTTCTCCATCAAGGTGAGGATTTCACTCCTAACTTGGTAGTGAATTTCGTGTAAGAAAAGAAAAGTAGAAGGATTGAGAGTCATTCACGAAATTATGGGTTTCACGCCTATTTTGGTGAAGTCGTCTCGTTTGTGTATTATGAGTGTTTTCGGATTAGAAATACCGAGTAAAATGCATGAGGGAAGTGTATGTCAAAGGAATACGCAAACAAGTATAAACACGTAAGAAGGTATATCAAGAATGGTACATAAATAATGAAATGATAAATCAAGTATTAACACATAGAGAAATAGGTCAAGAATAATACGTAAAGAATCGAGCAAAGAAACAAGTATTAACACATAATAAGACAAGCATTAATGCATAAGAATAACATGTCGAATATTACCCACGAGTGATATACATGTTTATAAGAGCATAAATAAGAAACAAATAAAGTGTCACGTGGTAATTCAAGCAAATCATACGAACAAGGCTCTAAAACTATAGACTAGGTAAAAGCATTCCTACTTTTCCTAATTCCCTATAGTTATGGCTCTGATACCAATCTGTCACACCCCAACCAATGGCGGAAACATCGGGATGAGACGAAGTGTGAAGATTGCTCGAGACATCATAACGCTAATAATTGTGACAAGTATTTAAATAATCCGATTTCATTTCATAAGATAAATTGTCAACATTACAAGAAATTCAAATACAACAAGTTTAACAAAATATCATGACATCATAACAAAATTGATACAACATATTAAACCCTAACGTCTATATGTGTATCTAGGCATCAACGCTACTTCTTTTCTTAGCATCATCCTCATCAACCTGTAACATGTTTAAAATAATTCAATGCAAAAGCAAAGGCGAGTATACAAGTTTGATACATACATAGCAAAAGATAAGTTTTAAACAATTCCTCATAGCAAGCATGTGATTCAAGATAAACATTTAAATATGGCATGTGTCTAACATATCAAACCAAGGAAACGCAATATGCTCATGACATTACCGATGATAAAGGGCGGGTCGTTAATCCTATAGCGCTACATATGTCACGGTTTGGCTCGTACGAAGTTAATGATAAATTCAACACATAAGTTTCACCCAAGTTTAAAGTATCAAGCCATCACGTATACAAGCATGTTATGGGAATGTTCATGTGCTTAAGCAAAATGTCCATGTGTAAGTTTGTTGATAGATAAACATGTTACACCCCAAAAGTGATAAAAGTAAAAAGGGGGAATACGAGTATACTCACAATATTGCAATTTCTTCCGATTATCCAAGTGTAGACGAATGTATAAGCGTTAGGGTTCAAGGTATGGTTAGGGTCGAGATTCGGGATTAAGATTCAAGGAATAACAAAGTATGTATTATGAAAATAATCTCTATGGCATTAGCACTTGTCTTGACACTATAGTAATCCTTATGGATTGTATGTGATTTCATAGGTTCAAGACCTATTAGAATCGTGACAAGGAACTATACACATAATGATAAACTTATTAACTTGGTAGAGGATTATATAATCACTATCAAGGGTTCGGTTTTATTATAGTCATATTATATTCATAATAGTATAGTTAGTCATGTAGGAGGCGGGAGGTTGAACCGTCCACTTTGGTACCTCTTGATGTTATATGAGTCAAGTAGGAGGTGGGAGGTGAAACCCTCCACTTTGGTACCTCGTGTATTATGTTAACCTTTCGGTCATGGAGGAGGTAGGAAGACAAATCTTCCATTTAGGGACCTCTTGAATATGTACAATAAATGATACAACTAAACTAAGTAAAACATCAAGTGATGTGTGGACTTGTATGTAGGTTAGCCTAGGCTAAACAAGTAGTCACACTAACTTCAAGTTCAAGACTTGACACCCCTTGTCAGTTAAGAACTCGATTAAAACAGAAAGTTTAGAGTGCTTGGACACTCATATTAAGTGTAAAACAACCTTGGTTTGGCTTTACTAATCATACAATGGATTAGGAGCATAGGAACACAAGTTTGTTTGATGTATACAAGAGTTTAAGAAAGTTGAAAACACAACAGAAAGTTTATGGACACTTTTAGGGCATTTCTAGGTCTGATTTCTCCAAGGAGAAATCAAGGAATCAAACCCAAGGATTATCCAAGCAATTAGAAAGAAGAATCAAGTGATTTGGTTGAGTTTTGAGCAAGTTATGCTCACTTTTGTATGGAGGTATGAATCTGCCCGAATTTCAGAATTTTGCAAGAACTTGAGAGTGATTTTGGAGAGATTAGAGAGTTGTGAAAGTGTAAAATGGCTTGGAGAAGGTGTGTATTTATAGGGAATGGTTTAGGTTAAGTTTAGGTGAGGTAATTAATGTTAAATCATGTTTTAAACTAAAAAAAAAACCAAATCCCGCTCAAAAAAACGCTGAAATAGGGGGTCAGGTCGCGGCTGTTGGTCTGGGCCACCGCAGCGAGTCCTTAAATGGATTTCTGTCCGGGTTTTGTTCAATCAAAGGCTGCAGCGCAGCTGGTTAAGGTGTCCGTGTGTGGGGATGTTGACCCGGGTTCGAGTCCCGCGGTCAGCGTTTTTGTTTCCTCTTTTTTTTTAATTACCATCAACCTTGTACTTTCAGTAATTGCACAATCAGTCCCTGAACCTTATTTAACTATGTTTACATAGTTTTAAAAGGATTAACTTTGAAGTTTAAACTAACTAGGTTAGTTTATATTTGCTAACTTTAATCTAGTGAAACTAACTAGGTTGATAATAAAAATATACTTTTAAATAACAAAATTAATTAACTTAATTAATTTAATTAACTTAAATGATGACCATAAATATAACGAATAATAAGGAAAAAAAATCTTTAAACGATTATTCGTTTTACCAAGCTTTCGAATTTCGAGATTTAGGATCCGAATCTCATCGTTTTAATAGTTTCAATTAGTTTAACGAGTATCAAGAGTCGATAAATACATAATCAAGAATCCGTGAATAATATTTCGTTCAAACGAGAATTTCATTGTGATTCAAGTTTCGGATTCTACAAAGGTTACATCGAAACGACGATTACAAGAATGCAAAGTTTCCAAGAATATGATTATAAACAAAGGGCTCCAAATATAGAAGGTATGAAATAGCTGGGCGTTACAAAACGGATGAACATCGAAACTGGTAAGTCTTCTAACCAAGTTTTGGGAAAACAGGGCACTCACACGAGTACTTAAAAAAAAACTTTGCTCGGCACGGGGCCATGTCCGCGCAACTGTCAGGATAATACCCCTTTCTCATAACAGTTACATCATTCCACACTTTGTTCGTAACTCACCAGGTATGATGTTGATGCCTTTATTCGTCGACCGTTTGAAGCGAGATCTCTTCCTCCTCATTCTCAATGAATCCTTGATAGAGTTTCAGCCGTTGGCCATTGACTTTGAATGGAATTCCATTCCGAGATTTAATTTCTACTGCACCGTGAGGAAAAATATGGGTGAAGGAAAAAGGTCCTGACCACCTAGATTTTAGTTTACCCGGAAATAATCGAAGTAGTGAATTAAACAATAGAACTTGATCTCCTAGTCGAAATTCATTAGGTTTAATGTGTTTGTCATGCAAATTTTTCATTCTTTCCTTATAAATTTCGGAGTTAGAATATGCATAGTTCCTTAGTTCGTCTAATTCATTTATTTGACAAAATTGATTTTTACCGGCAAATTCTAAATCTAAGTTTACATTTTTTATTGCCCAGTAGGCCTTGTGAGCTATTTCTACCGGCAAATGACAACTTTTTCCATAGACGAGTTTATATGGGGTTGTGCTTATTGTTGTTTTATAAGCAGTTCGAAAAGCCCATAAAGCATCATCTAATTTTTCGGCCCATTCCTTTTTATTTTATCCTACGGTTTTTTCAAGTATTCGTTTTAAACCTCTATTAGTCACTTCGGCTTGTCCGTTTGTTTGAGGGTGATATGCTGTTGAGACCCGGTGATAGACCCCATATCTTGTTAAGATTTTCTCAAGTTGATGATTACAAAAATGGGTACCTCTATCACTTATTAATGCTTTAGGTGTTCCAAAACGAGAGAATAATTTTTTCAGAAATCTTACTACGACTCTTCCATCATTTTTTGGAAGTGCCTCGGCCTCGGCCCATTTAGACAAGTAATCTACTGCTACAAGTATATATTTGTTTCCTTTTGGCGGGAAAGGTCCCATAAAGTCGAGTCCCCACACATCAAAAACTTCACAAACGAGAATGCCATTTTGTGACATTTCGTTTTTGGAAGAAATATTACCTGATCTTTGGCAAGCATCACATGTCTTAACTAGACTTTGCGCGTCTTTGTAAATGGTCGGCCAATAAAATCCTGAATCAAATACCTTTCGTGCGGTACTAGCGACACCATGATGTCCTCCGTATGGACCTTCATGACAATGGCGGAGAATTCTTCTTGCTTCACCACCATGTACGCACCTTTGGATGAGTTGGTCGGCACACATTTTGAAAAGATAAGGATCTTCCCAAAAGTAATGCTTCACATTAGCAAAGAACTTTTTCTTTGGTGATGTGGCCATCCTTTGGCGACTATACCGCTAGCTAAGTAGTTAGCATAGTCGGCATACCATGGTTCTTCCTTGTATTCCACCATTTCTAGGGACTCTGTTGGAAATTTTTCGTTCATTTGCTCGTCCCTAGTTGCCTCCAAAGCTGGGTCTTCTAAGCGCGAAAGATGATCTGCTGCTGTGTTTTCTGCTCTTCCTTTGTCTTTGATTTCTATATATAATTCTTGGAGGAGTAGAATCCACCTGATCAAACGGGGGTTTGCGTCTTGTTTCTTGAAAAGGCACCGAATGGCTGCATGATCTGTATAGACTATTGTTTTAGAAAGAACAAGATAAGAACGAAATTTATCAAAAGCAAATACCACAGCTAGTAATTCTTTTTCAGTTGTTGTGTAATTCTCTTGTGCATCGTTAAGTGTTTTACTAGCATAATAAATTGGGTGAAAATGCTTTTCTTTTCTTTGTCCCAAGACTGCTCCAACCGCAAAGTCACTTGCATCACACATGATTTCGAAAGGTAATTTCCAATCAGGTGCAATCATGATAGGTGCATTGACTAGCATTTCCTTGAGGGTTAGAAATGCTTGATTGCAATCCTTGTCAAAGATGAAAGGCGCATATTTTTCAAGTAATTTTGTTAGAGGTCTTAAAATTTTTGAAAAATCTTTGATAAACCGCCTATAAAATCCGGCATGCTCTAAGAAACTTCTGATTGCTCTAACGGAGGATGGTGGAGGTAATCGAGAAATAGTGTCTATTTTTGCTCGATCAACTTCCATTCCTTCGCTTGAGATTTTGTGACCGAGTACTATTCCCTCTGTTACCATTAAATGGCATTTTTCCCAATTAAGGGCGAGGTTAGTTTCCTCACATTGGGATAGCATTCGTTCAAGGTTATCGAGGCATTGGTCATATGAATTTCCAAAGATAGAAAAGTCGTCCATGAAGACTTCCATCGTCTTTTCTATCATGTCATGGAAGATGGCCACCATGCAATGTTGGAATGTTGCAGGGGCATTACATAGACCAAATGGCATGCATCGATAAGCAAAAGTTCCATAGGGACACGTGAATGTTGTCTTTTCTTGGTCTTCGGGTGCTATCGGGATTTGAAAGTAACCTGAA
This sequence comes from Helianthus annuus, assembly GCF_002127325.2. Taxonomy (NCBI): domain Eukaryota; kingdom Viridiplantae; phylum Streptophyta; class Magnoliopsida; order Asterales; family Asteraceae; genus Helianthus; species Helianthus annuus. The sequence goes on along the minus strand of NC_035448.2, from coordinate 53,964,194 downwards.
AAACCATCCAAGAAACAATAAAATTTATGACCGGATAATCTTTCTAACATTTGATCAATGAAGGGCAAAGGAAAGTGATCTTTCCTTGTTGCTTCATTTAATCGTCTATAGTGTATACATACTCTCCATCCTGTGACGGTTCTCGTTGGTATTAATTCATTCTTTTCATTAGTTATTACCGTCATACCTCCTTTCTTTGAAACTACTTGGACGGGACTTACCCAGGGACTATCTGAGATAGGGTAGATAAGTCCAGCGTCAAGTAATTTGATGACTTCGTTTTTAACCACTTCTTGCACATTTGGATTTACTCTACGTTGTGGTTGTATTACCGATTTGTAGTCATCATTCATTAAAATTTTGTGCGTGCACATGGAAGGACTTATTCCTTTAATATCTACAAGCTTCCAAGCGATCGAATTTTTGTGTTTTTTCAAAAGTTTAATTTGTTTTTCTTTTTCTAAACTACTTAATTTAGACGAAATAATTACAGGTGATTTACCATCTTTGTCTAGAAAAGCATATTCCAAACCTTTCGGAAGTTCTTTGAGCTCAAGAGGTGGGTCTTGAGGAGACTCCTTATTAGGTTGCTCATTTTGATCAAGAACCTTAAAAGTTTGTTCTATGGCGACCTCTTCTTCAACAAAGTGGTCAATCTTTTCACGTGTATCGGGTGGCTCATCTTCATCTTCAATTAGGGGGTCATTGTTGCCAAAAGGATATTTCATTGAGCGCTCAAGATCTATGCTCCTTTTGAATGCCCCTAATTGAAGAGGTAGATTGTTGAATTTCCGGTTTTTCAAAGCTTCGTGAGTTTTTACAAAAGGTCGTCCCAACACTAGAGGAGCGTCATCAAGGATGACAAAGTCAGTTGGGATTACCAATTGATTTGTTTGAACCAAGACATCCTCAACTACACCGATTGATTTTGTTATTTTCCGATTGGATAGAAAAATGGGTATTTGAACTGGAGAAAAATCACTAATACTTAATTTTTCGAAAATGTAATTAGGCATTATGTTAACACAAAGATCTTTATCAATTGTGACATTACTAATAAATGAATTTTGAAAGAAGCATGGAACCGGTGTAATGTTAATTTCAAAAGGGTCTTCTTTTTTTAGCGAAGTTTGATCATTAGTTAACTTAACACTTACCATTTTTTCAATTTTAGTGTTAGTGTTTAACTCTTTTAAAAACTTAGCATGAGTTGGTACTAAACAATGATTTTCAAAAGAAGGTGACAAGAGATTAATTTCTTCAAAATTAGACTCTTCTTGAATTTTAACGCTATCGTCCTCACCCCTTTCGTTGTTTAACTCATGTGTCAGTTTTTCACTTATTTGTTCTTCCATTTTTGACTCTTCAACTATCGTTTCTTTATTTAATTCTTCTTTTGCACGGGACTCCTCTTCCCTTGCGCGAGATTCTTTTATGTATCGCTCGATAGTTTTAAGTTTTTCTAATATCCTATCGGTCACTTCGGTGATAGAAAAAGGATCGGGATCCTCAAAGCTTGAATCCGGTTGTTCGATCCTTGGTTCCTCATAGTACTCATATGAAGTAGATGGTTCATACCATTGTTCCCCATTGTAAGCATATGATGAGTAAGGGTCGTAGTTTTGTTCTTCATAGTACTCATATGAGGTGGGTTGTTCACGCCATGGTTTCTCATAATAAGTATATGAAGGTGGTGGCTCATATCTTGGTTCCTCAAAGTATGAGTATGAAGGCACATACCTTGGTTCATCAAAATATGAGTATAAGGGAGAAGGTTCATACCTTTGGTCTTCATAGGATGTGTATGAAGTCGATGGCTCGTACCTGGGCTCCTCATAATAGTTGTATGAAGTGGATGGTTGAGGTGAGTTGTAATATTGAACCGAGTGCGGGTTACCACAATTAGTGCAATAGTCTCTCCTATAATCATCCTCCTCATAGGTGTAGTCGTAGCCTCCCGAGTATTGATCCATAAGAATCACTCAGCTGACCACAACAGAGTCTCGGGACAAGAAAATAAAAATAAAAATGGAAACAGAGGCTGGACACGGCCCCGTGTTCAGTGGACACGGCCCGTGTTCAGTATCTATATCTGGGTGTTTTAATTAAAGTTACTGGTCTTATTGAGCACGGGGGGCGTGTTCAGTGAGCACGACCCCGTGTTCAGACTCTGTATCTGGGTGTTTTATTAAAAATATGCAGCACGGCCCCGTGTTCAGTGGACACGGCCCGTGTTCAACCAAGTGTAAATGCAAACTAAACTAAAATGCAGAAAAATGTGCGCGCGTTTTGAAAAAGTTTTGAAAAACTGATTAGGCCGTCGATTTTCAGCTTTCTTAAAATCCTTGTGCCCCCGGCAACGGCGCCAAAAACTTGATGCGTGTCAGTGTCTATATGTTTTAGGTATATATTTTAAGCCCTTTTTACACTTTTTAGCCAAGTTTTAAATTTATAAACACGATATTCACTAACACTAAACACACATATGGGCAAGTGCACCCATCGTGGACGTACTATAGTGTTGGTAAGATACCGAGGTCGTCCATGGACACAAGAGCTTTTAGTACCGGTTTGTCCTCAATGTCTAATCAAATCAAAATGTTAGAAAAAGGGTTTTAAACTAGAAAAATAAAACTAACTAAAATGCTGAAAATAAAAGTAAAAACAGATAGACAAGATGAATCACTTGGATCCGACTCGTGTGTAGTGTAATCTTTGATTATTTTCGCACTTTTGCACTTGTTTAAGAGATTTTCTTAGTTATTGTAGTAGGCCCCTCTTTTGAAGGTGACGTTACCCTCAACCCAGTAGTTTGAGTCAGCAAGGATACAATCCTAAAGGGTCGGATTATTGAAAGATAATTAATTAAGTTATTAATGCATAATGCGGTAGGCCCCTCTTTTGAAGGCGACGTTACCCTCGGCTAAGTAGTCTGAGTCAGCAGGGATACAGTCCTAAGTAGCTGGGTTAAAGTTTTAATAGTAGTTTAACTTATGAGGGGATCAAAGAGTTTGGACCCCCGCCATCCAATACCGGTGGGTATTGAAGGAGGTCCTACTAAATTTGACCCAGGTCCTTTGCAGGATCTATACACTGAACAATGGCAAGACTCTTACCAAACCGTTCCCTTAACCCCCGACCAGTAGCCAACATACCTCCATATAGACCGTGGAGATATGAATGGTGAAAATCTTTTATTTTATATAGACAGTAAAATAATGCCAAGAAACCACAGACAAATGATAAGGAAGAATCACCTTCAACATAAGAAACTAGTAATTAAAGTCATTAATACAAAACCAATTAAAAAGTGCAAAAGATTAAAAAGAAAAAGTATTACACTAAACACTTGTCTTCACCAAGTGATGTAAGAGACTTAGGCAAACATGGCCTTTGATTATCAAGAACTAATACGATCAATCTTGGATCCCGAGACGACTCACACACTCTATGATGGACAATGGATGATGGTGTTGTGATGGTGGTGGATGGTGGGTGAAGTGTGAGAGAGGTGGTGTGCCAAGGGATGAGTTGCAAGAGCTCCAAGCACTCCTATTTATAGGCTGAACAGAAGCTCGGGCACGGTCCCGTGTCCATCCTCCTCTCTTTCTTCATTAAATGCAGTTTGTCTGCATTAGTTGACCACGCTCCCATGTCCACTGAGCACGAACCCTTGTGCAAAAGCATATCTGTACTATCAAGATTTGCCTGGATTCCGCGAATCTTATAGTTGACCACGGCCCCGTGTCCGCTGAGCACGACCCCATGGTGGGCGATGGAAGCTTCTACAACTTTGTCTTTTCTGCTGACACTTGGGCACGCCCTCGTGCTCACAGAGCACGGGGCGTGTTCAGTCTTCTGTCTTCTTGTTTTGCTTGGGAAGGTGCTGTCGGGAGGTCGGGCATGCCACGTTTGCTCATTTTCTTGTATTTTATGTTAGATTTAGCTGCCTTTTTGCTTCTTTTGTTTATTTGAGCTCATTTAATCCTGAAAATACAAAAGGGAGACAAAAGCACACTTTTTCCAACATTAGTACTAAAAAAGGGTTAGTTTTATGCAACAATTGATGTAATTTATATGTTGCATTTGTGCACATCACCATCGAAATAATTTGATCTGAGAGTGATTACACGCCTCTTTGATCATCCAGTTTTCTGAAAATTCCCCAAAAAAGATCAAATTATTTTCAATGAAGATGGCAAGCAAGTTTGACAAACTGGAGAAGTTCAAAGGGCAGGATTTCCGAAGATGGCAGAAGAAGATGCACTTTTTTCTTACAACGTTGAAGGTTGTGTACGTGTTGACTACTCCAATCCCGGAGATACTAGAGGAGGGTAATCTAGAGCAAATCTGGAAGAGGTCGAAGTGGGAGAACGAGAATTACAATATCTTGGCCACATTCTAAATGGTATGTTTGATCCCTTATTTGATGTTTATCAAAATGTTGAAACTGCAAAGTTACTGTGGGACACTTTGGAAGCCAAATATATGGTAGAAGATTCATCTAGTAAGAAGTTTCTTGTTGGTAATTTTAATAATTACAGAATGGTTGATGAAAGGCCTGTCATGGAACAGTATAATGAATTGTTACGAATTCTGGGGCAGTTTGCCCAACATGATATCAAGATGGATGAATCTATCTCTATTTCAAATATCATTGACAAGTTACCTTCTTCCTGGAAAGATTTTAAACATAATCTTAAACATCAGAAAGGAGAGTTAACTTTGGTTGAACTTGGAAGCCACTTTAGAATTGAAGAAGGCTTGAGAGCACAAGAAAATGTGTTGGTCAATGACGAAAAGAAACAGGCTGGAACGTCTTCTGTGAACATGGTTGAGACGGGTGAATCATCCAAAGGAAACAGTAAGTTCAAAGGGAAACGAAAGTTTCAAGGAAACAACAATTCGGGTTCAAAGAAAAAGCCGAATTACCCTTGCTGGAAGTGTGGTAAGGCTGGTCACTTTAAGAGGGACTGTAAGATGATGAAGAATAAAAACAACTCCAGTTCAAAGAACAAGAATGAGGCTGGTTCTAGTGGGTCCAAGGATCCGGGCAAGCAAGGTCAGAATTTAGTACAATTTAATAATCCGGTTCAGAATTATGTGTCACTAATTTCGGAGGCATTTTATGTGCATGATGATTACATTGCATGGTGGGTTGGTTCGGGTGCAACAAGCCATGTATGCAAGGATCTTCGTTGGTTTAAATACTTTCAACCAATCGAATATGGATCTATGTAACACCCCGAAATCGGGATTTGGTAATTAAGCCATGTAAATAATAATGAACGGGTAAATACCGTTACTGGTGAAAATAAATCCGGTGAATATTAGGAAGTAAATAAATAAACCTAATATCGAATAAAAAGAGAATAAAAGGGTTTAATGAAATAATGTTTATAAGAGACCCGAGCTAACGAGACTTAAAAACAAAACGGGTGGTAATCTCCCGGAACCCACTAAGTTAACTAGGAGTAATTAACCTAGTTAATTAAAGGAAAATATTTCTAGAAATAAAAAGGTTAAGGCCTACTTGTAACAAACCAAATCATGAGGGGCTAAAGGTGGGTAATTAGAAAAGTGATTTAATTAAAACACTTATATAAAAAAAAGAAATAAAAACACACACAGGTGTGTTCGATCGACAGGAGGAGCAGGGAGAAAGGGGTGAAACCCTAACTCAACAAAACCTTCAAATTGGAGGATCAAACGAAGGCCAAATTCGGATTGGAATATACATAAACGATCACCAAGTCAAGGGGATCGAAAGGTATGTCGAATTTTTGACATTCATGAAGTTGTGAAAAGTCGATTAACTTTACAAGATGCAATTTAGGTATGAATTGTAGAAGTTATGGCAAGATTAGAGATGTATACTTGCTTAGGAGCAAAACCTTAAGTGAAAATTCTGCATATATTGCTATGATTTGAAAACTTAGATGAATTACCACACTTAGATAAGTGGGTTTTAATGTTATGATGAAATTGATGGTCTAACTAGGTTTAGAATCATCATGCATGATGATGTTAAGAAGGTGTTTGATTAAATCATGAATTTGGGTACATGATCATAAATGACTTGAAATAGGTTTTGAATGTTAAGATGAAATTTGGTAAATATGTTCATGGAACTAGGTGTATGAAATCATATTGTCTACCAATTGATAAGTAGAACTTGATTATATTAAGTGTTGGGATAAATGCTAGTGATATGATGAAACGGGTTTTACTCGTGTATGAGGAACCCTTAGTTCTTACAAAAATAAATGAATAAACTAGTTAAGATAATCGTTTAAACTAGTTTATTAGCCATGGAAATGGGTTGCAATTGATGGTTTGAGTCGAATTTGAAAGAACCCTAAACATGATTTTCGTAGCTTTTTATATGTATTTTGACTAATCTTAAAAAAATCATATAAAATCAACCGTGTATACGATTTGGGTGTTCTATACCTTTTCGGAAAGCTTATGAAGTAAATTTTTACTGTTTTCAATCATAAGAAACAAATGTGGTTGTTAAATAGGCCAAATAAGCGAATTAAAACTGCTGTTCAGAACTTGAAAGATGTTGAAAAATGAAAATATAGTTGCTGAGCTGATTTTATAAAAATCATATAAAATCATAGAAAATTCGTTAGAAGGTGTACCTTATATGCTTGCGAAGGTATTGGACCGTTCTACGATCCATCTTTGAACATGTTGATCTAATTCAAATTTTAAGTGGGTCAAAATGGTCAATTACAGCAGCTGAATAGAAAATCGCTGCACATAAATAATGTTCTTATTAACCAAGAAAAAGGCATAGGATTGTATATACTTGCTTTAGGCATGAATTATTGATTGTTGGGAACAAATAGCACTTTATGTGACATGCTTAAAGTGTTTAAAATCACTTACTAACTAGTTGTATAAGTAACTTCACTAACGGGTCAAACGGTTAGTGAATGAAAAGAAATATGGTATCAAACTAGTTGTTGAATATACGGCATGCTTTGATTGATAAGTGTGTAAAAAAAAAGAGGGTTCCATAGGGTGGTGGCCATTATATAGAATAACCAATCTAACCATCTTATGGATGTTATGATATAGTTGACTCTAAACAAGCTAGGTGGGAGCTTGGAAAGGAACGGGTCAAACGGATCATGGATGCAAAGAATGTTTGCGCGGACGCGAGGTAAGTTAAGCTTACACTCTTTTTTTAATTACAATACACTTGTGAATATTGATTGTGAATAATGGTAAGTAATTGGAATATGATGTTCCGGCAAGATACAATGCAAGTCGGGATATGTAAAAAGGTAAGAAACCATGAATTATGGTAAAAGGGGTAAAAAGGTAAATTAGTCATGTAATGACGAACAAATAAAAATGGTTTTGAGTAAAACGAGTTTAAGGGAAAACCGGGATAGGTTTAAAGGGATGAAATGGTAACTAAATACCATCTCATACGGATAAATGGTCATTTAGGCTAAATGGGTCAAATGGTGTTGTTAATACCATTTGACAATTTCATTTGACAATTGCTTGTTGAGTGTTGTAATCACAGGAAACAACATAAACGTGAGTTGTTTTAACTAGAAAGATTTAAAGCAAAAAGTTATGTAAACGGGTCAATACCTTGACCCGAGCCAGGTACGCATAGTTAAGCTGCTAGATAAACATGCAAATATGGGTCAAATAATTAGCGAGAGTCCTTCGTCGTAAATGAGGGACTAAAAATTGACCAAAACGCCCATGATTTGTAAATCGGGCAAATGACCCTTAGAGGTCGTTTAGATACTAGTATTATGATTATGCAACTCTTAGATATATGTAAGAGTTGTAAGTATAAACCTTGAGAGTCAAATGCCTAAGAACGGGTAAATTACGTAGAATGACTATCCAAAGGGTAAAATTTAGAATAACGGTCCATTATGTTAAATCCACTACAAAATAGTTGTTGTGGAATATTAGAGGCTATTATAAAAAATGGAAATACGAAGTGTACAAAGAGAAATGCAAGTTTGATGCTTAAATGCATGAAAACTTCTAAACGGGTCAAAATAAAGTAGGTGGTAAAATGTTGGCTTAAGTGTAATAAAGCAAAACGTAAACCGGGTAACGGGAGCGTAAAATATATGAATAATGGATCCGGGTAATGGATGATAGCTTAGACATGTTAAGAAACGAACCCCAAGCAATTAAAATGAGTTTGGATAGGTTTGGATGCAAATTTGATGAAAAATAAACGTGCAGAGTTGACACAGGGGGGTGAACTTTTGACACGGCCGGGTGAAGGGGCTGTGAAAATATATGTTAAGCTGACACGGCCGGGTGATCTTTTGACACGGCCGGGTGAAGGGGCTGAAAACAAAATATATAATTTCTTGTATTAAATTATTTTGTTCAAATGCCTTGATTTCTAATCTCATATAACTTGTTTAAACTTGTTATTTAACTATCAAAACTAACTTTTAAGTTGGTTTTGATCATAGGTGATTGCCAAGAGTGCCCGGATGAAGATCAAGCTCGAAGAAGAACCGAACATGATAAAGTTAAAAGCTTCCGCGCGGCGTTTCGTCGTATCTTTTAAACGACGAATTCAATTACATTAAGTTCTTTTACTTTTATTGTAAAAGTTTTAGTAAACTCGTATTGACATACTTACGTGTAATTGTACAAACATGCATTTTTACGAAACTTATATATATAATATTGTATTTAGCAAGCAAGGGTGTTACAATCTATCATCAAGATGGGGAATGTTGCAGCTGAACCAATCAAAGGAATAGGAACTGTGAATCTTGTTTTTACTTTTGAAAAATCTTTACTTTTGAACAATGTTTTGTATGCGCCCGGAATTCGAAAGAATCTGTTAAGTGGCATTGTGTCAAATAATTGTGGGTACAAACAAGTATTGGAAATGACAAATATATCTTGTCAAGACATGGTACATTTGTAGGTTTCGGTTATCTATGCAATGGTATGTTTATGTTGAATGTTGATGTCTCTTTTATGAATGAAGCTGTGTGTGTTGCTTCAACTAGTAATGTTAATGACACTGCTTCAACTAGTAATAGTGTAAGACCCTTACCAATATTTAACGTTTTTTTTTTATAAATTTAGACTAAAAATGTGTATTAACGATTACACATACTTATGAAAATACGAGTTTATTTAAAACTTTTCTCAAAATTAAAACAATACAACATAATATAAATGAGTTCGTCGTTTAAAACGACGACGTAATAATGTGCGGAAGCTTGTAACTTGATCGTGTTCGATTCTTCATTAACCTTTATCGTCCTCCGGTACTGTAAATTATACCTACAATTCATAAAACATGAATTGAATTAGTCATACGTAGTTTAAAACGTGTTTAAACGAGTTCGCGAGACAAAACTGATTAAACAAACAATTTTCGCCAAAACTAGCCGCCGTCGCGTGTCGCGCCGGCACCACATTGCTCCCTCACGTGGAGCGAGGGGTACCTTTTTCCAACAGGTTCGTTTGCAGACCTGCATTTTCCCAGCAATACTAGTTTTTACGGAAATGACCATAACTTATTCGTTATTGATCCGTTTTACATGATTCTTTTTCCTATGCGATCGTAATTTGATTCTCCATCACATGGAGTTAAAATCCCATATCCGGATTAACAATTTTCTAGAATTAAGCCCGCGGCATAAATTAATTATTAAACTTCTTTTGACATAGCTTTTGACCCGTTCATACTTTTATCAAACCAAGTTGTTTGTTACACTTATATTCTCATAGACATCATATTTTAAATGTTTCCTATCACACAAGGTTCAAATCGCGGGTTATTATGCATCATTAACCCGTTTATGCTTATACGCTTATTTTGACCCATTAAGGGTTTTTAAGCGCTTTTAAGCATAACCAAGCTTATTCATTTCTAGCATCATATTTTCACACTAAATATCTACTTGTATTCCACCACAACTACTATTGTGATGGATTTGATATAATAAACCAATTATCCCGAATATTACCCTTCGGTTAGTCATTTTACGGAAAAAGGCTCATTTTAGGCATTTGACCCGAGAAAGCCCATGCCTATAACTTTTTTGCTTATCTAAGGTTTACATTAACATAATACATGTTTCTAAACAACCCATAAGGGTCGTTTGTCCAATTTACCCATCAAGGGCGTTTTGGTCAATTTTAGTCCCTTATTTTACGACGAAGGACTTTCACTAAATATTTGACAAAAATCGCTCATTTAACTATAATCTTATTTGTGCGTACCTAGCTCAGATCAACATATTGACCCATTTTAATACCTTGTCTCAATAAATTGCTAATTCTTAGTATCGCTAATTCGTAAGCCGTTTTATCCTGTGAGCATAAGACTCGACAACCACTTATTAGTCGTTAATTGTCAAATGGTATCAACATTACCATTTGACCCGTTTGGTCTAAACGTCCAAACTTTTTGCGCTTATAATTGAATGGTATTTATTTACCATTTCATTAAGTAACTCATTTCGGATTTTTCACCAATTAGTTAGGTCTCTTAAATCCGTTTCTTACGCGTTTACCCAACATGGCTTATGCCACTTGGTATCGTTTTAAAACTTCAACTTTTATCAATTTGTATTTGACTAAATCACCGTTTTACCCTTTTTATCCGTTTAGACTTATGATGTTAGATCAAAATATATAGTGTTATATAATAAAGAGTAAATTACGAGTTTTGTCCTTTATGTTTGTATCAAATTGCAGGCGGTGTCCTTTGCCTTTAAATTTGACAGGTTTTGTACTTAATGTTTCAAAATCTTGCATGGTATGTCCTTTGAGCCTAACCCAGTTAATTTTAAATGTTAAGTGAAGGGTAACTTGGTCTTTTAACTTATTTATTTAAAACACCATTTTACTGATATTAATAAATAATAAAAACGAATTATATATACCTAAACACATTCTCTCTCTCTAAAACACACATTATCTCTCTCTCTAAAACACATACTCTCTCTCTATCACCACCACCTGCCACCACCATCCTCACACCAGGACCACCACCCTTACACCAGGACCACCAATGATACATCTTCTATTGGATCAAAAACAAGAGAGTGGATAAAAAACAAGAGGTTTGGTGGCAATCAGGTAAAATCATTTTTATCCAAAAACCCATCTGAATTTCCTCCTAATTCATATCATTTTGCCCCCCCCCCCCCCAAATCACAATGCAATACAAAACAAAACAATAATAATAATCTAAAATCACGTTTTCAAGAAGCCCAATTAGAAACATTAAAAAAACCACATCTTCTTCACAAGATCAGGTCCTCAGGCATAGCCAGTTCATTTCTTCAAAAACCCATTAATAACAAACACAAATAAATCATACATGTATACCCACATCTGAGTTTCTTGGAAAGAATCAAACAACAATGATGAATTAGTGAACTTTTGGGTTTGTGTAGGTAAACATGAACTTTTGGGGCAAGATATATATTCAATCAATTCAGTGTATAAGCATATTGATTTTGATCAACGGTTACTACAAAAATACCTAGTTGATTCGGACAGCGTAGAGATTAAGCGAAAGCATTGTTTACGTACCGGAGACTTATCGGAACCGTCTGTAGTGGAGATTCAAGACAGAAACGGTGAGTTTGAGTCGTGATTTAGAGTTTTTGAGATGGATTCGAGCTCCGTTACGGCGGTGGTGGTTTGTCTGTAAATCTCATGCTGATGAGTGTTTGTTCGGAGTGTGTGACAATGTGGAAGTAACAAAGAGAACGGATGTAGTTTGCGATGACGCTGACAGTGGTAGCATTGCCGGAGATGATGACTGGGGTGTGGTGTGACCAGATCCAGATTTAGATAAATGAACAAGGAATGAATTATTTTCAGACGCTGTTATTTATTAACCTAATTAAAATTCTTAAAGGGGTTTTCTAAATAAAAATAAGTTAAAAGACCAAGTTACCCTTCACTTAGCATTTAAAATTAACTGGGTTAGGCTCAAAGGACACACCATGCAAGATTTTGAAACATTAAGTACAAAACCTGTCAAATTTAAAGGCAATGGACATCGCCTGCAATTTGGTACAAACATAAAGGACAAAACTTGTAATTTACTCTATAACAAATTGTGTCGGGTTTTAGCGTATTAAAGATATTAATTCATATGTTTTATATATTTATTGTGTTGTAGTGTTTTTGTGATTAACAAGTATTAAAACAAGTAAACAAGAGAGAACGATCTAAAAAGCGGGTTTGATAGGTTAACCGTTTAATTTGGTAAAGTTGGAGAGCTTGGTGATGACGCGAAACATTCAAGGATGATAAAGTAACCAACATACATTGTTCGGGAAGTGTTTTGGGTCGAGAAATAGTTTGGAAGCTCGAGATGTGCAAAAGAACGAAGTTTAAGAGTTTGTATGTCATTTATTCAAAGTTGAGTTGCATGTAAAGAATGAAGACTAGCTATGCGACGTAAGCTACGGTCAAGAGACTGTAGCTTACGGTTGATGTATGATAGACAAGAGTATCCAGCAGCATTAAGGCGTAGCATACGATTGTCATCCGTAACTTATGTTTCAGCGGTCTCTCATTTTCGAGTCAACAGTGAGTCTATACCGTAACCTATGGCCATGGGCTACGGCGAAGTTAAGAGGGGTGCGTATGTTTGGCTTGTTCGACGGCAGATAATATATGACAACATGCATGTTGGTATTGGAAAGATATAAAAAGGGTTTTAAACCCTAACATATATACACACATGAGAACTCACGTGAAGAAAAGGAAAAAAGATGGGATATTATTAAACAAACATCATCATCACTTTGGCAGCAAGGGTCACGAATGATGGCAGCAACATAGAAAGATTGGGCAGCAATCATTATAATTAGGTGGCTCCATAAACGCATGGCCCAACATTATCATTATTATCGATTTTTTTGGGCAGCCTTCATTAAAGACTTTTGGGCTCTCAAAAATTACTTCGGGGCTCCCTGACTATTGGCAGCCATAGACTAGAATTGTGGGCTCTAAGTATCATCATCACTCAACTTCTTGATCCACGAATTTAGGGGGGCAGCACATATCATCACAGCCGTCAACATATATCAAAGGGACGAATTGTATTATTTTGATTCCAACTTTTAAGCTACTCTGAGAGGTCTGAACGATTCGGGATGACAACTGAAGCGGTGAAGACCATCATGAGCGGCTAGACTCTTCGTGGCTTCCTCCAGGCGGACGATTCAGTTAGGTTTTTACTTTATTCAGTTTATACTCAGGTTTGGATGTATTTTTGACCTTGACAAAGTTGTATGGATGCATTGATGTGTTGGTTTATTTGAACTATTTGCATGTGTTTTGAGTTCTTGCTTTACAACTTGTTCGGTTGATGACAAAACCTAGTAACTTGTTAGGTGACATAGAGTAGGTTGACTCGCGCTAGTAAATAGGTTTAATCAAATTGTAAAAGATCCGATGACAAAGACCTATTTTTTATTACTATATTTAATTAACAGCTTTCCAACATCATGTATATGTGATGGCCAATTAACTGAGTAAACTGAGTTTTGTGAAACCTAGAACCTAAAGTTTGGAGGAAGTTACGTTTTATAAATCTGATATCTTTTCTTGTAGTTAGTTTTTTTTAGTTTCTTTCAAATCAATCAAAACCCCCAAATCTAGATTAGTAGTAGTTAATTAGATAGTTTAGCTAAACACTAACCACATATTCCCCGTGGATACGATACCCTACTTACGGTATCTACTTAGTTTAATTAGGTTTTTGATTAACTCTGACTACAGTCATCAAAAGGGCGCCGTTGCCGGGGAATTAGTGTTCTTAGTGTTAGTTAGTTAGTTGTTCTTGCTTTCTAAAAAAACTAAAAAAAAAACCCAAAAATATTTTTTTTTGTTTTATCTGGTCTGTTCGTGATTTACGTGGGTAGTTGAGCTGTGTTTGTACAGGATGACAGATCTTACTATATTTTGCGGCTCTTTTACATGCAAGTTGTGCGGGGAACCACTTCACACGTGTATCGGTTGCCACGAGGCCCGATTTAGACGAGAAAAAGCGAAATTGGAAGAACCACTGATGCCTTGCTGTGAGAATCCTTCATATCCACTGTAGGATCAAATCAAGCCAAGATCTGATTTTGTATATGAAATAAAGATGAACACACTCAAAAAATATAAACTTGAAAACCCTTGAATAATGATTTGCAAAGATGAATACAATTTAGCCCCCAAATCCTCTCTAAAGTGTGTTCTCCAAAACCCTAATCATCTCTTTCTATTTATAGCCTATACCACTTTAGGTTAATTATATTTAAGTCCCTAGAGATAATAACTTACTAAAAGGGGCAATAAACATGAAGACTAATTAGCTAAGATAATAAATATATTATGTTCAAAACAAAATATATTTAATTAACCAAAGTAATATAACTATCATATCTCGAACTTTCATATGCCATATCTTTCTTCGATCTTCTCGTGTCGACTTGCGCGTTGACTTTGACTTCTTGGCGTTGAATTTGTTGACTTGATTCGTTGATAACATTAGACTACACATTTTAGACCCAACAATCTCCCCCTTAGGTTAATGTTATCAAACTCTTGCATCATCTTTAGAACCGTCAACTTCATGTGTGTTGTAATCTTCAATTTGGCAAGCTTTAGTCTCAATTTTAGACCCAACAATCTCCCCCTAGACCGATGCTTTCCAAATTTTCTTCACTGAAGATCTTCTTTTGAAACTTTGCACTTTTAGTACTTTATCTGGATAAGCTCCCCCTTTTTGCATGCATCATCTTTGACAATCAGGAACAACCTTTTTCCAACTTTCTTTTAGCTTGAGTAATTTAGAATACGTAGGAGGAGGATTCTTAGCTCGGTATCTTCTGCAATCTTTGGGAAACAGGTGCTTTTGTCTAGTATCTTGCTCACCAGATGATCGGCCATCTTTGCAGCAAGTAGTTGAAGTAACCAGTTCATAATCACAAACACAACTTCGAATTTTCTTTTAGACTGATTCAAAGTACAGACAAAACCGTATTCATCTGTAGTGTGCAATGGAAAGAGTATCTCAAGCGGTTTGTGTAACACCTCGGAATTTTGCGTCCTATAATTTATTGACACGTGTCATAAGTTTACACGTGGATATAGATACTAAATAAGGACTAAAGTTGACAAACATTGGAAGTATGTGAATCCGAGGGTTCAAAATGTCAACGAGGGATAAATATATTGTACATTAACCCTAAATGATGCTCGTATCTTCAAACGAATGAATCATGGATCATACGGAACGAAATGTGGAAGAAAGTGAGGAATTACAAACTATAGGGGTCAAATATGTCAACATGTTTAGGTTATACCTCTGAGTGACCTTTTGGCAAATCCGAAGCTTTGTAACGGTTAATTATGCTCACTAGAATACTTGACAAAAATTTCATAAAGTTTCGTTATCGTATGAGCAAGTTGTGATCAAATTCGTATGCGAGGGAATAAAGCGTCAACGTTGAAAGTTAGGACTTTTCGGGTAACAATAAAGTTAATCGGGGACTTAACAAAATGGGTATAGGTCTTGAAGCCCCTAAACGTCAATTTGGAGGGCTCAATCTGCAAGAAAATGATGGCCAATCAGAGTTTGAAGAGCCAAGGATCAAATCGCAAAAATCAGAAATTTAAGATTTGGGGTAGAAGGGGGTCGCACGACGCGAGGCCCAAGGGGGGGTCCTTAGCTTCACGCGAGGGCCTGTCTTATCGAATTTTTTTGCTCCATGCCTGCCTTTTCCACTCTAACCGACTTAGATCCATTAATGTTGCAGCATGGGCGCCCCCTACATGCTTTAGGGCCCTTAGGGACACTTGTTGATGATCAATGATCAGGTGTAGACTTGGTTGTCAACAATCTAGTGCCTTATGAACACTATATAAAGGCCTTCATGTGCAACATTGTCTTCACACCTTCAATCTGCATTTGTGAAGATTTCTGGAGCTTCAAAGCAGAACCAAGCCATCCCTAGTCGTGCATAGGACTTTGGTAAGCACCCTTAACCTTTCTTAGTTGAGTTTTTGCTTAGTTATAGCTTAAAAGTCAAACCGTCGTAATTAACGGTTGACTTAACGGTTAATCACAAATGGTCCAGTGGTTTGTCGAATAAAAGGTAGTTATATGTTGGTAATTATGTGGGCTTTAAACCCTTAAAAGGGCACCCTCTGATTCCGACTCTAACTAGTCCGAATGTCGAGTCAAACTTGCTTAGAAAAAGTCAACAGAATGCTAAATTGCGATTTTATGCATAATCAGTAATGTAGATGGCGTGTAACCTGTTTTAACACTCATACAACATGATAATAAGTATATAAACTAGTCTAAGCTTGTTTGATCCGACCGTTTACTGTTTTGACCCGGTTCGGAACCGAAAGTCGCAAAGCTTTGGCTTTTGCTTTGACTTCAGTTCTGACCCGTTATGGTATGTTGTAGTTATGCCTTAGGACTCTCTTAGGACCAGGTTACATGATGGTGCAACCCTCTGTGACCGGTTCGTTGTTTGTCCGAGTCTTTTGCACATTTCCGTTAAACGCCTAAAAGTTGACCATAACGCCCTTTTTACTTTAAAATGAGAATTTTGGACATGTGAAAGGACAATAACCTTAGTTACTGATTTCTAAACATGTCCCTAAAATTTCACGTCAATCCGAGGTCTAGGATAGGAGTTATGCTAAATAGCGCAATTACGGAAACTTTAGTAATTAAACGGCGCATTTAGCGTAAAGCCTATCTAAACCCAAATTTCGACACCAAACCTTTTATACACTGATGTAAAATAATATTTTGGGAATTTTAAAGATTTTTAATTATTTTTAACCTGCACATAACATGCGGTTATGGCAACGATTCGGTAAATACCGAATATACCTTTTTTCGGACATAACTTGAGTTCTACAATGTATTTTGACCCGATTCCAGTTGCTACTGATTTCAAATAATAAATAAAGTACTTTGGACTTTACAACCTTGTTTGGAAAACTAAGATTCCCTATAGAACTCGGAAATCTCTTTTATAATCTTTAAAAAGACCGAAATACCCCTTCAGGGCGTATATTGGATTTAAACTCGTTACGGGCATTATGGAAGGTATCCTACTGATACCACAACCTCTTTAGGGCATATTAACTTAGGAAACCTGTGTAGGACTCTTACGGTTACCCGTTAGGCCATTTGCGCGCACGGTTTGGTTATGTAACTAGTTTACATAAACTAGCCGAAACGGGTCAAACGTTATCGTTTTTACTTCAAACTCCAGAGTGTGGTTGTTATACCCATATAAAACAAGTCTTCAAACTTGTTGGGCCCAAACCACATTCCATTCCCGGTTTTCGCCTTTCACGCGATTAAACCGTATTTATCCTTCGAAACTGACCGGTCTAAGCTAAGGCTAAATTAAAGACCGTTAGGATTCTAATAGGTTGTTATAAACCTTCGTTCCAGAATAGGAGACCAGTAAAAGATACTTACATTTGTTTGATTGAGGATTTTTACTTGCTCAGGTAAATACTTTTAACTTATTTTCCGTTATACGGGCTTGGGTTACGGTATTTAAAATACCGCTTGGTCGGGCAATTGACCCCAACTCATTAGTAGCTGGGTATTATCAATGTGACCCGTTTAAAAATTGGTTTTGTTGGCTTTTCGCCTTTGGGAGCTTAATGACCATGTCTCGGATATCCTTGGCATCATTTTACGAAATGGCCACGACCCCGACACGCGGGTGTAGGCGTACACCCGGCAATGTGTCTATATTAATTAAAGGTATAACCGTTGGTTTTCCCGCCACGACTTTATGCTTTGTGGTGTGTCTATTAACCTTAAACCCGGCATGACCCGGGCGACCGAACGCATAGTGAACATGTAATTCTTTTACAAGATTTAATTGATAAATTATCCCAAGTTATAAAGAGTTGTGCCTTGTGCATTCAAATCAATTTTATTAAACGTTTTCACAAAAGTGTCGGTTGAATGTATTTACCAGTGTAAACTGACGTATTTTCCTCAAAAAGATTAAATGCAGGTTCTGTACGAAATAGGTTGGCCACTCCTTAAGCATCGTTAAAGTCTCGCAAGCTTGGGATGCCATATCTGTTGAACAATATTTATATTTTTATTTTGATCCACTGTGATTTGTTTCGACTATTCGTGATACTTGGATATTACAATCAATGGTTGAAATATAATCTATCTTTACGCTTCCGCTGTGCATTTAAATATTGTGGTTTGACTATATTGTTGCCAACTACGTCACGGTAATCCCCCACCGGGCCCACCGGTGAAACACGTGGAAATCGGGGTGTGACAGGTTGGTAGCAGAGCCAATGTTGAGTGAATTAAACGCTATCCTTATGTGTTTAATCTCAATGACACAATTGCACATACTCGAGTCTAGACAAGAACATGGACAAATTCGAATTGTTATTCCAGTTTGTCTTTTATTGTTTATTGTGATTTAAAAGTTTGTTAAGCAGGAAATATGCCACCAGCAATTAGAAGAGGAGGAAGAGGCAAAGGGCCGATCACTACTCACAATGATCACGAGGCCGAACCTTCGAACATGCGAGCTCCTTCCAGCACAAGGAGTGAAGAACGTCAGAGGCGTAGAAGAAACCTCTTTGAGCCCGCAAGACGGTCTACCTCACACAGTTCGACACCTTCATACCATCACTCTTTTGGATCAAATTCGGAGAACTAGCCCAGTAACCCTCAGCCTTCGTTTATACCTCTCCAGCGTTCGGCTTCGCACCGTTCCTATGGCGATCCCACTCCTTTCTTCCAAGGCCAGTTCAACCCGGCTGATTATGTCCAAGAACCAATAGGATATAACCCTTTAGGACCCGAAGACCATTTCTCCCAGGATAATGCGGTAGATATGGACGAGGACACGGATCCCATTGAACCTGCCAGAGGTACTCCCAACCACCCTATCGAGATCTCAGACGGGTCATCCTTTCACGGAACACCCTATCAAGGTCCCGACAGCTATCAGGCGAGGTTTAACCAGTGTGATTGGTACTTCACACCCTCTCACCATTCAGCACCTCACCAGCAACAGCAGCAACAGGATCCTTCAGAGGATTCACGTTTCGTGGCAGTTACGCCACCGCCTCCTCCGCCACCAGTTCAACAAGCACCGCCAGATCCGCCAAGGCATAGGAGATCAGGCGCGCGGATGTCCACCCGAGGAGGGGAATTCCACTTTAGCACCCCTCGCCACTCGAGTGCGAGTCATTTTCCGCCGTTGCCTGAAGAACCACAAATGGGTGAACCTTCGAGCCACCCTGCAGAGGTGAATTCTGCACCAGTTGCACCACCTCCACCACCATTTGGGTATGATAACCCTATACCTGCGTACGCCGGTTCCACAGCGTACAACCCGTTTGAGCAGCCAGCTCACACGCACTACAACTATAATTATGCGGATGCCGACCCATACGTGGTAGCGGCCAATTACAACGCCCTCCATCCCGACAGACCTTATGGGGATCCTTGGGGATTAGGATACGCAACTCATGGGTATCCAGCTCCTACTAGAACTCCGGCTCAGCAAGTAACGCAGCAGCCACGTTTTTCCCCACCAGAACAGGAAGAAATCCTCCACCGTTTGAATCGTGTGGAACGAGACTTTGAGCAAGAACGTAAGAACAATCGTGGATTCCTTAAAGGCCTTGCAAACCTGCTAAAAGGGAAGAAGAATTAGTCCTTATATGTTCTATTGTAATTCCTATTTTAAATCAAGTCCCTGTGCGGACATTTATTTGTTTAGTCCCTGCGTGGACATTTATTGTGTGTAGTCCCTACGTGGACAATTGCCTTTCAGTCCCTGCATGGACTTATCTTTTTGTCCCTGTGCGGACATCCATCCTTGTATTTGGTCCCTGCGTGGACTTGTTTTCTGTAAACCTCTGCTTAGGTATTTGTCTATTGAAAGTCCCATTTAGGGCAGTATGTAATCATTATTATGATTAATGGAATTTTAAGTTTATAAATTTCACTTTTGTCATTTTAATACATTATTATATGAAATAAATTAAAAATCATTCCTTTTAATTAAGTCTGCCCAATTAAAGGATCTTAATGGTGAGACCTAGCCTGGTGTCATTATAAGGCCCGGCCAAGATGGTGGGACCTAATTAAAAGATTCAGATTCCTGTTAACCTCTGTAAACGTGTTAACATTCTTGGCAGATGTGATTCGTTAAAATTACACGCGTCATTCTTATATGAGAATCCTTCAGAGGATTCCAAGACCTAAGTTAATGATTTATAAATCATAGGTTAAATCATCCATTAGTGATGTAGTGCCTACGGGCCATACTTATTGTCATATAAGACAAAAGACAGTTGTAGTCTATGACTCCCTGTCAGAAAAGGTAAAAGAACTATGATTCAAACCTTCATGCCCTGATTCTCTGAAATCCTGGCTAATAATATATAAAACGTCCTTGTGACTAGGCTTTTGTGCCACTAACAATATTGTTTGTAATTGGGATAAGTTATATTCAAATCCTAAACAAAAGTGAGTAGCAAATTAACCAAATATGGTCTATGTTTACCACGGTTAATGAATTGCCATAAAAGACAATTCCCATAATAAACTCCTAAATAAAATCCTGTCAAATTCCTTGCTCAGCAGATCAAGATCGCGATGGCTGACCCAAATGAAGTTAATAGTCATTCAAAGGAGGATGACAATGATAACGCCCAAATTCATATAACGGGCGCTGAATTGAAAGCTCTAGTAGACGGTGCTGTTAAGGCGGCCTTAGATCGGCAGTACGAAGAATACACCGAGTCTCGAAGCAGAACCCTATCTACACCACACTCAAAGCCAAGAACCCATTCTAAATCTCACAGCAAACCACCCTCGACCCCGTCTAAGCCTACGAATGATGACGATCGACACTCATCAAATGAGAATAGTGTCCGTCCCAAGAAATTAGTGCTCACTAATGCACCTCGCGCCAAGGGTTGCACGTATAAGTACTTTGTCTCCTGCAAGCCCAAAGATTTTACTGGGGAAAAGGGCGCGGTGGATTGTATGACCTGGCTAGACGAAATGGACACTGTTGTGGACATCAGTGGTTGTGCTGAGAGAGACATGGTGAAGTTTGTATCACAGTCGTTCAAGGGTGAAGCCCTAGCTTGGTGGAGATCATTGGTTCAAGCCTCTGGGAAGGCTGTTTTGTATAGCATGACATGGGAGGAATTTATTGCTCTCATCAAAGAAAACTACTGCCCTCAGCACGAGGTTGAGAAGATAGAGTCTGATTTCTTATCACTGGTCATGAAGAACCTGGATTGCCAGGCATATCTCACGGCTTTTAACACTCTGTCAAGATTGGTTCCGTACCTTGTGACACCGGAACCCAAACGGATCGCGCGTTTCATTGGGGGTTTGGCCCCAGAGATAAAAGCTAGTGTGAAGGCTTCTAGGCCTGCTACCTTCAGATCCGTGGCAGATATATCTCTGTCTTTCACACTGGATGCAGTGAGGCAGAGATCACTGAGAAACGCTGATAGTGAGAAAAGAAAACGTGAAGATGATGATTCACGAAGGTCTAACAAGAAGCACCGGGGAAATCGTGACCACAAGAAGGGGTTAGAAAGCAAGAAGAATGACCAACAGTCGGGCAATAAGCCTTTGTGCAAGGTTTGTCAAAAGCACCATTTCGGAAGGTGCAGGTATGAAAAGAAATCCCAGCCGAAGGCATGTGGGATATGCAAGTCCTCTGAGCATAGGACTCTTGAGTGCAAGAAACTCAAGGATGCAACTTGTTATAGTTGCAACGAGAAAGGGCACATCAAGACTAACTGCCCGAAGATAGTGAAGAAGGCTGAAGATGGGAAAAGACCAATGCGAGGGTCTTTCAGATGAATGTTCAAGAGGCTATCCAGAACGACAACGTCATAACCGGTACGTTTCTTATCAACGATGTATTCGCAAGAGTCTTATTTGATTCTGGAGCAGATAAATCCTTTGTGGATGATAAGTTCTGTGAATTGTTAAAATTGCCTGTTAAAACCTTGAATGTGAAATACGAAGTAGAACTAGCTGATGGGACTATGGGAACAGTCTCAACTGTTTTAGATGGATGTGTTATATCCCTATTACCCTTTAAACTCGCCGGTTTCGACGTAGTGTTGGGTATGGATTGGTTATCGCATAACCAAGCCCAAATTGTGTGCAACAAGAAACAAGTGGTAATCAAGACTCCATCTGGAGAACCACTTACCATCCAGGGAGATACTCGACATGGATTACCCGCGCAAGTGTCTATGATAAAGGCATCCAGATGTTTAAAGAAAGGATGTGTCATTTATATGGCACAGGTGATTATCGGTGAGGAGAAACCCAAGATTGAAGACATCCCAGTCATCTCTGACTATCCTAAAGTTTTCCCGGAAGAATTGCCTGGTTTGCCACCAGATAGGCAAGTGGAATTCAGTATCGACATCATTCCAGGAGCCGCGCCTATTGCAAGAGCACCTTATAGATTGGCACCCACGGAAATGAAAGAACTGAGGACGCAGCTAGATGATCTGCTAGCCAAAGGTTTTGTTAGACCAAGTTCATCTCCTTGGGGAGTACCAATCCTGTTCGTCAAGAAGAAAGATGGTTCGATGCGCCTATGCATCGATTACCGTGAGCTGAATAAAGTTACTATCAAGAATAGGTATCCTTTGCCCAGGATCGACGATCTGTTCGATCAGTTGCAAGGAGCGAGCTACTTTTCCAAGATTGATCTAAGGTCAGGCTACCATCAATTAAAGGTCAAGGATGAAGATGTGCACAAGACTGCATTCAGGACTCGATATGGTCATTTCGAGTTCCTGGTGATGCCTTTTGGGCTCACTAATGCACCTGCCGCATTCATGGACCTCATGAATCGCGTTTGTAAGCCTTATTTGGATAAATTTGTCATTGTCTTCATTGATGACATCCTCATCTACTCCAAGAGTCAAGCTGACCACGAGAAGCATCTTCGATGTATTCTTAAATTGCTTCATCAAGAAAAGCTTTATGCCAAATTCTCTAAATGTGAATTTTGGCTACGAGAAGTTCAATTCCTTGGACACGTAGTCAGTGAGCGTGGTATCCAGGTGGATCCCGCCAAGATTGAAGCCGTCATGAATTGGCAGGAGCCGAAGACGCCTACGGAGATTCGCAGTTTCCTAGGTCTAGCAGGATACTACAGACGCTTCATCGAAAATTTCTCAAGAATTGCTGCACCCCTAGCTTCTTTAACTAGAAAGAGTATAAGGTTTAATTGGGGCCCTAAGCAGCAAGAAGCTTTTGATATCCTCAAACAAAAGCTGAGCAATGCTCCAGTGTTGACATTGCCAGAAGGAATGGAAGAATTTGTCGTATATTGTGATGCATCGCACACCGGTATGGGTTGTGTGCTTATGCAGAGGGGCAAGGTGATTGCCTATGCGTCACGACAATTGAAAGTGCATGAAAAGAATTACACCACCCATGACTTGGAGTTGAGTGCCGTTGTATTTGCACTAAAGCTTTGGAGACATTACTTGTATGGCATTAAATTTGTGATCTATTCTGATCACAAGAGCCTCCAGCACCTGTTCAATCAAAAAGATTTGAATATGAGGCAGCAACGTTGGATGGAAACTCTGAACGATTATGACTGTGAAACAAGATACCATCCAGGCAAGGCCAACGTAGTCGCAGATGCCTTGAGCAGAAAAGAAAGAGTGAAACCAATAAGAATCAATGCCAAGGGCATTGAGATCAAGAACAGTCTGAATGAGAGATTGTTAGCTGCACAGAAGGAAGCTGTGTTAGAAGCTAACTATCCTAACGAAAAGCTAGGGGTAACTGAAGAGCAGTTATCCTATGGCAAAGACGGAATTCTGAGATTGAATGGAAGGATATGGGTTCCTGTTTATGGAGGTCTTCGTGACGTTATCCTGCAGGAAGCCCACAGTTCCCGATATTCCGTTCATCCTGGTGCTGATAAAATGTACCAGGACTTGAAGGCAAACTTTTGGTGGATAGGCTTGAAGAAGTCTATAGCCACCTACGTAGCAAAGTGTTTGACTTGTGCGCAAGTAAAAGCTGAACATCAAAAGCCATTAGGCTGGCTTCAACAGCCTGAACTTCCCGAGTGGAAATGAGAAATGGTGACGATGGATTTCATCACCAAGTTGCCAAAGACAAAGAAGGGAAACGATACGATATGCGTAATAGTTGATAGGCTGACTAAGTCAGCACATTTCCTACCCATAAAGGAGACTCATAGCTCCGATATACTAGCCCAGTTGTTTGTAGATAAGATTGTAGCCCTTCATGGCGTGCCTGTGTCTATCATCTCTGATAGAGATACCAGATACACGTCACACTTTTGGAAAAGTTTCCAACAATCTTTGGGCACACGTTTGAACTTCAGTACGGCTTACCACCCTCAGACAGATGGACAGAGTGAGCGTACAATCCAAACGTTGGAAGACATGCTTCGCGCATGTGCGATCGACTTAGGTGGTAGTTGGGATAACCACCTACCATTGGTCGAATTCTCCTATAACAACAGCTACCATACAAGCATTAAGGCTGCACCTTTTGAAGCTCTATATGGTAGAAAGTGTAGAACGCCCGTTTGTTGGGCAGAAGTTGGAGATGTCCAGATGACAGGACCTGATATAATATTCAAAACAACGGACAAGATTGTCCAAATTCGTGATCGATTGAAAGCTGCCCGAGACAGGCAGAAGAGCTACGCAGGTTTGAAGCGTAAGCCTTTCAATTTCGAAGTAGGCGACAAGGTATTGCTTAAGGTATCACCCTGGAAGGGGGTGATGCGATTCGGTAAGAAAGGCAAGCTAAGCCCGAGATATATTGGACCTTTCGAGGTAATCGAACGTGTCAGATCGGATGCCTATAAATTAAACTTACCGGAGGAGCTCAGTGGTATCCACAATGTGTTTCACATCTGTAACTTGAAGAAGTGCTTCGCTGATGAATCACTGGTTATACCGCATACAGATGTACACATCGACGAGAGCTTAAAGTTCGTTGAAAGACCTGTGTCGATCAAGGATCGACAGGTTTAGAAACTTCGCAGGAAGTATATACCTATAGTGAAGGTGAAATGGGATGCCCGTAGAGGTCCCGAGTACACGTGGGAGGTAGAGTCCACGATGAAAGAAAAATACCCTTCTTTGTTTCAATAAATCTCGAGGTCGAGATTTCTTTTAAGGGGGTGAGGATGTAACACCTCGGAATTTGCGTCCTATAATGTATTGATACGTGTCATAAGTTTACACGTGGATATAGATACTAAATAAGGACTAAAGTTGACAAACATTGGAAGTATGTGAATCCGAGGGTTCAAAATGTCAACGAGGGATAAATATATTGTACATTAACCCTAAATGATGCTCGTATCTTCAAACGAATGAATCATGGATCATACGGAGCGAAATGTGGAAGAAAGTGAAGAATTACAAACTACAGGGGTCAAATATGTCAACATGTTTAAGTTATACCTCTGAGTGACCTTTTGGCAAACCCGAAGCTTTGTAACGGTTAATTATGCTCACTAGAATACTTGACAAAAATTTCATAAAGTTTCGTTATCATATGAGCAAGTTGTGATCAAATTCGTATGCGAGGGAATAAAGCGTCAACGTTGAAAGTTAGGACTTTTCGGGTAACAATAAAGTTAACCGGGGACTTAACGAAATGGGTATAGGTCTTGAAGCCCCTAAACGTCAATTTGGAGGGCTCAATCTGCAAGAAAATGATGACCAATCAGAGTTTGAAGAGCCAAGGATCAAATCGCAAAAATCATAAATTTAAGATTTGGGGCAGAAGGGGGTCGCGCGACGCGAGGCCCAAAAGGGGGTCCTTAGCATCACGCGAGGGCCTGTTTGATCGAATTTTTTTGCTCCATGCCTGCCTTTTCCACTCTAACCGACTTAGATCCATTAATGTTGCAGCATGGGCGCCCCCTACATGCTTTAGGGCCCTTAGGGACACTTGTTGATGATCAATGATCAGGTGTAGACTTGGTTGTCAACAATCTAGTGCCTTATGAACACTATATAAAGGCCTTCATGTGCAACATTGTCTACACACCTTCAATCTGCATTTGTGAAGACTTCTGGAGCTTCAAAGCCGAACCAAGCCATCCCTAGTCGTGCATAGGACTTTGGTAAGCACCCTTAACCTTTCTTAGTTGAGTTTTTGCTTAGTTATAGCTTAAAAGTCAAACCGTCATAATTAACGGTTGACTTAACGGTTAATCACAAATGGTCCAGTGGTTTGTCGAATCAAAGGTAGTTATATGTTGGTAATTATGTGGGCTTTAAACCCTTAAAAGGGCACACTCTGATTCCCATTCTAACTAGTCCAAATATCGAGTCAAACTTGCTTAGAAAAAGTCAACAGAATGCTAAATTGCGATTTTATGCATAATCAGTAATGTAGATGGCGTGTAACCTGTTTTAACACTCATACAACATGATAATAAGTATATAAACTAGTCTAAGCTTGTTTGATCCGACCGTTTACTGTTTTGACCCGGTTCGGAACCGAAAGTCGCACAGCTTTGGCTTTTGCTTTAACTTCAGTTCTGACCCGTTATGGTACGTTGTAGTTATGCCTTAGGACTCTCTTAGGACCAGGTTACATGATGGTGCAACCCTCTGTGACCGGTTCGTTGTTTGTCCGAGTCTTTTGCACATTTCCGTTAAACGCCTAAAAGTTGACCATAACGCCCTTTTTACTTTAAAATGAGAATTTTGGACATGTGAAAGGACAATAACCTTATTTACTGATTTCTAAACATGTCCCTAAAATTTCACGTCAATCCAAGGTCTAGAATAGGAGTTATGCTAAATAGCGCAATTACGGAAACTTTAGTAATTAAACGGCGCATTTAGCGTAAAGCCTATCTAAACCTAAATTTCGACACCAAACCTTTTATACACTGATGTAAAATAATATTTTGGGAATTTTAAAGATTTTTAATTATTTTTAACCTGCACATAACCTGCGGTTATGGCAACGATTCGGTAAATACCGAATATACCCTTTTTCGGACATAACTTTAGTTCTACAATGTATTTTGACCCGATTCCAGTTGCGACTGATTTCAAATAATAAATAAAGTATTTTGGACTTTATAAACTGTTCGGAAAACTCAGATTCCCTGTAGAACTCGGAAATCTCTTTTATAATCTTTAAAAAGACCGAAATACCCCTTCGGGGCGTATATTGGATTTAAACTCGTTACGGGCATTATGGAAGGTATCCTACTGATACCACAACCTCTTTAGGGCATATTAACTTAGGAAACCTGTGTAGGACTCTTACGGTTACCCGTTACACCATTTGCGCGCACGGTTCGGTTATGTAACTAGTTTACATAAACTAGCCGAAACGGGTCAAACGTTATCATTTTTACTTCAAACTCCAGAGTGTGGTTGTTATACCCATATAAAACAAGTCTTCAAACTTGTTGGGCCCAAACCACATTCCATTCCCGGTTTTCGCCTTTCACGCGATTAAACCGTATTTATCCTTCGAAACTGACCGGTCTAAGCTAAGGCTAAATTAAAGACCGTTAGGATTCTAATAGGTTGTTATAAACCTTCGTTCTAGAATAGGAGACCAGTAAAAGATACTTACATTTGTTTGATTGAGGATTTTTACTTGCTCAGGTAAATACTTTTAACTTATTTTCCGTTATATGGGCTTGGGTTACAGTATTTAAAATACCGCTTGGTCGAGCAATTGACCCCAACTCATTAGTAGCTGGGTATTATCAATGTGACCTGTTTAAAAATTGGTTTTGCTGGCTTTACGCCTTTGGGAGCTTAATGACCATGTCCCGGATATCCTTGGCATCATTTTACGAAATGGCCACGACCCCGACACGCGGGTGTAGGCGTACACCCGGCAATGTGTCTATATTAATTAAAGGTATAACCGTTGGTTTTCCCGCCACGGCTTTATGCTTTGTGGCGTGTCTATTAACCTTAAACCTGGCACGACCCGGGCGACCGAACGCATAGTGAACATGTAATTCTTTTACAAGATTTAATTGATAAATTATCCCAAGTTATAAAGAGTTTGTGCCTTGTGCATTCAAATCAATTTTATTAAACGTTTTCACAAAAGTGCCGACCAACTACATCACGGTAATCCCCCACCGGGCCCACCGGTGAAACACGTGGAAATCAGGGTGTGACAGTTTGAGACACGATTGATGTGATATGGAAGACTTAGAAAAACAACTGTACACAAATCAAAATATTTTTGGATTTTAGATTTTTTTTAACTTTCAACCTTTGAGATATAGAGCTGATCAAATACGAGATCAGACCAACTTGAAAAGTCTAGTCACACTTCAAATTTCTTTAGGATAGCTACGACTCAAGAACGATTGCTGGTATGTTTGTCCACTTAAATCCATGCACCATTCTTTCGACATACATCCGGTGATTAATTATCATGTTTTGGGTATATTTACGATGAAGCTAGTGGACCCCACACGTGTTTGGTTAAAATTTTATGTCCTCATGGTCTTTTGAGATGCATACCTTAACAACTTAGGAATAATAGATACTAGGTGATGAGAGCTCCAGGTCTATGTTTCCATAAGCAGAGGAGATGATCACCTTAAATCAGATGATGAGAGCTTCAGGTCTATGTTTCCATAAGAAGAGAAGATGATCATCTGATTTAGAGAGCATAACTAATAAAATATATACTTAATATATATACATGCTTTGGCGTATCTTTTATTCCTATCGCACGACATTAACATTGTGTGTCTTTTTGCTCTTTTTGGGTTGCACGCATTGGTGTCTTTTGGTTGCACACATTAGTGTCTTTTCAGTAAAATATATATATATATATATATATATATATATATATATATATATATATATATATATATATATATATATATATATATATATATATATATATATATATATATATATATATATATATATATATATATATATATATATATGCACAACATTGTGTGTCTTTTAAACGTCTAAATTTAATCTCGCAACCCCTTTTGGACATAATCAGTTCGTGCAATCCTGCAACAAGGTGGGTATCCACATTATCATACGACCTTTATCACCAAGATGCAGTTTACTTGTCTGAAATGCTAAATCAACCGACATATCGTTAACTTGGAGCCGTATCTTCCATCAGATCCTATTCATGCGAAGACATACTCAAGTTAGTTCCTATCATTTCTCATATAAGATCATGTTTATTTTGCAATAATTACATCTCACGGTCTAGGAAGTATTTTAAAACTCCCCCTTAAAATTTTATTTATGTAAAACCACTTACTGAAAAATGAAAAATTTTAAAACGTGTATTTACGAAATAAAGTCTTCCACACCAGGCACACAAAAACACACGTCAACAAGAAAATGAGTGTGTCACAGCAGAGTGGAAAGCGCGACCAGGTTAGATACCATAACCAAACCTGTGATTTTCCTCTTTAAACCTTGTATCTGGAACAACCACTGATAATAACCGGTGTTACTAACAGTCCTCCTTGGATGTTCCTACACTCATAAACAATTCAGTTAGAGAGTGGAACCCAAGCCATCGTAGTCTTGGGTTGTCCCCTTTCATCAAAATAAGAAACCTCTCGATATGCCAAATCTTTTCCCTCATTGATTTCTTTTACAACCATTGGTTTGACTCGCCAAACCTGTGTTGGTTTAAAAATTTCGTTTGTAAAAGATTTAAGGTTTGAAATAATTTTATGTTCAAGGCCCGGAGGGAAAGATTGAGGTTTTGATGTGTTGGTCTTTTTTATCTCTGAATCATGTGAAATCGGCTTCACATGTGGAGACCTGGATGAAAAGTTTGTCATCTGATCTTTCAAAGATGTGTGATTTTTACCTTTTGATCCAGAGAAGCAATACTGGTTGCCTTTACTGTCCGGATCGTGTCGCTCTGGGCATTGCTTGAGCACATGACCTTCTTTTCCACACCTAAAACAAGCCTTGAATGGCTTTTGAGACTTTGCAGTTCCGTGTGATGCAACTAGGGGCGGGGATTGCTTTAAGCTTGACTCAGCATGTTGACAAACGTGAGGTTCGACAACTTCAGATGATCTTTTAATCTTGGACTCCCCAAGACTTTCATTCAACACTGATTCATCATCTGAGCTTGTGCAGTCTTCAATAACTAAGTGTTCTTCTAGTGGATCTTGATTGACTGGACTTGTAGTGTCATTTGAGGTTGTTGGTTCTTGAACACCCGATGGTTCAAGGTCTTCAACCATTTTACAAGCATCTATTACTGAAGTTTCCGAGTCATTTGAGCTTTCTCATTCTTGATATGACTGAAAATCTGAATCACGATCCTCACTTGAGCTTCCTTCGCCACCTTCTGAAGTTGTGGTGCTTAAGTCTTCACTGCTGCTTTCTTTATTTGGCTCCTTATCAGACTTTGACATACCTGTATGAGATGGAACAAATTCTGGAATTTCCTCCGTGAGGAATTTTCCGAATCTATTTTGTTTCAATTCTGGAACAAACACAGGATGTTCACATACAACTTGTTCATCACAAAAAGCAGATTTTAAGTCAACACATTTTACAGTTTTGTTTGATTTATCACAACTCCATGCGAACCAGTTAACAGTAGTATAACTGTCGCCTGAATACTCTATTCCTATTTTCGTGCCACCACAATCATCGTCCTCATCGCGTACATCTTCTTTACACACAAATGAATCTGCATTACTTTTAGAGATGTTAGTGACCTTTTCATTTTCATAAGAAACATTTTGATCAATAAGATCATTTTCGTCAATCAAATCATTATCAGGGTGAGGGGATGGCATAGACACATAGTTTTTGCTATGTGGTGGAAAGAAGAGTTTTCTTTCGTTTCCTAGCTTATCCTTGTACCCGATCCCATCCTTCACATATGTCGGTCGTTGGCAATTTTTGATATCAACCAATGCCTTTTTACTGACATTCCACTTATCAATTATGATTTGCAATCTATTGTTTTCATTTTGAGATTTTTCTAATCTTTCAGTTAGAT
The DNA here is from genome assembly GCF_002127325.2 of Helianthus annuus. NCBI lineage: Eukaryota > Viridiplantae > Streptophyta > Magnoliopsida > Asterales > Asteraceae > Helianthus > Helianthus annuus. The sequence continues at coordinate 53,933,101 of NC_035448.2, read as the reverse complement.
CATTTATAACAAAATCTTTTCTGAAAACAAATTCTTTTAAAGTCTGCATTTCAGCTAAAATCGAATTCAACTTTCTCTGATATGCAGCCTCATTTTCTTTAAGTTCTTTGTTAAATTACAAAACTTTTTCTTTGTCTCTGATTAGGTCACGGTTGAGGGATTTGTAATGTGCCACGACGTTCACACATGGTTGGGAGCACAGTTTAACTTTAAACTTGTAGGGTATGCTGTTTACCAAGTCCTTTTCTTCCTTCTCCTTGCTAGATTCTTCCTGGTGGGCTTCAAACGTCGTCTTCTCTTCATTCTTTCTACCTGCTTCACTGAATATTGCATCCACCTTCTCAATTTGCTTCACCTTATCAGCCTCCTCAGTAACTTTCTTCCCATTATCAGTTGTTGACTTTGCAATTTCCACCATTGCTTTTTCACTTAAAGATGTTTTTGCAGGACTTGCTGGAAGATTATTTGGAATCTTAGTTGAAACAGATGATGAACTTCCTACACTGATTGGAGAAGTGAAACCCAGGATAGTAGGTGTTGTTGGGCTTGCTTTTGGAGTGACACCAATCTGATTAAGTGCCATTTCAAGAGATTTCAAAGCATCCACGACATCTGTCAGCGTTGTAGGATACATTATAAAGTCATTTTTAATATCCATGCACCGCATACTCCATTCTTTTGGTAGAGAATCTAGCAACCTTTTGATTTTAGCATAGTTGGTAACAGGAATTCCAGCTTTCTTCATCTTTATCAGCAAATTCATGAACCTTGTAATATGACCCGACAAACTTTCACCACGAACACTTTTAAAGTTATCGTACTCCTTCTGAATTTCATCCATTTTTTTAAGCCTGAAAAATATTTGTCTCAACTCAAAACCCAGTCCAAGTTACTTCAAAAATTAGACCCGTATCAACTCCAAATATTAGTAGTACTTGGTCCAAATAAACTTGAAACGCCTGGCCTGGTGAAATTCTATGAACACAAGTTAATTTTAAAAGGCCCAAATACAAACTATGGATACCCAGCCCAAAACTAATCAAAATTTTAGGCCCACAAATACAATTTTAAAATCCGGCCCAATAAAAATAATAGCAAACTAATTTAAACTTGTAATAAATTTTCTTGATCCAAATAAGTTTTCATGAGGCCCAAAAGTTTTCTTAAAAAAAATATTGATACCCGGCCCAAACCAAATGAAATAAAAACACAAAAGGTATGCTCTTCGACCCATGTGACTAAATAACTTCATGCCACAAAGATAAATAGTTCGTCAAAACCATTGATAGAAAATAAAAGGTTCAGCCCAACTTTAATTCAATATAATATATTTGGACATAAGTTAGAAAGTAAGTTGAAAATAATTTTGTTTTGTCAAATCCTACTAAAACGAAATTCAAATTTTAATAATCAGATATATATATATATATATATATATATATATATATATATATATATATATATATATATATATATATATATATATATATATATGGATCATGAGAAAACTAGTTTAAATGAGAAAACCAAAAAACTAACTAAAAAAACCTAAAAGAATACCAAAAAATACCAAATTTTTTTTTTTACAATTTTTTAAAGAAAAATCACTACTTTTTATGTATGGAAAAAAATTTTCAAAAAAAAAAAAAAAATTGTTGTACTGCACATGTGCACTAATACGGAAAGCCTAAACCACTTAACCCACCCCCCACCGACACCCCCCAAAAACCTAACCCTCCCCCCCCCCAACCCCCCAAAAACCTAACCCCCCCCCCCCCCCACCAACCCCCCAAAAACCTAAATTCACCCTCCCACCAAAAGCCTAACCCCCCTCCCCCAAAAAAAAAAAAAAAAAAAACCTAAACCCCCCACCCCCCCCCCCCAAAAAAAACCTAAAACTAAACCCTAAACATAAACCCGAAAAAAACCTAACCCCCCACCCCTCAAAAAAAAAAAAAAAAAAAAAAAAAAAAAAAAAAACCCTAAACCCCCCCTCCCCCACACCCAAAAACCTAATCCTAATCCTCCAAAAAAACTAACCCTAAAAGCTAAACTAGACTCAAAAAGCTAATTTTAAGCACGCAATGCAATTGTAGTACATGTTATATTGCACATGTGCACTACTATAATAATAGTGTTGAAAACAAGACGACACCATAAATCTTTTTTTATGTCATAAAAAATATGCTCGAATATACTTGAATGAAACATAAGAAAATTTGTGATCTTATGGTGCCATTTTTATTTTAAAATGATAACGTATGGAGAAATGGGAAATGTTTGAAAAGTTATATATTTTTATTTCCAATTTTACCCCTCCTTCATTAAAAGTCCCCCTTCCTTCATTAAAAGTCTCCCTCCCCCTCCTTTTTAGTGGATTTTAGTTAGTTTTCTAGTTTTCTCATTTATATCTAGTTTTCTCATGATCCTCTCCCTATATATATATATATATATATATATATATATATATATATATATATATATATATATATATATATATATATATATATATATATATATATATATATATATCTGGAGAGGGCTATATAGAAAACCCTAAAAATTTAAGAAAACTCTGAAAACTCCCATTTTTACCCAACCTCCCGACGTTTTTTTTTTTTTTTTTGAAAAAAATAACACATGTAATATACATGTTTTTAAGAGTTTTGGGCCAAAAAAACAAAAAAGCGCCGAAGGGATGTTTTTAAAAAAAATAAACAAATTTCAGCAATGTCCGGGTAACTAACATGTGTTAGGCAACAAAGGCTGAAACTTGCTGAAATTTGTTTTTTTTTTTAAAAGATTCCTTCGGCGCTTTTTTTTTAGCCTAAAACTCTTAAAAACATGTATTGTACATGTGTTATTTTTTTCAAAAAAAAAAAAAAGTCGGGAGCTTTGAGTTTCCCGAGTTTTCTCAAAATGGAGGGTTCTACCTAGCTTTATCCTATATATATATATATATATATATATATATATATATATATATATATATATATATATATATATATATATATAGGGCAAGGATAAATCGAAAACCCACTTGAGTTGAGAAAACCCAAGAAACTCAACATCTACCATTGATTAGAAGAGATGGATGGTTGTGATGTGTTTGGATATTATCTCTCTTACTTTTTGTTATATTAATCACTAAATAGTACATGTAAGGGTAAAATGGGGATAGAGTGTTACAAATATGTTGGGAGAATGCAACTGCATCTCTGACACCCTTTGATGTAACACATAATTCAAATTACATATTAAAAAAAAAAAATAGTGTCAACCTTTTCATCTGACTTCCTTTGTTGAATTCATTTTCCAATATGTCATCATGACAAATCCCTCCTTTCTCGTGCATCTTTTTATTATTAAAAAAACACTAAATTACATATATGTTGGGTAAAATGGGGTAAAATGGGGATAGAGTGTTACAAATATGTTGGGAGAATGCAACTGCATCTCTGACATCCTTTGATGTAACACATAATTCAAATTACATATTAAAAAAAAAAGAAAATAATGTCAACTTTTTCATCTGACTTCCTTTGTTGAATTCATTTTCCAATATGTCATCATGACAAATCCCTCCTTTCTCGTGCATCTTTTTATTATTAAAAAAACACTAAAATATGTAGATCATTCAAACTTCCATTCATGAAATGATGGCTTTTTTTAATTCATATATATTAACGAAAAAAAAAGTGTCAACTTCTTCATAAAGGTTACATTCTATAAAATGAGTAATAAGTATTACATTATATGTAACATTTAAAAAAAATACAAAATATAACGTTACATTTTTCTGTATAATTTCAAAAAATGTAAACACCCAGTAAACAAGAAAAATGCTTGTTTTCTTTACCATTTAAAGGATATCTACATACATAAAAGTGTAACGCGTTTTCTGTTCTTTCTCGTCCGATACAAAGTGTTATATTACATCACATTGTTAAAAAAGTCGTCTTCCTACTATAAGATGTTACATGTTGGTACGTACACTACAATTTTTACATGATCAATTTTACGTCACATATGTAACACTTTTTTCGTAACACAAAAAAATGTAACACTTTGTTTCTGTAACATGCACTTTTTACAATAATCTGGAAAAAAATTTGATAACACACTTTATTTTTACAATAATCTAAAAAAGTGTAACAATACACTTTATTTTCTGCAATGGGCATTATTTTTGTAACACAAAAAAAATGTAACAGGTATTTTTGCTTTGATTGACTGTTACATTTCTTACACAAAAAAAATGTAACAACACACTTTGTTTCCGTAATAGTCACTTTAATTTGACAATAATCTGGAAAAAAATGTAACAACACACTTTATTTTTACAACAATCTAAAAAAGTGTAACAATACACTTTATTTTCGGTAACATGCAAAATTTATATAACACGAAAAAATGTAACATGCATTTTTCTTTGATTGTTACGTTTCATAACTAAGACGCAAAAGAATTGTTATGAGAATTGTTACATCAAAAATAAACTTCATTAACAATAATCCAACATAAGTAATGTAACTAGCAATGTTACAAAATGTATATAAAAAAACTAGTCATTTACCCGCGCGATGCGGCGGGAGTGACAATTTACAATAGGATACTCGTTTACCGTTAGTTTATCAGTCGTCTCGTGATATATTGTATAGTACTTAAGTTAGTTTTCTTATTCGTGATATGTTGGCACTCATTTTAACCTTGGAACCCTCGACGGTGTTTACGTGGCTCTTAAGGACCACCACTGGCTGTAACCGGATCATCACCATCGTTACTCTCTTCCATCCCCCAAACTCTATGAGGCTGTTAGATCTAACACCAAAATCTCCTCAAAAGAGGATACATGACAATCTACAGAGTGTTTAGAGTCTTCAAAAGTATGAATTTGTATGGAAGAAAGAGAAAGATGAAGAGTAGGGTCTTGAGAAATGTGAGAGAGAAATGCGAATGTTTTCAGATACAATTTGGGGAACTCAAATTTTAAAAAGGCTTTTTGAATTTTCAATCTGGAGCCATTGAACAAGTCCCCACCCATTTAATCCCTGTAATAGTGGTTAAGCTCTAATTGGTTGTACAATAAACATCATGGGTTTTTACAATAAGCACCATGCGACAATTTACAACGTGGTACTCATTTGTGATAGTTTATCAATCTGCACATGAACTATTCTAGTGGGGTGCCCACATGATGCGGCAAGAGCACCAAACATAGACTGATTCGGTTAATCCATAATCGATTAATTAAAAACTATGGTTTGCATATGGTATATGGTATAACCGATTTAGCCGAACTAATTATACATAATATACATAAATTTTAACCGTCACATCATACATTTCAAACGATTTCTTTTCCATTTCAATATATATATAAAAAACACACTTAAGAACTATGTTACAGCGTATACAACCAAATAATTGACTTAGACCATTACTTGTTAAAGTTCTTAAGAAAACCCTACCATTACTTGTTTAGGTTTAAATTTATTGGCCCCTCCTGGTAAGTTACAAAACGGTATTTGCTTTTCCATCAATTTAAGATCTGTGATGGCCGTTTTATAATGTAAGACTCAAAATGTCGCTTGTGGCATTAGCAATAAATAATTTTTTGTTTATCTATCACTTACCCTTTATAAGTTAAGACTCAAAACGTGTCGCTTGTGCCATGAGCTATAAATGAACTTTTATATATCTATTGTTTATTTAAAAACTATTTTGAGTTGGTTCTAATAGCTCTCCATATAAAACCCTACATATTGACTTCATATTTTCATGTTAATCTTAGTTGCCTATCCAACTCTATTTCTATGTGAAGTCTTGTGACTAACCAAAGATGCTTTCCCAAAATATATAATTGATCACACGGATTACAAAATATAAATAACTAAAAGTAAAAATAAAATTAGTCTTGTTTTTTTTTCTAAATCAAGTCTAATAAAAGACGATGTGAAAGAAGTATTTAATTTTTTACACCAAAACCATTTATATTTGTATAAAATATAAATGGTATTGGTCTAAAAAGAAATAAAATTGTATGAATTTTAGTATATGCTTGTATAAAAGAAGTATAAGCTGCAACTAATTTTGTTCCTATCTGCAAGTTGGGAATGTAAACGATGAAACTTTGAAATTTGATAGTCATCAACTGCTAGCATATAACAAAAGGAAAGAAAATCATATATAATTGCATTTCCATTGCAAAATATAAAATTTTGAAAGTTTATAGTTATCAACTGCTAGCATCCATCATTATGCAAATTTGGATGTTTAAATGGTCACAACTGTAAATCCCAAAACTATTTTCAAAGTTTATATTTGTTGTAATTAAAAACCTATTTTTTAAAAAATTAAACTCAAATAAGGCTAGTTCCGATTGACTCAATTTGAGTTCCTTTCTCTTTCAAATTACCTTTCTAGCCTTCATATATGTATTATAAATATGCCAAAATAAACATGAAATAAAAATAAATGAATAACTGAAGGCAGCTTGTAGCACCCATGACAAAGTGTGATATCTGGTAAATGGCTTGTAGCACCCTTGACCATTTCTTTGATAATATCTGCAGGTAATCCTGTATCCGGATGAGTCATTCATTCTGTAGGAACAAAAAAGTTTGTTAGGACTACTAAATGGGTAGGCCATGCGGGGTTGATAATGGGTCAAAAGGGATAACTTTTTGGTATGGGTCAAAATGGGACAGATTGTGTTCGGTTGACTTGAAACACTTTTCTTAAATTGTAATTTTTACATACAAAAATGAGTGGCCGAATTTGTTTACAAGGTTGTATTATTTCAATAAAAATTCAAGGTTTTTGAAGAAAGGTGATGTACAAGGTTTTATTACTTATGCATTAAATATAATAGTTGGCGACTCTTTGATCGCTTTCTGTAGCTACTTTTTTACCAACTGATCTGTTAGTGAAACATTCTGTTTAGTCATTTAGGATCAATAGGATTTAGCGTTTGATGTTTAATTGTTTATTACTGGAAATAGTGGATCCTTTGACCACAAAAGTGACAATTATACATCTAACTTATGAACAGAATGCAATTTTGCCTTAATTTTGAACTAAGATGTACATAATGAAGCACCACAGGTCTAATAGCTTCGTATTCTAGGGTTAATACAGGCATAAACAAATATTTTCTTGAAATAAAGGCGACCCACTCCTGAATTGGTTTATTCGGCTCATAATCTAACTAAGAAAACTAACCAAGTAGGTCACATGAAGTTAAAATCACCCAAAATGCTTTTTTAAAGCATATAACCACCAATATTGTTGTATACAAACCGTTTAAACGGCTTAAAAATCACCCAAAGTTAAAATATGTACCTGAACTGTAGATGAACGCATTCATTTCCTGAGTCCAAGGGACAAGGTCAAAGGCAACAGAGCCTTCCCCATGTAAGAGCTCAAAGGCACCTCATTTCCACAAATATCCTGTAACTTTTGACCCACTCCCGCTGCATGTTTGTAATTATAAGTATATGATGACAATGCAGGTTACCTGAAAAATGATGACAAACATCAACACAAAAACAAAGAAATAATATAGTATTCTTAATCAAAGAAATGAAAACAAAAAAGTATTAAACCTGGCATCAGTGATGAAAAACAAGTCTATTACCATACCATATGTGGTAGTCGATACTTTCAATCAATGAATAATCAATTCGAGCTCACAAAACACATGTGTCACATCTGTCAAACATGAATCATACATACAAACCAGAACATCAATAAACACGGGTCACATATAAGTTACCAAAACAACAAACAAAAACTTAAAAATCATAATCAGTAAACAAACCTATCAGATCTTAGCTTGTCATCTTCTCTAGTTTTGCTTGTTTCCTTCAAAGTCTTAAAAAAAAAGAAAAAAATTTAGATCTGAATGTAAAACTTCTGAATGTAGCTAGAAACTCAGATCTACAAAGTTTTGTTTGTCTCCCTGGTTCGTGTATCACCACCACTCCATCTTCATCTACAACAAAATAACAGTCCAGCCAACATAAATGCAACAATTCCAACCATGATTTGAGAGTAAACTGGAGTGTGATGCATTGGATGAACTTTAGCGAATACTGCAGGTAATAACCCGTCTCTGCTTCCTTGACAGGTACGTTGTGCAGCAGAACCGCCGTAATTTCTGCTTCCTTGACAGGTCCGGTAGCATATGACGCACCTGCACCTGCTGGTTTAGAAGAAGAACCTTTACCGGCCTTTGCAGGCTCCTCCATTACATGTTTCACGTCCTGAAACCGAAAATAAGTTCAAATCATCTATACTCTTGACTAAAATGCTGAACATGAAAATGAAAATAGTAATGAGATGGCACATTTGACGGTTTGTTCTCTCGGTGCTTTTTCGCTTTCCCTTAGCCGACTTATTTGAAGATGTGGGTCCCCGAGCTGATGTTGTAGCAGCTGCTGCTGGCTTTGAGGGGCTATTGTCGACGGGTTCCTCTTTAAGAGGGTTGTTATTACGCTTTGATGGACCCCGTTATTATTAGCCTTTGGTGCAAGAACAGGGGAACTTTCGTCTTCAATCTACTCATAACAAAAACAAAATAAACAAAAATCACATTCCAACAATAAAAAAATGCAACTGTTGAACTTTTTTTAATATATAAAATGACATTACATCATCGGCGTCATCGTCATCATCCTCTTGCTCTGGCTCGGATTCATTGACCCCACTATTTTTCCCGAGCAACTTCCTCAACTCTTTTCCAGATTGGCTCAGTCCTCCTTCCTCTTGTTCGTTATCCTCCTGATCTTCTTCATATCCCTTTAGAATGAACATACTCGATTCTTGTTATCTGAAAAGAAAAAAAAGATTAGCCACTTAACCTACTGTAATAAACAAGTAAGTATTAAAGTAGCACTAAATTATACTCCAATTGTGAATGAAAGGAAGTAAAGAGTTTTCATACCACTTAATCAGCCAACATCAAGACTGTTTTCAATTGAAAGTTCCTCCCACAATACACAAACAGGTCCTCAAGACTCGGTCCTAGCAAATCAATAATTAAAACATTATCCTCTCCATCTACACCGGACCATTTTATGGAAGGTATACCACCTACAAGTGAAAATAAAATATTACAAATCATATCATTCAGAGTGAAATAAATGATAAACATATAAATCTGCATTGTTATATTACTATCAAACCACACATACTTCCTCCCTGAAGAAGATTGTACAACTTAGCTTCATACAAAAGTTGTGGATGTTTAATCTTATTATACTCCAACAATATCAAAAAACCAACATTAGCTCTAAACTCAGAATAAAACCAGTTCAAACCCTAATTCACATCCTAAACCCTAAATCCCCAACCCTACCCAGACAATCTTACATCAATCACAAATAATCAAAAAACAATTTCTGAGCGTAAACAAATTACAAAAAAATACTAACAAAAGCAGCCCAATTAATCAAACTCGTACCTGGTATGTTGCAGTTTTGAAAAGAAAGAAAGTTGCTGATGCTGGGATGATGATGTAATCCCTTCTTTGGCCATCCCTTAACACAGCAAACCCTAAATGGGCAAAAATAACTGATTTAAATGTTAAAAGCGATGGAAGAACATACATCTGTTGTTGTCTGCATTATCGGACCGTCAATACCTGCTTATGTGCTGAACTTAGGTGATGACCTGCTTTATCATCGTCAGAAGTCATAGCCTGGAACGTTCTCTTTTTATTTCTCTTCTCTTTTCAAGATCTGCAAATCCCTAAACGTTGTTAGCATAACCAGAGGAAATCGGTGATTGGGGTCGACTTGAAAGTGGATCCAGAGATGAGATTATTCTAGGTATAGAATCGCAAGAGAGAGAGAGAGAGAGAGAGAGCAAATGGAGGGTTTGTGTTTTAGGATTTCTCTAAGAAAGAATAGGAACAGACGATTAAAGTGTATTGGGATGAGTAAAGGGATTCAAATTTGAATCCATATCTGGCCGCCCAAAATTTGTTTGGCTGCCCAAAATTTTGTTGCTTTATCAGATTCAACATTTGAGCTTTAGTTGATTGTACAATATGCTTTAAAGACTTGTAAAGTGGCAAATGACCATTTCTGTCCTTCCTATATGCTTATTAAAGTAGTATAGATATAACATCCAACAACAATAGATTTTTTAGATTTAATCATAAAATCAGTAATAAAAAAACCACATATCCAGAAAACAAGAACTTAATAACATTCATCTTCTTAAACAACAAAAAAAAAGTTGCAGATCTACAAAACATAAATTGCAAATCTGAAAATTGCAAATCCGGAGGACCTTTTAGATCTGGAACACAAAAAAATTACAAATCTGAATATTACAAAAAAGATGGAGATCTACAAAAAACAAAAAATGAAGATCTAGAAAACACAAAAAAATGAAGATCTACAAAAACACAAACATACTTATGGATCTGGAGGATCTTTTAGATCCGGAACATCATGTTCAACATAAAACATCTTTTGGATCTTCTTTAACATCTAAAACATCATCTTCAACATCGGATTTGTTGACCACAGCCGGATCTTGAAACCACCATCGGATCTATTAAACATTGATGGATCATGACTCTAGTAACCACCGCTGCGATGGTGGTGGTGGTGGTGGTGGGTATTGTTTTTAATCTTGAACAAACTTTTGGTGGTAGTGGGTGTTTTTTTAAAACTGGAACAAAAGCCATTTTATGAAGCTTGATGTAAATTTGGTTGAGATGAGAGAGATAAAGTTTGTCAAAATGATGATGATGGAGGTAACAGATTGCTTTATTGAGCATGTTGAATTCATTAAATGGGATTAAAAAAATAGGTTCATTTGTCAACGTACTCTACATAAAAAGGTGTCAGACACCAATTTTTTAAATTGTTACATTAATTGATGGTTGATGGTAAATTTCCAAATTTACCCTTTAAGTTATCTTTTTCAAAAAAACACGTGGAAGCTTATTGTCCACATATTTAGGTTTCTTGGGTTTTCTCATCTGGAGTGGGTTTTCTCATTATAATTAGCCTATATATATATATATATATATATATATATATATATATATATATATATATATATATATAGGGGAAGGTTCATTTGAGAAGAAATTTAATGTGAGAAGAAAAAGAAGAAAGGGCATATTAGTAAAATATTATTTTATTTATAACTCATATCATTAATTTTTCTCTCTTTAATTAATTAGTCAACTAATTATTAGTTATCCTACATATAATCTACAAAAACTACACATATCAAAATTTCCTACATATACCCTACACTTTATAGAATTTTATCCTACACAGTCGTAATTTATCCTACACACCTCGAAATATACCCTACACAACTCGTAATTTATCGTACACAACTAGTAATTTATTATACACTTTAAATTAAGTATTTTTTTTTTAAATTGGAAAAACTATATATTTTGAAAAGGAGTTACAAATTTAATTTAGTTAGTTATTAAAGGGGAAGAATACAAATTAATGATTTATGTAAGTTTACCAACATACCCTTATATTAAAATTAAATGCAAATATTAAATGAAGTAAAATGAAGCATTTTTATTGGTTGAAACTTCTTCTTTTTTCTTCTTACAAAAAAATTCTTCTCATTTGAACCCTCCACTATATATATATGTTTCACGTTTAAATGTTCTATGCAAAACAAAATTCAAAGTTTAGTGAATTGTCACATGCAGACCTACCATCCACTATCCCTAGTCCCGAGAATGTAAGACATCAAATTAAAAAAAAAAATTTAATAATGAACGGATGTCAACCAAATAATTAACTAGAATTTATAACAGGTTTGGAATTCTCCTTTTTCTTTTCACATGTTCTCTCTCTCTCTCTCTATCGAACACACAACAAACCCTAATAGTCTAACCAAAATCAAAATCAGTGGAGGATGGTTATTACTCTCTTTTCACCCGTTCTCTCTATATCATCCACCATATTTCTATGATTCTGCTACAACAGTGTAGGATGATTATTACTCTGACAGATGGGATCAGAACGAGGATTCATATTATGAGCTAAGGACGGATGGACAACGTTTTTGTTGCGGTCATGATCATACTTATGATTATGATGTGTGCGCGGTGTATTTGGAAAATCCGAAGTACTGGAATAAAAAATGATGGATGCGTACATCTCAAGACCATATCAGGGATACCGACAATATCATCCCGAGGAATATTCTGAGCCCGAGGGTGTCCATACTTATCAGATCGAGGAGGGTAAAAAGCTTGCTATGTTGGAAGTGATTTTGTCCAAAATCGAGCAGTATTTATCAGCACCCAATCTTTCCGATGAAGATCGAATCAGCTTTCTAGTTTCCAAGTGTCAGAAGTTAAAAATGAAGATAGAAATAGAAGAGCCTCTTTCACCATTACCTGATGATATTAGAGATTATTCTCACATGGAGGAGGAGGTTGTGGAGGATAATACCCCATCAATGAATCTTTTATCTGATGAAGAGTCACTGGTAGATCAGATGGTGTGTGAGGATGATGAGGCAGAGCAGTCTCATGAGATGAATGTGTGTACCAAACCTCTTCCCATATCAATCATTCCAATTAACAAGTGTGGGGAAGAGGTTTCGAGGAAGAAGATGAAAACGGCGAAGCTACAAGACATCGGCGTATATCTCGTGAAGTGGATCAGCGAAACCCACAGGTGCTTTCTAAACATGCCAGTTATACCGAGGAGCTTATGGAGATGGCATGTAAATTTCCGGATATTCATTGGAAATACGTTGGGTAAGTGTGCATTGAGACCACCGTAGTGCATATCAGGTACGATCTGGTTGAATATCTAGAACTTAGCGCTTCTTAGGAGGCAAGCCAGGTTTTGTTTTTATTTCATTTATTTTTGTGTTTTTGTGTTTTTTGTGTATGAACCGGACAAGTGTGGGGAAGTCTGAGGAGGTTTGGTTGCTCGTCAAACCGGTTTTTGCTCGTTCTCTTTGTTATTAACCTGTTTTAACCTGTGTTGGGAGCTTGTGAGATTTATGTTGTAGGTTTCGATCGTTTTTGTCCATACTCAATCTCCATTTGGACGGAAGTGATTCGAACGATTTCAAGACAAGCATCTCATTTTGAAGCAGCCGCGAATGAAATGTTATACGGTTGTTGTGGAACACGACTTATGAGGATTCTACCGCGTCAAATCAGGGGAGTCTGTTCCATTTATCTATGTATTTTTATTTATGTTTTCGTGTGTTAATAGTTTCTTGCTCCATTGAGGACAATGAAGGAAATAAGTGTGGGGAGGGGAGACTAGCGTCTAGTGTGTGTCTCGTGTCTCGTGTTAGTCTTGTCAGTTGTGTCAGTCGTGTGTTAAAAATTAAAAAAAATGAAAAATAAAAGTTCATAAAAAATTAAAAAATAGAAAATGTTTCGAGAAAGTTTTTGCAATAAATGGAAGATGATAGGTATAATTGGATCGTTGGCATTAGATTATTATATATATGAGATAAGAAACAATCGGTTACGCGGTTAATTTAGGATATGTGGGTAGGCCCAGCCGGTTAAAGAGTTCCTTAGGATTGATATAAAATACCTTAAATTAGGAGTCTTGTGGGTTCTCATCTTAGGAGATTTGGCAAAACTGAAACTGTGCAGAGTATAAGAGGTACGTTATAAATAAAAAACTTATAAGTTTTTCCGATTAAATTGGCACACCTGTTTCTTTTTGTGAAAACAAATCCGAAACAGTGTGGCGCCCGGAAAAAGAAAAAAAACAAACATTCCATCCATTCATTTGAGCACATGTTGAAAAAAAGGAGAAAAACGAAGCCTATGGTATTGCCGCGGGGATAGCGACTCATGCGGTACATACCCTTTAGGTGGAGTTATAAAAAATATGTGAAGTTTATGGCATTAACCATGGGGTTGGTGACTCATGTGGGGTATGTCCGCTAAACTGATCATAAGTAAAGCATGTAAAGCTCGCAATATCATCCATCTTTCCATCATAAATTTAATCGGAATAGCATAAGGGTTTTTTGTATAAGACGGTAGATTTAATATCTTTTAATCTTATAAACTAAAAACGGTATTAGGTGGCGTTGTAGTCTTTTGAGTGTGAGATCCATAAATAAATATATTAATTGAACTTAAATGAATCGTGAATAAGGGCTTAGAAGCTGGCGGTTGGGTTTAAGTGGACCGTATACCTGCAATCTTGTTTAACGTGTGATTTAATTAAGTTAATAAAATAACTGAATATATTAGATGCCAATGTTTCTGATTGTGATTCCATTGCTAATAATTTTTTCGGGACAAAAAAAAGATAAGTGTGGGGATGTGATGTTAGATCAAAATATGTAGTGTTATATAATAAATTGTGTCGGGTTTTAGCGTATTAAATATATTAATTCATATGTTTTATATATTTATTGTGTTGTAGTGTTTTCGTGATTAACATGTATTAAAACAAGTAAACAAGAGAGAACGATCTAAAACGCGGGTTTGACAGGTTAACCATTTAATTCTGTAAAGTTGGAGAGCTTGATGATGACGCGAAACATTCAAGGATGATAAAGTGACCAACATTCATTGTTCGGGAAGTGTTTTGGGTCGAGAAATAGTTTGGAAGCTCGAGATGTGCAAAAGAATGAAGTTTAAGAGTTTGTGTGTCATTTATTCAAAGTTAAGTTGCATGTAAAGAATGAAGACTAGTTATGCGACGTAAGCAACGGTCAAGAGACCGTAGCCTACGGTTGATGTATGATAGACAAGAGTATCTAGCAATATTAAGGCGTAGCATACGATTGTCATCCGTAACTTATGTTTCAGCGGTCTCTCGTTTGCGAGTCAACAGTGAGTCTATACCGTAACCTACGGCCATGGGGCGTAGGCTACGGTGAAGTTAAGAGGGGTGCACATGTTTGGCTTGTTCGACGACAGATAATATATGACAACATGCATGTTGGTATTGGAAAGATATAAAAAGGGTTTTAAACCCTAACATATATACACACATGAGAACTCACGTGAAGAAAAGAAAAAATGATGGGACATTATTAAACAAACATCATCATCACTTTGGCAGCAAGGGTCACGAATGATGGCAGTGGCATACGAAAGATGGGGCAGCAATCATTATAATTAGGTGGCTCCATAAACGCACAACCCAACATTATCATTATTATCGATTTTTTTTGGGCAGCCTTCATCAAAGACTTTTGGGCTCTCAAAAATTACTTCGGGGCTCTCTGACTATTGGCAACCACAGACTAGAATGGTGGGCTCTAAGTATCATCATCACTCAACTTCTTGATCCACGAATTTTTAGGGGGGCAACACATATCATCATAGTCGTCAACATATATCAAAGGGACGAATTGTATTATTTTGATTCCAACTTTCAAGCTACTCTGAGAGGTCTGAACGATTCGGGATGACAACTAAAGCGGTGAAGATCATCATGAGCGGCTAGACTCTTCGTGGCTTCCTCCAGGCGGATGGTTTAGTTAGGTTTTTACTTTATTCAGTTTATACTCAGGTTTGGATGTATTTTTGACCTTGACAAAGTTGTATGGATACATTGATGTGTTGTTTATTTGAACTATCATCATAATTTGTAAGATGGTTAGATTAGTCATTACTACTTATGACTATTCCATCTTACCGATTTTTTGTCGAAATTTACTATTCGACCTTATTTTTGGTTAGTTTGACTTTCATAAGTCAACTACCTTTAATCATATAAAATGCGCGATTGCGTTCAATAACTCATTAAACATTTCATCAATTATCTGGTAGGCATTATCATTATGCCACCGTTTTAAACTATTTTCTAATCTAAACTCATACCTTTATTAACGCCAAGTTAACTTAGCTCTCATTTACTAAAGATAATTTATTCTTTCATTATGCAAAATCTATGGATTCTCATCTATAAGTGAAACCTGTTTCATCATGTTATTAGGCATTCATCCGAATACCTATTCTAATCAAGTTCTATCTACAAACATGTAGGCACACAATTTCACTTAGGCATTTTTACGAGTACTTTGTGGGTGAGATTCGTATATTTCTTTTGTCAAGTTTATGATTAACTTTTTAACCAAAGTTTAACATCAATGTCACGCCCTTATGTCTAGTGTTCATGAACCACATCTAGAACTTGCATCACAACATCAATGTTCATCCGTTTAACACTCCAATTCAAGTGTTTATCATGTTGTCATAAAATCCACTTAGCACTTACATGATTAGTTAACCAAACCACTAATTCATGGCACTAAATCAACAAGTTTACATCTAGGGCTTGTTCCTAGACTTGTACTCATATCAATTTCACTACAACATTCATCATTCATACCAGAATTTCATTCTTGAATGCTAATCTGAATTTCAAAATTTCACCAAATAAATAAATTCAACATACCTTGTGATCTCCTAGCTTGGGTGATCACAAATTTATTAAAAGCCACAATTTTTAGCTTGATTTATCTTCGTTTTCGTTGGATTCTTTGAGTTTTAGGGCTTTGTGAGAGTTCTTCTTGTGCTCCTGATGCTAGTCGACCAAAACACAGTATGTGTGTTTTTGGTTTTAATTTCTCATTTATTTTTTTCTTTTTAAGTAAAAACCTTTTTCCAATTTCAACCCTTTTAGTCCCTCTAATATACAAAGGTTATAAAAAGGTTACTACATCAAGTTCCTTCATTACTTTAAAACACTTAACTAACTAGGTTGATATTCCTAGTTATTTAGTGGGTTCCTGGAGTTATAACCCGTTTTATTTTAAGTCCCGTTGACTCGGCTTCTTATAAACTTACTTTTCTCAAAGCATTTATTCTCTTTTATTTAATATTAGGTTTATATATTTAAATCCTAATATTTACCGGGTTAATTTTTACCACTAACGGTATTTTACCCGTTCATTAATATTAACGTGGTTTTATTATCAAACCCGTTTTTGGGGTGTTACAAATAGTAACAACTTGACTGATTCGAAATTATGGCATGCTAGACTAGGACATGTACATTATAAAAGGATTAAGGAAATGTCTAAAATGAGCTTAATTCCATCTATTAACATAAACAATGATAAATGCCATACATGCAAGTTGAATAAGATAACTAAAAGTCTTTCATGCAACTTGTTCAAAGGGAAAGTAAAATGTTAGAATTAATACACACTGATCTATGTGACTTTCATGATACAGCATCATTACGTAATAAAAAGTATGTTGTAACGTTCATAGATGATGCTACTAGATTTTGCTATGTGTATTTGTTGCATGCTAAAGATGAAGCTCTTGAAAAGTTTAAGATCTACAAACAAGAGGTAGAGCTTCATCGGAGTGGGTTGATCAAAACCCTACACACGGACAAAGGTGGTGAGTATTTTGATCCGGTGTATTTCCAATCGACTGGAATAATACACCATATCACAGCTCCTTACACACCGGAACAAAATGGTGTGGTGGAACGAAAGAATAGGACTCTAAAGGAAATGGTCAATACCATGTTGTCCTATTCGGGCCTAAGTGAGGGCTTTTGGGGTGAGGCTATGTTGACAGCCTGCTATTTGCTAAATAGGGTTCCAAATAAAAGGAATAAGACCACCCCTTTTGAGCTGTGGTATAAAAAACCACCTAAGCTGCATAAACTGAGAGTTTGGGGTTGTAGAGCCGTGGTAAGGCTCACTGATCCTAAGATAAGGAACATTGGGGAAAGAGGTATAGACTTCATTTTCATTGGGTATGCAGAGCATTCATTTGCTCACAGGTTCTATGTTATAGAACCAAATGACTACGTGACTGTGCATACGGTAATTGAGGCAAGAACTGCAGAGTATGATGAGAATAGACTCTCTTCAATACCTAGGCCTAGGGACATGGTTCCAAGCTCTAGTAACTTTTAAGTGGCTGTTCAAGTGATTGATACTCCTCCAGAACCAAGGAGGAATGGTAGAGCAAGAAAAGCTAAATCATTTAGTGATGATTTTGATGTGTGTAAAATGCAATATATAAATTACATCAAATGAGGCATAAAACTAACCCTTTTTAGTACTAATGTTGAAAAAAGTGTGCTTTTGTCTTCCTTTTGAATTTACAGGACTAAATGAGCTTAAACGAGCAAAAGGAACAAATAAACAGCAAAAACCAACATAAGTACAAAGAAAAGGAATAAACACGACATGCCCGACCCCTCGACAGCATCCCCAAGAGCACAAATAAGAAACAGAAGGCTGACCACGGCCCGTGCCCACTGGACATGGGGGCGTGGTCAGATGTCTGCAGAAAGGACAAAGCTGCGGAAGCTTCTACGCCCACCACAGGGGCGTGCTCAACTTGCAAAATCTTGGTAGTACAGATACGCTTCTGCACACGGGGTCGTGCCCGCTGGAGACGGGCCGTGTTGAGCCCTATGCTGACAAATGCAATTAATGAAGGAAGAGAAAAGGATGGCCACGGGGGCTTGTCCGTTGGACACGGGGCCATGGTCGGGCTTCTGTTCAGGCTATAGGGGTGCTTGGTTCACTTCAAAGGCATCCCTTGGCAAACCACTACTCTCTCACTTTGCCACCACCCCACCACCACTACACCACCAACACCCACCACCATCATCCATCATCCATCATCCACCTTTAGAGTGTGTAGTAGTCTTGGGATCCAAGATTGATAGTAAGAGTTCTTACCAATCAAAGGCCATGTTTGGCTAAGTCTCTTACATCACTTGGTGAAGACAAGTCTTTAATGTATTACTTTTGATTTTTAATCTTTTCGCACTTTTTATTTGGTTTTGTATTAATGACTTTAATAAGTAGTTTCTTATGTTGAAGGTGAAACTTCTTTATCATTTGTCCCTGGTGTCTTGGCATTACTTTACTGTCTATATAAAGTAAAAGATTTACACCATTCATATCTCTACGGTCTATATAGAGATATGTTGGCTACCTGGTCGGGGGTTAAGGGAATGGTTTAGTAAGGTTCTTGCCTTGTTTAGTGTATAGATCCTGCAAGGACCTGGGTCAAGCTTACTAGGACCTCCTTCAATACCCACTGGTATTGGATGGCGGGGGTGCGAATGGCTTGATCCCCTCATATATAAACTACTATTAATACATTAAACCGGCTACTTGGGATTTTATCCCTCCTGACTCAAACCACTTAGCCGAGGGTAACGTCACCTTCAAAAGAGGGGCCTACCACTTTTCGCATTAATAACTTAATTAATTATCTTCCAATATTCCGACCATTTGGGATTGTATCCTTGCTGACTCAAACCACCGGGTTGAGGGTAATGTCACCTTCAAAAGAGGGGCCTACTACTATAACTAAGATAATCTCTTAAAAAGTGCAAGAGTGCAGAAATCATCAAATGATACATTAAAGGTGAGTCGGGTCCAAGTGATTCATCTTGTCTATCTGTTTTTATTTTATTTTTATTTCTGCATTTTTAGTTTTATTTTTTTATGTTTAAACCTTTTCTCAAAAATTTTAGATTGATTATACGTTGAGGATAAACCGGTACTAAAAGCTCTTGTGTCCTTGGACGACCTCGGTATCTTACCAACGCTATACTGCACTCACAATGGGTGCACTTGCCCAAGTGTGTGTTTAGTGTTAGTAGAATATCGTGTTTTATAAATTTAAAACTTGACTAATGCGTAAAATGGGCTTAAAATATCAATAAAATCATAACACACCTAACGCACACCAATTTTCAACTATATTTGGTTGAAGGATCTATAGATGAAATTAAAATTCAATATCAATATTGTTTCAATATTGAGGAAGATCCTAGAACCTATAGTGAAGCCATGGCATCTCGGGATGTAGCTTTCTGGAAAGAAGCTATAAATGATGAGATGGACTCTATTATGTAGAATAACACTTGGAAATTGTCTAATCTGCCCCTGGGTGTAAACCACTTGGTTATAAATGGGTCTTCAAGAAGAAGATTAAAGTAGATGGTTCAATTGATAAGCTTAAAGCCCGATTGGTTATCCATGGCTTTAGACAAAAGGAAGGAGTTGACTACTTTGATACATATGCTCTTGTAGCAAGAATATCCACTATTAGATTGTTGGTTGCCTTAGCTGCAATACACAATCTTGTGATTCACCAAATGGATGTGAAAACCGCTTTCCTGAATGGTGATTTGGATGAGGAGATATATATGAAACAGCCAGAGGGTTTTGTTATGCCTGGCAATGAGCATAAGGTTTGTAAGCTAGTTAAGTCATTGTATGGCTTAAAGCAAGCACCCAAACAATGGCATCAAAAGTTTGATGATGTGGTTTTGTCTAATGGTTTTGTATTAAACCAAGCAGACAAGTGTGTATATAGCAAATTTGATGATTCTAGGAAAGGAGTCATAATTTGTCTTTATATAGATGACATGTTGATCTTCGGTACTGACCAGGATCAATTTGATAAAACAAAGAAATTTTTGTCATCTTGCTTTGACATGAAGGATATGGGGGAGGCGGAAGTGATCCGTGGTATAAGGATCAAATGGGAGAACAATGGCATATTGATTTCTCAGTCTCATTATATTGAGAAGATATTGAAAAAGTTTAATTTTCATGATAGTTCTCCGGTTAGCACTTCAATGGATCCAGCTTTTAAGCTCACACCTAATGAAGGTGTTGCTGTAAGCCAACTTGAATATTTAAGGGCCATTGGATCTCTCATGTATGCCATGATTAGCACTAGACCGGATATAGCTTATGCTGTTGGAATGCTTAGTAGGTATACTAGCAATCCAGGTGCAAGTCATTGGCAAGCAATGAATCGAGTATTTAGGTACTTGAAAGGAACCATGAAATATGGTTTGACTTTACTGGATTTCCTTCAGTTTTAGAAGGTTATTCGGATGCAATCTGGATTAACAACAGGGAAGATCATTCTTCCACAAGTGGATGGAATTTTTTGCTTGGAGGAGGTGCCATATCTTGGGCATCTAAGAAACAGACTAGCATAACTGATTCTACAATGGAGTCTGAGTTTGTAGCATTAGCCGCAGCTGGCAAAGAAGCTGAGTGGCTAAGAAACTTGATTTATGAGATTCCATTGTGGCCTAAACCTATATCACCAATATCCATTAGATGTAATAGTGCTGCTACCTTGGCTAAGGCCTATAGCCAAGTGAATAATGGGAAGTCTAGACACTTAGGTGTTAGACACAGCATGATTCATGAGCTCATCATGCATGGGATGATATCGGTGGAGTTTATGAGAACTCAACAGAATTTAGCCGACCACCTAACCAAACATTTATGTAGAGATCTTGTGCACAAGGCGGCTATAGGGATGGAATTAAAGTCCACATGAGATTTCTCGTGTTAAGATACCCAATTCCCACCTAATATGACGTTGGGTGCTGAATTCAATGTGGAAAGCTTAACATCTAGAAATTGAAACACATTAGTAGCATCATCCCAAGGTATGTGTTCAGACCTGCAAGCTAAAGGAGGTTGAAGGTTTTCTTCTTAATAGTTCTTTGGAAAATTGCATATGTAGGTGCAAGAATAAAGAGCTACCTATATGAGCATGAAGTTTAGCCACTTCAAGAAGCTAGGACTTGGCTTTGATATGTTCATTGAAGGATAGGACACAGGCTAGTAAAAATAGTGTCAAGAAAGAACATTAGAGTATGTAAGCTTGTGTGTATATTATCTTCATGTATTCACTGAATAGAAAGGGTTCAATCCTTAGTGACACCCCTATATTCGAATATTTGGAATGTGTAATATACTAATGTGAAAATCAATCGTCTCGATATTTCATTTACGCATAAGTTTGATTGTTGTGAGTTTATTTAAGTTAATCAAGGATTATGCTAAAATGGGGGAGGATTGTTAGATATTTTAATGTAATCGGGATTGACTTGGTGATCAAAGCGAATAATAATACACATTAAGCAAGTTAGGAGGTGCGGGAGTGCACGCTTGTTTGGATTATTATAATTCAAAGTGTAGGGGCGGAGCACGTACTCTACGGGGGTTCCAAGGGGGAAACGCCCCCTTGGCAGGGGTCCAAGGGGTAGAGCCCTTGACAAGTTAGCTTGGAAAAAAAATTATTTTAATTAAATTGCTTTAATAAAACTACATCAGAAAATTTAATTTTCTGGAAATTGGCCCATTTTCGAAATATTAAAACAGTGGCAGCTTTGTCTTAAAAACTGAGATGACTGCCATTAGGTAGTTAATCTTCCCTAACCCCAAAATCCCTATTCAGTTTTTGGTCACAATTCTCTGGTTTAGACAATTTACAGACAAAAACATACCCTGGTTCAATTCTCGAAAATCAGAGTTGTATCCGATTGAATTATTCGGGTTAACCACCGAAATAATTTGATCTGAGAGTGATTACACGCCTCTCTGATCATCCGGTTTTCAGAAAATTCCCCAACATGGTATCATATGTTTGCTGTGTAAATTATTGATGATATTTTATGGTCGTATTAGAGTCTTTGTAGCACTTTGTTATGGAGGCCCTTTGGTTGGTTATTAATATAAGGTTCCCGTTTGTCGTTAAAAAAGTAATTTGTTAGATGTGTAAAAAGACCATTGGCTTGCCCCCACCAACGTTGGTAATCTTATTAGATAATACTAAGACTAGCGGGAGTGGGGCGTTTTATGGGGTGAGGATGCCAGACAACACTGGTTAACCAACACCGTGCAAGCGTTGGCTACGGCGTTACCCCACTAACGTGGCTTTGAAGCCTGACGTGGAGTGGGGGAGAGAGCTGACTTGGCTGGCTAATATTGGCTGGTGGCATATGAACGTTGGGCTAGCCGTTTGGCATAGCCGTTGGCCAACGGGTATTTAAAAAAAATATTTTATTTATAATCTATATATATCAAACAATACTTACCATTTTTACTATCAAAAAATTCAAAAACCACTACCAACCTCCAAAGAAATATATACAATGAATTCTTCAAGTTCAAGCGATTCGTATGATAGATTTGTTTTGTCATCCTCATCCGACGACGGAGCGGAAATATTATTATTTACAGTGGTGACGGTCGTGAAAGCTATTGTTGAAGATTCAGATGAAGGGACTTCCCAACCCCAACCCAAACAGAGGAAGTACATAGTTCGTGAACGCGAAACCGTAAACGATTTGCTGGTAAGCGATTATTTCTCACCCCAACCAATGTATGATGGAAAAATGTTTTGGCGTCGTTTTTGTATGAGTAAAAATTTATTTTTAAGAATATCAAAGGATTTAGAGGATAATTATCCTTATTTCCAACAAAGACCTGATGCACGTGGTAAGATCGGATTTACCACGTGGCAAAAGGTCACGGCCACCCTAAGAAAATTGGCTTATGGCAATAGTTCCAACATAATGGACGACTATTTAAAAATGTCGGCACGAGTGGCTAGGGAAAGTCTTCACAATTTTTGTGCATATATTATTGAACTATATATGAAAAGATACTTGAGAAAACCAATGTTTAGTGATATGCAACAACTTTTGGAACATCACGCTAAATATCATGGTCTCCCCGGGATGATAGGTAGTTTAGATTGTATGAAATAGGAGTGGGAATTTTGTCCAACAGCATGGTAAGACTCTCACACAAGCGGATATCATGGAATGTCGGCTATGATGCTTGAAGTTCTTGCATCACATGATATTTTTGGATCTGGCATGCATTCTTTGGTATGCCAGGTTCACATAATGATATAAACATTATATATCACTCGCCCCTTTTCAAAGATGTAATAAATGGTGTTGGACCAAAAGGAACATTCATTGTAAATGACGTTGAATACAAGTATGGGTACTATCTTGTTGGTGGAATTTACCCTGAGTGGGTTGTTTTTGTGAAATCATTTTCAAACGAGGGAACTCTAGATCCTAAAATAATAAAGTTTAACAAAGTTCAGATGGCGGCACGCAAAGACGTCGAGCGAGCATTTGGTGTTTTGAAGAAAAGGTGGCGCATTTTGAGCATGCCTTGCAGATTGTATGAAAAAGATCAAATAAGAAACGTGATGTACGCGTGAATCATTCTACACAACATGATTTTAGAGGATGAACGGCGTGCAATAGTTGAATATTATGGCGAGGTGACTGAATCAAATAACAAAGACGTTAGTAACGAAGAGAGAACGCAAAACCAAAATCTAACCGAGTCAAGACAAATAAATTCAAACCTTCGAGTTGATTTGGTAGAACATGTTTCGACACTTCCTAGATTCGACTCCATTGAAGATGAAGATGATTGATTGATTTTTTTTTGTCGTTGTAATGTATTTTTTATTGTAATTATTTAAAATTACTTTATTAAATTCTATGATTAATATAAAAAAAATTGGTCTACATGGCACTCTCACGCCGCCTGGCCAAGCCTCTTTCACACCCCATTTATTTGGATGCAGACTAGTGGAACCCACAAATGACACGTGTCGAGCAATGTCCCCGACACAGTCCCCCACCCCACCCCACCCCATAGTCTAATATTGCTTTTTTTTTTTTTGTACATAAAAGGTAGAGAAAAAAAGAATGCATAAATGGTGATTTGAATGTGGAAATTACATCTAACATGTGAGTCTATAGTTCTTACCCTATAATGAAACAAGACATACAATATGCTATATTGCTATTATAGACACAGTCCACACCCACTTACATTAACACACAAGGAAATGCAACCATTTAAGAAATATGAATACTTACTTCATATTATTTTAAATAACTTCTATAATAAAGTGTTTTATCAGGATAACGAAGTGGGTTCGGAAATTTAGGAACCGTCTTCTAAAGCATCATGTGGTTCGAGTAGAGGTGTAGTTGTGGTTCGAGCGGACAATGCACCTTCTTCGTCCTCTTTTCCTTTCCCCCAAAGCACCCCGTAAAATCCTATTGTTATTATGCTACCACCCAAAACACTGCATCATGCAAATCAATACAATAAAATCAACCCTTCACAAAAATCAAATTTCAACTTTTTTTTTTATTACTTTTGTTAGGAAGAAAGTGAAAAAGATTATTTATGCTGTTAAACATATATATATAATAATTCTTAAGTGGATAAAAGTTCAAGTGTTGTCCCATTGGTTTATCTATAACTATGTATTTCTATAAAAGTTATATATAATTAAAAAACATGCCGATGATCATTTTAAAGATGCATTTATCAAAAGAATGAAAGATATTCAGTTATGGTTAAATATGATCAAACCTTATATAACACACCACCCAACTATAGTGATTACCAGTATAACTACTATCAACACCAACTATAGTGATTACCCGATCCCTAATCCCCGTCACACCTCCCCCGCCCCCATCCCACAAGTAATGAACTCCGTAAAACATAAACACGTGAGTGAATGAAAGTGAGATTGAGATGAATACCTCCGAAGATACACTGGATCGCCAAGAAATAAGACACCCATGATCATTGCTATTATAATTGTTAAAGGCTTGAACATGGCTACATATAGAGGACCTTTCAACCGCAACACCCAAAATTGTACCAAAACATTAACGAATCCAAATAAAAAACCCTGCATGTAACAAATACACCAATTCTTATATCTTTTCTTCACTTGTTATCAACATGTATAATTAGACTTATAAATATATCAATTAGAGGTGTTCATGATACAGTACCACCAATTTTGATAGAATTTATAGGCTAAACAAGTAACTACGGATGTTAAAAGTTATAAACTAAACTAACTAGTTGAGTTAGGTCGATTGGACTTGATCAGCTAAAAGCGGTTCACTTTTAAGTTTGGGCCAATTTTTTTACCTTTTATCAAAATCACTATTTGCATTACTTTTTTTATATCGTTATTTAATATTCGAATGTGTTAGCTATCTTGCGGCACAACAGAACTAACACATGTGCACAAACGATATAAACACGTAGACAGAAAATAAACACGGCACAAGAATTTTACGTGGTTCGATGCCAGTGGGGGACCTACGTCCACAGGCTGCAACTAGGTTATTTCATTATGCTTAGAACGCCAAGGATTACAACACAAGACTAGGTATATATAAAGAACTAATTAGGTTAAATAGCTTAGGGAACAAGAAAGCGAAAACGGGTCTTCCACCCCCAAACCAGATTAGGCCTAAAAGGCCTTCACAACCTAACAAAATGTACATACTTAATATTAAGGCATGTTCAAATACATTCTGACTCAAATCTATTTTGTATAATTTCGAGCCAACACAAGATAACTTACTTTTAATTTTTCACGAGTTTAAGATGAGGTGAGCTCAAGCTGAGACTCGCTCGAATAATGTTAGTTTTATTTTATTCTAAATTTTAGCCCAACTATTGAGCCAACCCTAATCCAAACCCACCATTTCCAATTCCTTATTTTCCTTCCCTTCATTTGCCATAGTTAATTTCAAATTGATTATTCTAATGACATGTTCGCTTCTTCTTCGGACTACAAACTTCATTCAAATTTGCTTTTCCTTATTTGGAAAACAATGATCAATAACCAGAAAGTATTGGTCTACAATAGCCAAACATTTATTCTCAGTGACGAGTGACAGATGATTTTTTTCTAGGGGTTCCTTTTAATAGATTTTCACTAATTCTCATAATTTTTTTCCAAATAACACAAGGTTTCCCCTAATTTTTTCCAAACCGAGGGGTTCCTGGGAACCCCCAAAACCCCCCCTAGATCCACCACTATTTATTCTTTATTTCGAGTTGGCTTGTTGAGCCATGAGTGACCTCGAGATATAAATGGGTCAAGTTCAAGCCGGATATAAATGAGTTTAATCCGACTTTGCTCTGCTCGTTACACTTAAATAGCATGAAGATGAAGTAGATCTTACCACGTACAATATAGTGGCCAAAATAACATCAAGTCTTAGTTTCCAAGCTTCTAAATCTCTTGCCATTATCAGGGCTGCAAGTCCAGCTATAAACAATCCACTTATATTCAACACAAACACTACGACCAGGACCACTGGATACTCCAACATAATCTTTGCCTGCCAAGGGTTTTTTTAGAAGCACTTATCTTTTTCAACAACATATATAGACTTCATCATTTGAACTGTTACCTGGGCAATTAGTCAGAAGGAAAGTAGAAAGTATTGGCATGCAAGTAAAATTCCTCCAATAATCCAGTCCATGTTCATTGAGGTCGATAAAAGTGATGGGCCAGTATAAACTGTTGCTATAATTGCTCCTGATATCGACAATAACGTTCCTACAATTTTCACATAACTCGTATAGCTTTGCAAATGTACCTTTTCCATCCTAGCAAATGTAAAAAGTATAATGATTAACTGGGGTCGATCGGGGGTTGAAGCAAAACTTAAAAACATGACCTATTGTGGTTAAACAAAACAAGAATGATCAAGAATGCAGGTGAAAGGTTTCCCATGATCGATGCGAGAGTCACAGAGACCGATCAATCCAACTAATTGTGACAGGTACCTGTATTAAGACATCGTTGCCTTGTTAATCATGGGAACTTGTGTCATATAAACGACAATATAATTAACTTTCTGCTTAGGTTACTACATTAAAATGTATTGCACATAGTGGTCCTGTGAGTGTGAGTGTGAAAACAAAGTGTTGTCACCTTAGCGTCATGTAAGCAAGAGAGACACTTACACGCTCTTATTTGAAACTCTTATTTGAAAGGCCGTAGTAGTCATGTATATGTGAAGAGATAATGTAATTATTACCTAGTTAATATTTTTTTTTAAAGTAATGGTCATGTGGCTTTATTTTTTCAATGAAATCATCTCCCATTTTCACTTTGTGTGCATGTCTTCCGTGGCCACACCCAACCCACCAACCTCCGCCCCATCCCACCCCAACCCGGTGCGGTGTGCCACATCCAACGTGGCCACATGAGGCTCCCCAAACATGCTTTTCTCTACCCCTACGGATGTTCTTATTGTGTATATTTAAGGTTTTCTTTGTTTTAAACGACATACTTTTGTTGACCACTGGCCGTTTTTATCAGTGGCCCAAACCAGATTGCCCTGATTGTTACTCACGAACTCCATGGTTTAAATGAATCCTTTTCATGAATTGGCTAGTTAAACCGACACGAACCCTAATATTTGAGACGGATCCGATAATCATGTCAAACACATGACATGGGTTTTCACGAATGGACACCAACAATGGCCGCTTAACACGAAATGTTTTTATTTTATATTTTTGGAAATTAAAACGCTAAAATTACAATTTTGTAACAAAAAATACTTATGTAAAATAATTAGGTTTAAACTAAAAAGTTTATGCTAATTTTCTTTTATTTTAAAAACTTTGACATAAAACATGGGTGAGGATCAAATAAAAAGTTTATTTTGGCTATAAATAATAGAAAGCAATAAGATAATGACATGTGACAAAATTTAAAATAAAGAGTAAGGGTATTTTAGTCAATCTTATCCTTTTCTTTTTCATTATTCTTCCCAGTAACATCAAAACCCACTATTTTCAAAACCCACCATCTTCAACCATTTCTTCACTTTCTGTCTTAATAATCACTACATTATAGTGCGATTTTCATCAACAATCATTGAATCAAACACCCGATCAACGTGTTCTTCAGTTTATTTTGAAGAAAACCCAGTTTAATTTCATACAAAATCTCATTTTTTCCTGTGATTTTGAAGATAATCAGTCGATCTGTTCGATTCGATGGCTGATAAGTGTTTCTTCATTCAAATTTCGTCAATCGTTGAAGAAACCGACTTCGATCCATGTAAGAAGTTCTTTAATTTCATTTTTATGATCTGGGTTTTTGATTTAATCATTGCGTTTTACGATCTTGGCTTGGGTCCGGGGGCAGCGCCCCTGGTAGCAGGGTCCCAGGGGCGGCAGCCCTTGGCGGGGTACAAGGGGCAGAGCCCCTGGCTGGAAATAAGACAGTTTTATGTGTCCATAAGTTTTAGAAATAAGAGAGTTTTATGTGTTTCTGTCTATTGCGTTTTAGAAAAAAACACATTTTTAAGTGTTTTTAGTTATTGCGTTTTATGTAAAATACATTTTTGAAGTGTTTTTAGTCATTGCGTTTTAGGTAAAACACATTTTTAGGTGTTTGATGTTGGATTAAAATATGTCGCATTTTATATTAGTTTATGTAGAGTACTAGTACATTAAATATGTTAATTCATATGTGTTATATACTTATTGTGTATTGGCGTTATTTGTGTTTAACAGGTACTAAAATGGGTAATTGAGAGTAAACGAGTTAATAGCGGGTTCGATAAGTCAACATGGGGTGTAGGCTACAGCACTAAGGGACGAAGGGGAGGAACATTAGTTGGTAATAATATTGATTAATCATCACTAGCCAACATTGGGGAAGCAAGAATACAAGTGGAGTTGATTATTATTATTTGGAATTGGAGGATGACAATATTATAAGAATCATTCACGTGACATTGGGCAGAATTTGTGGACATGCAAGATAATTGTTTGTAATGGGTTTGAAACCCAAACCGATGGCACATGTGGGCTGGGTTTTATTTGGCGCTGACATGTTGGACTTGAGGGGATCCACGAAAAATAAAAGGGGGCAACATATCAATACTCTCAACCGAAAAAGTCAAAAGATGATATAAAACATCATCATAACTTTTGATAATATTATTCTTCCTTAGCCGTCATATTGCATTAGAAGGAACGAATTTTATATTTTATTTTCACATCTCTCGAGACTGTGGAATGTTGGATCAACTCGGGATGACAACCGGTGCTGTGAAGACAATCATGAGCGGCTAGGCTCTTCGTGACTTCCTCCGGACGGACGGTTCAGTTAGGTTTTTACTTTATTCAGTTTATACTCAGGTTTGGATGTATTTTTGACCTTGACAACGTTGTATGAATACATTGATGTGTTGGTTTCTTTGAACTATTTGCTTGTGTTTTGAGTTCTTGCTTTACAACTTGTTCGGTTGATGACAAAACCTAGTAACTTGTTGGGTGACATAGAGTAGGTTGACTCATGCTAGTAAATAGGGTTAATCAAATTATAAAAGATCTGATGACAAAGAACTATTTTTGATTACCATATTAAATTAACCAACTTTCCAACATCATGTCTATGTGATGGCCAATTAACTGAGTAAACTGAGTTTTGTGAAACCTAGAACCTGAAGTTTGGAGGAAGTTACGTTTTATAAATCTGATATCTTTTCTTCTAGTTAGTTTTTTTTTAGTTTCTTTCAAATAAATTAAAACCCCAATTCTAGATTAGTAGTAGTTAATTAAATAATTTAGCTAAACACTAACCACATATTCCCCGTGGATACGATACCCTACTTACGCTATCTACTTAGTTTAATTAGGTTTTTGCATGACCCTTACGACAGTCATCAGTGTTTTCAGTCCATTGCGTTTTAGAGAGAACACTTTCTTTTGTTTTTTAGGCCATTGCGTTTTAGAAAGGAGACATTTTTAAGTGTTTTCTGGTCATTACGTTTTATAAATAAGACATTTCTTTGTGTTTTTGGTGCATTGCGTTTTAGGTAAAACACATTTTTATGTGTTTTCAGTCCATTGAGTTTTAGAAAACAGACATTTTAAGTGTTCTCTGGCCATTGCGTTTTACAAATAAGACATTTCTTTGTGTTTTTTGGTGCATTGCGTTGTAGATAATACACATTTTTATGTGTTTTCAGTGCATTGCGTTTTAGAAAGTACACTTTCCTTTGTGTTTTTAGGCTATTGCGTTTTAGAAATAACACATTTCTTTGTGTTTTCTGGCTATTGCGTTTTACAAATAAGACATTTCTTTGTGTATTTGGTGCATTGCGTTTTAGAAAAATGTCATTTTTAAGGTTTTTTTTCTATTGCGTTTTACGCAACTGGGTTTTTTCCATTGCGTTTTACGCAACTGGGTTTTAGAAAAAAAATTTCGAAAATATAGCAGTAGTATACTCGTTTTAAAGATAAAAAACGCTCGTTTTTTTGGTGTTATTTTTATAAAAAAAATAATGTCGTATGAAAGAGTTATTAACGTTTAAAAAATGGGAGGGAATTGGAGGAGAGAGAAACTATTGCCTTAGATTGACTAGAATGCCCCTAAATAAACTCACGCGCTTTTTTTCTTCCCTTCAATTTCCCTCATTTAATCTTAGCCCTTGATTAACTAAATTGATGGTCAAGATCACTTCCTAGGCTTCTTAGCCAAATAAACTTACTATTATATGATAACCCCATAAAACATATATTTATAATTAGTTAAAAAATAAACAAGCATCTTAAACTTGTTTACATTTATGCTATCAGGATGAACACCACTCATGCAATTTAATGTGTTCATGAGTTGGACCCAAACTTATTAAACTAAACACCAAATCTCAGATTTCATTTTGGTTCGTTTTCTATATTTATAATAAGTTTTAAACTCAAACCCTAATGCCGGCACCATAACATTTTTATCAACCTCAAAAACATTTATCAAAATGGGTGTTTTAGATTAAAATATTATTATTGTTTGATTTTTAATCAACTTAAGAACAAATCCGGTTGAAAATTCATCACTGAAACTTATATTTTAATCTTCTTTTTCATCAAAACGATTGTCAATGAACTCCTGATCCAAAGAAAGTCAGTGACTTTGGGGGTGGGATACGTGAACTCTTGATCCGAAGGAGCGTCGGAGGTTACAAGATCTTCAGCTGGTTTCAACAAGGGGGGACAATGGCGAGCGACGGGAATGTTGAGAAAATTGTGGATATCAGAAGCATCCATTCGGGATTTACCAAAGATGTCGTAGATGAGTTATAATGTACCCCTCTCACAAAACATGGGGAGGGCCCACCATTTAAAAATTCCCTCTCACAAGAACGTACATTTTTTTTGAAGGTAAACTTTATAAAAACCACCAAACCACCCCATGTCTTCAAGGAAGAGCTATAGGCATGGGCAACCAAATTACATCACGTCAAATTTACACCATGAGTTCCAATCGATAGAACCCTTATTGTATCTACACCTAAACCAAAGAAAACTTAAACTTTTAATCTCCGTGATAACCTCCATGACCTTTAGCTTTTTATCCGAGAAGATACATTGATTCCTAGCTCGCCAAATGCTCCAAACGGCAACATACATGACCCCATGGAACGCCACCTTCTTAACACCTTTGAAGCCCACCAAATTATGCATGGTAACAACATCCCGAATACAGAAGGCGAAAAAATTAGGGACGCCGCACCAAGAAGCTATCGACAACCAAACCCCTGATGAGAATATGCATCCTGAAAATAAATGCTCCGTCGTCTCTATGATATCATCACAAAAAAACACAGTTTTTATTAGGGACCATAATGTTTCTTCTTTCCAAAGCCGAAGTTGTAACGATTCTATCCAACTCCGCACGCCACATGAAAATATTGACCTTAGCCGGAATCCACTTGCACCATTCCAAAGCAAAGCCCGTATTATCTTCAGCTTCCTTTTGCAACCAAATTTTAGTAGCTTTCACAGAAAACAAACTGGAATTATCTATCGAGCACGTCCACTCATCTATGCGATCCGTGCAATGAAAATCCTCCATCATTTTCAAACAAACAGTCAGATCTTTCTTCATAGATTCAATAAAATTCTCGGCCCTTTGATTCCACCCACACGAACCATCTTTCAAAGAGGCTAGCCGATCCGCAACCATCACCAACTTGTTCTTTTCAATCTTAAATAGGTTAGGAAACTTGTCTTTGAACGCTTCATCTCCACACCAAACATCGATCCAAAATCGTATACTCGTCCCATTCCCCAATTTGCCCTTCAAGCAATCGTGTAAGGTTCGACTTTCGACTTTAGCGTTTCGACTTTCGACCTTCAAGCAAAGTGAACTATATCGTAGAGTTGGAAAACAATTTACTTAGCATTTCTCAAATATGTGATAAATCTTTCACTGTACATTTTACAAAAAACGAGTGTTTGGTTTTAAAACCTGGGTTTAAAATCCTTGATGAGATGGTGTTGTTACGCGCTCCACGGGAGAACGACTTGTATATTCTTGATATGAGTGTCGCAACACCAACAAATCATCAAAAACAATGTTTTGTGTCAAAATCGAAAGCAACAGAAAAAGAATCAATTATGTGGCATCGTAAGATGGGCCACATTCATGTTCGTAAAATGAATTTTCTAGTGCACAATGATTTGGTAGAATGTGTAAACTTAAAGAATTTTCATTTGAATGATGATTGTGTAGCTTGTAAAAAGGGAAAGCAGACTCGGAAGTCACACCCACCGAAGATACTTAATTCGATCAGATTACCACTTGAGAGACTCCACATGGATCTCTTCGGGTCGGTCAATGTAAAGAGCATCAGTGGAGATTTGTACTGCTTGGTAGTGACTGATGACTTTACAAGATTCTCGTGGGTCATGTGCTTAGAAAGAAAGGATCAGACGTTTGAGTCGCTGATGGTGTTGTTCAAGAAGATGGAGACACTGTATAAGCTGCCAATCCGAAGAATTCGAAGTGATAATGGAACGGAATTCAAAAACAACAAAATGCTCGAGTTTTGCAATGAAAAGGGGATTCTTCATGAATTCAGTGCGCCAAACACACCACAACAGA
Organism: Helianthus annuus; assembly: GCF_002127325.2. Taxonomy (NCBI): domain Eukaryota; kingdom Viridiplantae; phylum Streptophyta; class Magnoliopsida; order Asterales; family Asteraceae; genus Helianthus; species Helianthus annuus. Next base: position 53,899,569 of record NC_035448.2, on the reverse strand, counting down.
ACGGCATTGCTGAAAGAAAGAATCGGACCCTAATAGAGACAGCTCGAACTATGTTAGCCGATTCCAAACTACCAATCTTCTTCTGGAGCGAAGCAGTGGCTGCAGCTTGTTACACTTTAAACCGCGTACTCACCGTCAAGAAGTACAAAAAGACATGTTTTGAGTTGCTACACCGATACAAGCCGAATCTAGATTTTCTGGAGCCATTTGGGTCTCCGTGTACGTTTATTGATGAAAATGGAAAATTTGGTGCTAAATCAAACGATGGTTTCTTTGTAGGTTACGCAAGCCCGTTGAAGAGGGTGTTCGTACCGTGCCTGGGGAAAGTGATACAAGTTCAGCATGTGGATTGTCAGAAGCACACTCCATCACCATAACTTCCCGGACAAAGATTCCTGTTCGATTATCACAAGCTCTAGGAGTCGTTTTAACTACCGGTTCAGCCGAGTGACGAGGAACTAGCACTTCTGTACCAGTATCAGCAATCAATGTCACAGGAGCAAGTGCCTAGACCGCTAGTAGTTTCTCCACCCACCGAGGGTACTCACAATGATGAAGCCGGACCAAGTGGAACAGCTCACGAACCACCAGAGGAACCAGCTCCTACATTTGACAACTCTGACGACTCAGAGACGAAACCCGCTCTGACCTTTGACGAGGAACCAAATGTTACTTCGACGGAAGCTGAGGATCAAACCGTTGATCTTGATATATCGAACTTGCAATTGGAAGTGAACGTGCCTGACACCATTATGCCTCGGACCTTGTCTTACCATCCGTCAGAGCAAATAATCGGTGACCTGCAAAGTGGTGTTAAAACTAGAGACCAAATCAACCGAGCTCTTACATGTTTTTATTCTTCTGTTGCACGCTTACATGAAGAATTCTCATTAAAGTGTTTTATTTCGCAGATCGAGCCCATAACTTATAAAGAAGCGTTGACTGAAGACAGCTGGGTGAATGCTATGCAGGAAGAGCTGCAGCAATTCGAGAAACTGGGTGTTTGGAGACTAGTAGATCTGCCGGAGAACCAAAAGTTGATCAAAACAAAGTGGGTATTCAAGTGCAAAAGGGATGATAGAGGAGTTGTGGTGAGGAACAAAACACGATTAGTGGTACAAGGCTTTAGTCAGCAAGAAGGCATCGACTATGATGAAGTTTACGCGCCTGTTGCTAGACTCGAGGCGATTCGGATCTTCCTAGCGTTTGCGTCATGGAAAGACTTTAAAGTGTACCAGCTGGATGTCAAATCTGCCTTCCTGTACGGAAAGATAAAAGAAGAGGTGTATGCGGGACAACCACCAGGGTTCACAGATCAACAACACATGAACAAGGTCTATCTGCTGGATAAGGCGCTCTACGGACTACACCAGGCCCCGAGAGCCTGGTACGAGACGCTTCCCCAATATCTGCTGGCCAACGGGTTCACCAGAGGGACAGTTGATAGCACATTGTTCACAAAGGAAGTAGCAGGTCATCTCCTAATTGTGCAAATCTACGTTGATGACATCATTTTCGGTTCCACCAACGACGAGCTGTGTAAAGAGTTTGAGAAAGTTATGAAGAAAAAGTTTGAGATGAGTTCGATGGGGGAGATGAAGTTCTTCCTCGGGCTGCAGGTGGAGCAGATGCCCGATGGAATCTTCAATCATCAAACGAAATACGTAAATGACGTGCTGGAAAAGTTTGATATGGTTCAATCCAGTCCTGCATCAACCCCCCTTGCACAGAACCATGGTATTTGTCCTGACGAAAGTGGAGTGAAAGTGGACGAGACATTGTACCGGTCAATCATTGGATCTTTGATGTATCTCACTGCTTCTCGACCGGACATCATGTACCCGACATGTCTCTGTGCCAGATATCAGTCGAGCCCGAAGCAGTCACACCTGACGATTATCAAACGTATCTTACGGTATTTGAAAGGCCGCCAAGCATCGGCTTGTGGTATCCTCGCTCCGGTGACTTCTCCCTATCAGGTTTCGCTGATTCTGACTTTGGAAGCTGCAAGCAGAATGCAAAGTCCACCACTGCTGGGTGTCAGTTCTTCGGAACTCGACTCGTTACCTGGCAGTGCAAGAAACAAACCGCAGTGGCGCTTTCTACGTGTGAGGCAGAATACGTTTCAGCCTCCAGCTGTTGCTCACAGATCCTTTGGATCCAACAGCAAATGCGCGACTTCGGTTTGCAATTCTTGGATACGCCGATTTATGTGGACAACGAAGCAGCTATAAGCATCACTAAAAATCCGGTTCACCATTCTAAAACAAAACATATCGAAATCCGTCACCACTTTATCCGTGATTGTCACCGAGAAGAAGTTAATCCGGATTGAACACACACACACCGATGATCAGAAAGCTGATTTTTATACAAAACCCTTTGACAAAAAGAGATTTTATTATCTTCTAAAATTGAATGGGATGAAAAATCTGCGTTCTGGGAGGGTAGTAAAATGTGAAGCCGAGGAGGGCGGCGATCAGATGTGAACCATGTCGTGTTATCAATTTTCTGTATAGTTTGTTTTCTACTTTTCGATAAAAACAAAAACACAAAAATATGTTTTTCTTTTTTGGGGGAGAAATTTGCAGAAAATACAAAAACATGATAAAATTGAAAAATCCAAAAACATTAGAAAACTTGAAAAAGAGTTTGTGTATAATAGGGGAAATGATAGTACATCAGCTAGATAGACACAGTACGCTAAAGAAATGTAACGTTTAAAATGCATTAAGCAGTCTCGCTGATGACGTGCCGATAGGTTTTTACAAAATTAGTAGATTTGTTTGGGATATAAACCTAAAATTTACTTGCTTTTACGTGGGGAACATCTCCAGGATATATGGGTAACCCCCGAAATCTCGTTTGAAAGGTCCCTCTTTCTGAGATACTAGGTCTTTATGCTTAGTGATATCTGGGGTATTATCCCGGGACTTCTGCTGAATGGAAGTTCTGACCTAGTCCCCGGATAATACTTTACGCAGTGCTTTACTTGTAAAGCCTCCCCTCAGCATAAAAAATGATAACACATTGCAAAATGTTAATCATGTGCTATTGTAAAATGATTCTCTAAAGGGAACCCACCAAAGTTGAGCCGTCATCTCTCTGCTGAACGGAAGTTCTGACCTGAGCTCTCACGGTCTCGCATTTCACCCCATTACAGAATCAGAAAATGGGTGTGTCGGTTAAAAATCAGAAAATGTTAGAAAAATTAAAATTTTTGAAAATGATTTTTAATTCCGCTTGAAATGTATTAAAATGAGATTTCGCTTGAAGCTGCTTTGCATCTGATTCCGCTTAAAAGCTTCTTAAGTGATTTCGCTTGTGAGCATCATGTACATCTCAAGCGAAATCAGACAACCTATAAAAGGCCATCTGATTCCGCTTGAATCATATTCTTCCTATTTCGCTTCAAGTCATCTGCTCTGGGCGATTTTTCAAGCGAAACCCTGACATCGAATTTTCAAGCCGTTACTCTGCCGATTTGTTGTTTGTTTTAGTGATTTTAGTTGGTTAACTCAACTACGATCATGGGAAAGGTAGATTTGAGCTCCAATTTGATCTATTTCATGTATATTTTGGACTGTCGGAGATAGTCATGAACTGAAACATAGATGTAGGGTTATAAAATGATAAATCTGAACAATAAAACACATCACTGTTGTCGGATTGTCTAATAAAACATGTGTGTGTGTGTGTTTGATTGTATAAAATCTAGAGTTTGCAGATGTTTGACGATGAACTGATGGTACAATCTTAGATCTAGACAGTTTCAGAGGGCCAAAATGAAATTAAAACATATCCTCATGATCGGAATTAACAGATTAACGGATTAACATGCTCAAATTCATCATCAGTGAAGATTTGAAAGTTTCTTTTTGATTCCGCTTGAAATTGAGCATGATTGTTGATTCCGCTCCTAAGTGGATGTTGTTATTCTGCTTCAAATTAGTTTCTGTGTTATTCCGCTTCAAAAGTGTCAAGTTGATTCCGCTTCCAAGTGTTTTGATAATTCCGCTTCAATGTGTCCATTGTGATTCCGCTTCTAAGTGACATGATGATTTCGCTCCAAACTACTTTGGGTGATTTCGCTTGAAATGCTCTGTCATTACATGTGATTTCGCTTGAAATTGTTTGATGTTGAAATTTTTCTAAGTGTTGATTCATTCTGTGCTTTGTTGATTTGCAGGGTTCGAATGTGATATTTGATCCGTTGCACAACAGCTGTTGTGACTTTGATGTGGAAAAGAATACGGAGCTAACAAAATTCAGCAGCATTCTGGAGTTCATGAGAAGAATACCAATTCAGAAAGCTTTCACAGATCAACGTCCTGTGTACAAATCACATGTGGAACATTTTTGGAAGCATGCAACTTACAATGAAAAGAACAAAGTGATTCATTCAGTTGTGAATTAGCATAATGAGGAGAAGACAATTGTTGTTACAGAGGCACTTATTCGTGAAGTGTTAAATTTTCCAGATGACAAAAATTCACCAACAAAGTTTCCTGAAAGAATGGTCAAGGGATGTATGCTGAGGATGGGATATGATGGTGCACTAAACGCTGTAAATTACTTGAAGTCAAAGTTTCAAAAGCCTTACAAGTTTATTGTTCATTCTATACTAATGTCTCTTTGCCATTGCAAAGGAGGGTATGATACCATGCGTGATTACCAGATGAATATGGTCACAACATTGGTTCTGAACAAGAAATACAATTTTTCGCACATTGTTTTTCATTACATGGCCGAAAACATTACAACAAAGAGTAAGACTTGGATTTATCCAAGATTTGTGCAGATGTTGATTGATCATGCATATCCAGATATTGAACGTGATTTAAACAGTGATTTGTTAGTACTTTCACACATGAGCAACGATTCACTGAAGCAGCTTGCAAGATATCATCCGAACCATCCTGAACCAAAGAAAGTAGCTGAATTTTTCGGATTTATCAAGGATGCGAATTATGTTGATCCTGATCCAGTCAATCACCAAAACTGGAGGAATGAAGAGGAAATGAAGGAAGCTGCTTATGCTGATGAGCTAAAGGCTCTTACAGAATTTAAAAGTACACGTAATGACTGGTTTGTGAAAGAACCGAGAAAGAGAAGCAAAAAGGCCACCCCTCAAGCACAGAAGGGTGAGGGGTCATCGTCACAGCCAAAGAAAAGACAAAAGAAAGTGGCAAAGACTTTGTTGATTGATGAGCCTGAGGTTGAAGAACCGGTTGTAAATGTTGAAGAAAATCCGTATGCTGATATTGATGATGTGATGATAAACATTGATGATTTAGAGATAGAGCAAGCAGCTAACATAGAAGTTTTGAAAGAGAAAGTTACTGATGATGTAGAAGGTGATGACGTTGATAAAAGTACTACAAGTTCTTCGAGTTCTTCGGAAGATGAGATAGATGAAACTGAACGTTTAAAAAGAATCCAAGAAGAGACAGAGAAAGAGAAACCGTTGAGAAAGAGGAAGAGACAAGAAAAGGAGGATGCTACTTATGTCCCATCACCACAACATGTTTCTGGATCTCAATCATTTCCGTCGAGTGGGAGGAAAGCAGGGGCAAGAAAGAGGATTGTGTCTCCGAAGATAAAGAAAGTTACTCCGAAGATCACAAAGCCAAAGATTATTCTGAAGAAGAAATCATCCAAAGAACCAAGTAAACCACCAACACCACCACCTGAACCTACACCACATCAATCACCAATACAATCACCACCACATCAAACACCTCCACGACAACCAACACCTCCAAGACAACCTTCACCACCAAAACAACCAACACCACCTAGACAACCATCACCGTTACATCTCTCACCACCTCATGAACAACCTTTTCTTACATCTCAAGAGATTTTCAAAACACCATCACCCACTCAAATACAAATACAATTAACTCCTGGTTCTTCTGGTCGCAAGACGTTTCCTGCCATTCCAGAAAACCTTGAAGATATTGGAGATTTCGGATTTGCGAATGATGAACAGGTGGAAAAGTTAGAAAAGAAGATGGATGATGTTTTAAATGAAAACAAAAGAGTAGCAGCTGAAAGCAAGAAAGTGGCTGATCGTGAAAAGATTCTCGAAATGCGTGTAAAGAGATTAGAGTCTGACAACAAGGCATTACTGAAGAAGATTGATATAGATCAGACATAGATTGATTTCTTGAAAGTGAGAGTGGCTGAATTAGAAGAAGAAAAGGCTCGCAGAGATGAGCAGAACAAATATTTTGAGTTGAAAAACAAAGAGCTTGAAGCTGCGAAAGCATTGAAAGAACATGAGTTTTACATGTTAAACAAAGTTGTTGAAAACATGCTCGGAAAGTCGATAGAACAAAGATTCGAGGAGATTGAAGTTGAAGAAGTTAGAGCTAAGCGCCAAGCTGAGATTGAAGCTCTAATGAAAGACAAAGGCAAGAATGCTGAAGGCAGTGTGGCAGTAGCTGAAAGATCAATTGTTCCATCTCTAGTTGTTGAGAATCCTGTTCCAATATCTTCTATCTCTGGTATCTTTGAAGAAGATGTATCTCTTGAAGATCTTGCTGGTAATGCTGATGAAGAAGATGATGATGAAGGGGGTGATGACGAGGAAGATGACGATGATGAAAAAGTATTCTCTGCTAGTAGTCATGGTTCTGATGATGACAATGACGACGATGATAGTCAGGGTGGTACGGGAATCAAAGTGACTGAACCGTCAAGTGAAAGGACTGTTGATGATTGTTTGAATGATAGTGTGAATGAAGAAAATGAAGGAGCTGATGGAGAGGGGGAGCATGGTGATGATCAAAATGTTGAACAAGTTGAAAAGTTAATTTTTAGAATAGAACCTCATATGGAGGAAGGTGAGCATAGACATACGTATACATTGGATGACATTAAAGAAATGACACGTATGGTGGATCCAGACTTCAAGTTTGATTTTGAAGATGAATTAAATGCGTTCGACATCAACCATCAACCCGAGTATGAGTATAAGTATGTAGAGGATGCTGATGTGTATGATAGGGTTGAGGTTGAAGATTGTACTGATGAGGAGAATGTAAATGAAGATACTTCTCAGTTTCCTACACTGATGGAGTTCTTTAGTGAAGAAAATAGAGATGAACTGAGAAGGAAAGTGGCTGAGATTTTGAAAGACAAAAATTTCGATGGTACTCCTAAAGACATGCAGAAGGAAGAACAGCAGAAGTGGTTTAAAGATAGTCATGAAAGAAAGTTCAAAAGGCCGTTGAAGTATTATCAGAGAGATCGAAGTATTTCACTCGATGATATCATTAGCTGGGGTTTCTTACTTCATGTTAATGCTTATGCGATCAGAAGAGAGTTTGGAGTATAGTACTTTGAACGTTTGTATAATGTGATGTCTTTGCCATGGTGGGATGTCGAAGAGTTATTGAAAGTGAGAACTTTAGGGTATCCTGTACGAAAGAATGAATTCGCGATGTGGGGATACATAAAGTTTGAGTCCTTGAAGAATTTCCGACACTAGAAGCCGCATTACCCGAAGAGAATTATAAGGGTAGATCCAGTGACAGGGGTTGAAGAGACTATTCTGAACATGAAAAAGCCGAAGACGATGAAGAATATACCATTGCCAAAGATGGAACAAGATTTCTACAAAGGCTTCTTGGGCTGGGTATACAGTTGCATTTCGACTGAGGCTGTGATTACTTATCGAGCTGGAAGGGAGATATAAGAGATATATATTTACGACCCGATGTGGTTAGTGAATTGTTCGGCCAAAGATATAGAATGTTTGTTCATAAACAAGATCCATTTTCAGTCTGAAGACCGTGAGCAAGCGATGCAGTTTCAACAAGTTATATCTATTTGTTTTCAGAAAGGCATTAATTCTGAAAATAAATGGAATTCTAAATGGTAGTCTCTTGAAGAGAAAGAAAGAAAGAAAGCTGAAAGAGAACACAAGAAGCTGGAAGAAAATAGAGGAAAGTGGATGAAGTTACAGGCGGAAGAGGAAAAGAGAAAGAAGAAAGAGAATGACAGGCTTAGGAACTTACTGAGGAAAAAGCCTAAGCAGCGTGAAGAAAGTTTTAAGTCTATGTGAAAATCAGAAGACCCGAAGACCAAGACTGAAGACTACGGCTGTATCCAAGGGGGAGTTTGTTGGTGCACGAATGTCTAAAGCCTACGTCTTAGTCTTAATCAAGCTTGTATAGGGTCTAGGGGTCAAATATGTCAATTATGTATAGTGTAGGGGTCTAAATGTAAGTTTTATGTTGTAATGTTGTGATTCCGCTCGAAATGACACGTTGTCATTTGGAGCGAAATCAGAAGCTGGTGATTCCGCCCGAAATGACAAGGTGTCATTTGGAGCGGAATTAGACCACCTATATATAGTTGTGTCTGTTTCTCATTTGGTACCGAATGTCCAAGTTGTAGTCGAACTGCTGCCAAATTTTTCTGTGATCAATTAATGAAAAACTGCGTTTAAAGTGATATTCTGTCTATTTCTACTCCATTCTCTTTGATTCAAACTGTTTGTGTGATTCCGCCGCATAAACAGTGGTATTTCTGCTCTGATTGACTCATTAGATCGTCAATATCGATCATACAGAACCAAAACAGTGGTTATGGCAGAATTTTAGGGATTAATGATACCTTTCATTTTTAACTATTTCTAAGGATGAATTTTTGATTTTCTAAAAACATTTTAATGCTTTTTATTCATAGAAAAACAGGATTTTGCCTGTTATTCCATGTTAAGCATGCCAATTCTAGAGATCAAGCTTTCAAAGGTGGATGTGTCTAATGCTTTTGTTAGCACATCTCCCAGTTGATCCTTAGCATGAACATGATGCAGAGAAATCATACCTTTTTCATAGCAATCCCTCACAAAATGATGTCTGATGTCAATGTGTTTGGTGTTTGAATGTGAAACTGGATTTTTGATGATATTTTCTGCTGCCTGACTGTCCAACATGAGAGGTGTCTTTAAGGCAGTGATACCAAAATCCAGCAGTTGATTTTGAAGCCACAACAGTTAGGCTGTGCAGCTTGCAACAACAATATACTCTGCCTTAGCAGTGGATGTTGAAACAGCTGCTTGCTTTTTGCTTTGCTAAGATACTAAGCAATCACCTAGAAATTGGCACCCTCTTGATGTGGACTTCCTTGTTGCATTGCATCCAACAAAGTCACTGTCTGAGAACATGAAAGCTTAACATTCCCATTAACAGGGTACTAGATACCAAGTGTGGGAGCACTTTTTATGTATCTGAGTATCCTTTTCACAGCTATGAGGTTAGACTTCCTAGGGGCTGATTGGGATCTTGCAAAAACACATGTTGCAAACATGATGTCTGGCCTAGATGCAGTTAGGTACAATAAAGACCCAATCATGCTTCTATATTGTTGGTGCATACATCTGTCGACTTCGTCTTGTATCGAGTCTTAGATTACATTGTATAGATCAGGGCATAGTGTACGAGAAATTAGCGTGTTTAGGGTATTGTAAATTCTGTTTTCGCTCCTAGGCTTAATTCCGCTCCAAATGTCTTTTGGGTGATTCCGCCCGGAATCACAAAAGATGATTCCGCTCCAAATGTTGCTATGTCAGTTCGGGCGGAATTGGACCCCTATATATAGGGTATTCAGGAGCGAAATCAGTAGTAAGATCCTTGTATTCCATGCCGAAGTGCTGCCGGTGTGAGGTTTGAATGTAACCGTCGTCAGATCAATACAGTCAGTGATTTAAGTGAATTGAAAGCTGTTTCTACATTTATTTCTTGTTTTCCGCACCTGAAACGAAGTAAAACTCCTCTGAACGACTCATTCGGGTCAGTCGCATGATCCTACAATTGGTATCAGAGCCAGTTGGAGGAGTTCTGCAGTTTACAGCCGAATTTCATTGAAATTTCTAGTTTCTACACCTTCTTTCTTCATCAGAACGAGATTTAACGGTTAAAATCAGACAAAATTTTCACAGACTGTTTAAAATTGGACATAGATAAACCCTTGAAAGTTTCACATTAAAATTCGAAATTAAAATGGACTAAAATGGACTCCGAGCTAATTCCGCTCGAACTGACCATTTCTGATTTCGCTCGAGATAAGGGTTTGATTTCGCTCCAGGAGACAATTTTTGTCTGATTTTGCTCCAAAACTTCTTTCTGATTCCGCTCCAAGCTGCCTAATTTCAGATTTCGCTCCAAAATGCTTGTTGATTTCGCTCCAGGGATACATTAAGTCTGATTCCGCTCCAAACTGCATTTGTTGATTCCGCTCCAAACAACAAAGTCTGATTTCGCTCCAGTGTTCATGGTGATTTCGCTCCAAACTTCATTCTAATTCCGCTCCAAGATACATCTCAGTGATTTCGCCTGAAATTGTTTACTTGATATTTTTCTCGAAACTGTTATTGTTTGATTTCGCTTGTAGTTGTTTTGTTTTGCAGGTTATTTTGCTTGAAAAAGAACTATGGACAACGATTTCTACAACGCGTTTGCAACTCCGTCTACTCCGGCTGTCATTGCTCAAGCCATGAATTTGGAAAATGAGACAGGAACTACAGAAAATCCCCCAAAACTAATGAGTATCTAAGAGTACTACGGGTGGAAAGACAGATTCGAAAACTGGGTTCAGGCAAACCATCTTAGATCATGGGAATGTATTCTGAAGAAGTATGTGTTACCACGCACAGATTTGCAGGTTATCAAAGAGCTATCAAAATTTACTGATCAAGAACGGAATATGTACAAAGCCGAGAAGATGATGATCAGTTTGCTTCAACAAGCCATTAAAGAAGATATCTTCATATCGCTTCAGCACGACAAAACTTCAAAATCGATTTGGGATGCACTTAAAGTCAAGTTTGAGGGGAGTGAGAATATGATTAAAAGCAAGAAGGCACTGCTCAAGAAAGAGTTTGATTTGTTTAGCAGTTTACCGGGTGAAGACACAAAGAAGCTGATTGAGCGATACTGCCACTTAGTGCGATCCATGTCGATGCTGAGTATTACAAAAGATCGTGAAGAGTGGGTAGACAAGTTAGCTGATGCGTTACCGCAGAAAGAGTGGGGAACATACTTGATGATTTTGAAAAATACCGGGGTTTATGATGAGCTAACGATTTCTCAGTTTATCGAGAAGATTGAAAGTCAGGATTTGGAACAGCAAAAGATCGCGAGGATGAACAGTCCAAGTGGTCAACAGGATGTAAAGATCTACTACAAAGGTAGTGTTCCAGAAGCTGAAAGAAGTCCGAAGATCCAAACTGCATTTAGTGCCGGGGATTCTACAGAAAAGGTTGATCAAAGTTCCAAAAACAGCAGTGGATTCTCTTCATTTCCAAGTGTCAATCCGAAAGAGTCAACTACAAGTTTCCATTCTCAAAGCACGAAAACTGGAAATGGTTATGTGATTCAATGCAACATAGCTTTGAATCTTCCAGAGGGTCAAAGTTTTTCTGAAGAAACTGCTGAAGACCACATGGCTTTACTTGGGTCTGTGCTTCTCTCGTATGAAGGTCTAGTTGCAGGACAGATCGGGAATCCTATGCTCACAAAGGAGGATTACGATCAGATAAATGCCGAAGAGATGGAACTAATGGATATCAAATGGTGTCTAGCCAGTGTTCTTAGACGATATGAAAAATTCAAGCTTATTACTGGGAGAAATGACTTTCTTGATGCACATGTTTCTACTTTAGGTTTTGATAAATCTAAAGTTACTTGTTTTCGATGCAGGGAGAAAGGTCATTTCAAGAGGGAGTGCAAGAACAGGAAGCTAGTGGAGCTCAGAATCCGTTTGGAAAAGACGATTACTACCGGAAAGCCATTTATCAACAAGTGGGTCAGCAACAATTACAAGAACCGCAGGTGGCTCATGGTAGAAAAATCGAGGATTCTAAGAGAGCATGTTTGGTGGATTTTAACTGGAACGACTACATATCACCAGAAAGCAAAGTCTGTTTAGTCAATCAGGATGATGAAAGTTTACCTGAAGGCTTCAGCTGGGATATGTTTGTTGATGAAAAAGGAGAGTTCAAAGCATTCATTGCTAAGATTGTTAGAGAACCAGATATGTTTGCCACATGGATGAAGTCTATTGGTGAGACTGTGAAGAATGTGGAGAAAGAATCTGTTACATCTGATGAAAACTCAGAAAGTGCTGATGAAAGCTCACAGAGTTCAGATGAGAGTGTACAAAGTGATGCTAGTTCAGAAAAAGAAATTGTTTTCGATCAAACACCATCTGATTCTGGTTCATCAGATGATAATTCTGAAAAATCAATTGAGTTTGATCAGTCACCAACTAATGATAGTAGTGACGATGAAGAAGAAAAACATATTAACATTGCAAAATCTCATCTGTCTCCTGAAAGTTTTCATTTCTATTTTGCAGATCGCTTGGAAAAACTAAAGGAGAAACGAGCTGCAAAAGAACAACAACAAATGAAATCTGAAGATGTTGTTCAGAATGAGAATGCTGAAAGTGTTGCTGAGAAGATGGTTGAGACTGAGCAAGTGAAAAAAGAAGAAAATGTGACTGAAGCTGAGAAAGTGATCGAAGTAAAGAAAACAATCGAAGTTGAAAAGATTGTTGAAGTCATCAAGCCTTGCACAAAGTGTTTGGAATCTTGCAAGGAATGTGCAGTAAAAGATAAGATGATAGTTGAGTATGAAAAGAAGAAGGAGCAGTTATTGTTCAATCTCAACTATGTAAAAGAATCTTATGATGTCTTGAACAAAACTGTAACTGGTCTTCAAAAGACAAACACTGAAAGAGAACAAGCATTAACGATGATGAATGCTGTTATGATGTCAAAGCAGAAAGCTATTAACTTCTACATCGAAGAGAGTGCTAAGTGGAAACAAGAGTTGGAAACTGAGAAAATCGAGAATGAGAGAATCAGACGTTTATTGCAGAGTTACTCTAGTTCTGATTATCTTATTGATCGAATTTATCCGACTGTTGCAGGTATGGAAGCTTTTCAAGATGAAAAGACGAAAAAGAAGGATACTGGTAAGAAACCGACTGTTAGCTATAACAAGTGTCCGCCTCCGATCTGGGAAGGGTATTCTCCTAGAAAACCAAACGAGGAGCAACTTGAAAAAGCAGTCAATATAAAGCTAAAAACCGACACAACTGATGAATTACCAGAAAACATTGACGGCACGTTTACCTCGTCTGACACTGATCATGAGTCTGAGTTAATCAAAAAGGTGGTCGATCAGGTGTTAGATACTGATGAGGAGTCTGAGTCAAAGTCTGAATCTAGAGGGTCAAGTTCGTCAGTCAATGGTCCAAAGTCATCAGTCAAACGGTCCTATAGTAAAGAGTTTTTATTATCAAAATCAAATTTGAATGATGAAACATTCGAAGTAGTTTATACTTTGAATGATTCTAACAAATTATATTATAACAAAGAGTTTCCTATAATGAGTGTTAAAACGGAATTGATTAACAAGACTTTCAAACTAATAGAAATTAATATTCCAGGATTGAAAGTTTTGAAAAATCTTGAAAAACCTAAAAAATACACTTCAAGAGTGCAACAACGTTTAAACAAGAAAAAAGGGTACAATTCTGGTTCTGATTTTCAAAAGAAACCAAACCAAAATTGTGGCTACAAAAAGAAAGGTCTTGGTTTTGTTCCACCAGAAAACTATAAAAATGAGAAAAACTCTAAAACAAAAACAGAATTTGTTTCAGGTGGAACTGCTGAGGAAGAACAGAAGAAACCGTTCTGGAGACAATCAAACCAGGAGTTTCTTGCTGAGAAGAAAAGGAATGGAACTGGAGTGTTTCATCCAAGAGAAACTCGAACTTGCTTCAAATGCAATGAAGTTGGTCACATTGCATGGAACTGCCCGAAAAATGCTAAGACAAAACAGGGAGTTTCTGAAAAGCTAAAAGAAAAAGTTGTTGAAAAAGATGAAAAACCAACTGAACAAGTCAAATTTTTTGAGAATTCTAAGAAAAATCTTTACAAAAAGAAAGGAAAAGACAACCAAGTGTGGGTTGTGAAGAAAGTTGATGAGAAAGTTGGCGATGAATCTGGTTCCACAAAGCCAGAGGAGCCACAAGGTGAGGTAAAAGATTCAGTGAGTGATGATGAATTTCCATCACTGAAATTTGAAGAGATTAAGCAAAAAGTTGGTAAGGTTGAGATCTCGGATCAGTTTTACTCCGAGAAAAATGAATTTGATGTCGAGAAAACATTCAATGGGAATGTTAAGAAAATTTTTGGGAAAATGCTTAATGGGAAAGCAAAAGGGGTTAAGGATTTCTATGCAACTAAAAAGGCAACTTTTAACCCAACTGAACAAGAACTTAAAGAGCTAAAAACACCCAAGGTTGGTCAGACTTGGGTGGAAATTCTTTTCCCATGAAACATCTGACTATGCCGGAGATCCCAAGTTTGTAATCGTGGATCAGGAATCGGCATCATTCTTGTAAAGTAGTTTTGTGAAAAATTTTAAAAATTGTTGAAATTTTTTACAGGTTGAAGGACTATGCCGGAGCTTCCAGGTTAGTAAGTGTGAAGCAGGAATCGGCATTTTGTACTTACAATTGGTAAATGATCTAGTGTAGATGTTCTATTCCTACACTGGATAACGGTGATAGTTTTTACAATTGGTATAGAGGATGCATACTTGCATATGGTACATCAAGGACATTAATTTGTACTTGATCTACTGCAAATGATTGATGAAGAAAATGATGAACCATGCCCCTAACTTACAAGTGAACCATAACAAACTTATTTTCTGGAAAAATCATTTGGATTAAAACAAACTTACGTGTTTTGAAATCTAAATGAGAAAATAGTTTGTTGAAAGGGGGAGTTCTGATTGTTTATGCCTAGTGGATGCGATTTGATGCGATTCGATATCGGTTGTCACTTTATTTGTATAGTTTGTTTTGAGTTTTGTGTATTTGGGTCAAGAGTTTAGATAGTTTTCAAATTTCCTTTTAAAAATGTGTTTGCATTTTAGGGGGAGTAGAAAATTCAGAAAATCCAAAAACATTAGAAAATTGAAAAATCCAAAAACATTATAAAATAAAAAAATAAAAAAATGAGTTTTGTTGTGAAAAGGAGGAAATGATAGTACAATAGTGGACTGACACAACATGCTAAAGAATTGGAAAGTAAAATGTGATAAACAATCTCACTGTGGATATGTCAGTAGGTTTTTGCACATTTAGTAAATTGTGACGAGATATAAATCTAAAAAATTCAAACTTGCTTATTCTGTGGGTAACAACTTCTTGGATATATAGGTAACCCCTGATATCTTGTTTGAAAGGTCCCTTATTCTGAGATACTAGGTCTTTATGCTCAGTGATATCTGGGGTATTATCCCGGGACTTCTGCTGTATGGAAATACTGACCTAGTCCCCAGATAATACTTTCTACAAATGCTTTGAAATATAAGCTCACCCTCAGCAAGTTGATTAAACAATAAAATTGATAGTCACTGCTGTTGTAACAAAAGATCCTCTAAAGGGGACACACCAAAAGTCGAAGCCGTCATCTCTTTGCGTATACGGAAGTATCGACCTGAGCTCTCACGGCCTTCGCAATTTAACCCCTGACAGATATCATCAGTGGTATACTCACCTGTAAGATTGAATATTGGGATCTGGATACAGGAGTATATTCAAGTAATGGGACACACAAATGAGTTTAAGTCATTAAAACATTAATCCCGTATCTCAGATCAGTTGAACTTTGTGTGAAAATTTAAGTGGACAAATATACTGACAATCTAGGTGAATTGTTTAGAACTTAAAATGAAATGAAGCTTAACGGTGTTAGTGACTTGTCTCAAAACTGATATGATCCTCTTACACAAACTCACAAAAATATTGTCTGTAAATATTTCTTTACTGCATTTTTTTACATTTTAAAATCCAAAAAGATTTTCGATGTGTTTTAGCATAAACTTTTGAAAAATACAAAAAGATTTTCGACAACTAATGTTGGAAAGCTGATTTTCAAAGTCTCAAGTGCTAAACATGATGACCATGTGGTGAGGAGGAGTCTGAAATCAAAATGTTTTCAAAATATAATATTACAATTGGTTCATCAAAAATCTTTGTTTGGTCTGAGGGAGAGTAAGTGTTGGTGCATGCCTCTATTCTTGAAATGTTTAGATATGGAAATTTACTGTGAGGTAGAGTCTATGCAGGTTAAGTATGAGCTGGGTTATCAATCCTGAGCAGAACTAGAGTCAAGTTTCGATCTTGAAACAATCTTATGAAGAGACAAGTCATTCGATTCTGAGAAGCTTATGAGAGCCAGATTCCGATACCTGAGACTCTGTGGATTCGATTATGTGGACAAAGTATGAAAGCCAGACAACGATCCTGAAGCAGATGATGCTGAAGAACTAAAGGAATGCCAGTATATCGCAAGGGGGAGTCTGTAGAAGATGTGAAAGAGAAGAGAGAGTGAAGCCCAGAGACTGATCAAGACTGAAGATGCGAAGACACGACACAGTCAGACTCGACACGTGCGACTCGTCAACATCTGAGGGGGAGTCTGTTGGTGCATACATCTGTCGACTTCGTCTTGTATCGAGTCTTAGATTACATTGTATAGATTAGGGCACAGTGTACGAGAAATTAGCGTGTTTAGGGTGTTGTAAAGTCTGTTTTCGCTCCTAGGCTTAATTCCGCTCATAATGTCTTTTGGGTGATTCCGCCCTGAATCACAAAAGCTGATTCCGCTCCAAATGTTGCTATGTCAGTTCGGGCGGAATCAGACCCCTATATATAGGGTATTCAGGAGCGAAATCAGTAGTAAGATCCTTGTATTCCATGCCGAAGTGCTGCCGGTGTGAGGTTTGAATGTAATCGTCGTCAGATCAATACAATCAGTGATTTAAGTGAATTGAAAGCTGTTTCTACCTGTGTTTCTTGTTTTCCGCACCTGAAACGAAGTAAAACTCCTCTGAACGACTCATTCGGGTCAGTCGCACGATCCTACATATATAAGGTTTGATCTACCAAATCATCCTTTTCATCAGTCATGACTAGCTTGGTGGTTGCCATGGGTGTACTGCATGGTTTACAGTCATTCATCTCAAATTTGTTTAAGAGTTCTTTAGCATATTTGCTTTGATGAATGAAAGTATCATTTTGCAGTTTCTTTACTTGGAGACCAAGAAAGCACTGTAGTTCACCCATTGCACTCATCTCAAACTCAGCTGTCATGAGTTTTCTGAACTCTTCACACATTTTTGAACATGTGCTTCCAAAAATGATTTCATCCACATAAATCTGGACAATCATCAGATCTTTCCCTCTCCATTTTAAAAACAGTGTTTTGTCAATTTTACCTCTTGTGCAACCAATGGAGAGAAGAAATGTGGAAAGAGTTTCATACCAGGCTCTAGGTGCTTGTTTCAGACCATACAAAGCTTTATTTAGTTTGTAGACATGATCTGGATTAAATGGATCCTTAAAACCAGGAGGTTGACAAACATATACCTCTTCTTGAATCTTACCATAGAGGAATGCACATTTGATATCCATTTGAAACACCTTTATGTTGTGGTTGATAGCAAAGGCCAGGAATAATCTGATAGCTTCCAATCTTGCTACAGGGGCAAAAGTTTCATCATAGTCAATGCCCTCTTCCTATCTGAACCCTTGAACCACAAGCCTGACTTTATTCTTGACAACAATGCCCCTTTCATCAGTTTTATTTTTGAAGACCCATTTTGTGCCAATAGGACTTACACCTTCTGGCAGTGGTACAAGCTCCCATACTTGTTGTCTTTTAAACTGTTAGAGCTATTCCTGTATGGCCTCTACCCAACTGTTGTCTTTCAGTGCCTCTTGGTACTTGACTGGTTAATGGAGTGATAGAAAGCCAGTAAAAAGACAGATGTTTTGGGATTGACTTCTGTTGAGAACCCCTTCACTGATGTTGCTAATGATTTGGTCTGGTGGATGAGACTTCAAGAAGATTAAATCTCCTTTGTATGGAACAATGTCATTTAAAGGTGAGGGCTGCAGATGTGAATCATCTGAGCTAACAACTGTTGGTGACTTTGATGATCCAACAGTGTCTTGAAATGGAGGTGGAGGAATAGGAAGAATTGGTGTGGAAACATGTTGATTTTTATCCACTGTTTGAAGATTTTTATCAATAGTGTTTGAGGATGTGGAAGCAGGGGTTTGAGGACTACTTTGGTCAACAACTGTTGATGTAGCAGTGGTTGAGCTTTGACAGCTGTTTTGAACATCTGCTGCTCTAGCAATGGATGTGAATTTTTGTTGAGGAATGATCACTTCATACCCATTGTCTGATGGAGGAGGTTGAGATGGGCCTGCACTGTTAGTCTTGACAGAAACATTTTCTAAGGTGAATTTATCAAGATCAAATAACTCAGCAGGATTTGCAGGGATTTTCATTGAAGAAAGTTCATTGAACTTTCCATTCAAAGTCTCTTCCACACACTTGGTCCTAGTGTTGAACACTTTGTAGGCCTTAGCAGTGGTTGAGTATCCCAAATGATAACCACTGTCTACTTTGGCTACAAATTTGGAAACTGAGTCTTTTAAGTTTAAAATGAAACTTGGGCAACCAAATACTTTAAAGTATAAGATCAGTGGTTTGATTTTATACGGAATTTCATAGGCAGTTTTTTGATGCCAAGGGTTTATCAAAACTCTATTCTGGACATAGCAGACAGTGTTTACAGCCTCTGCCCAGAAAGTTAATGGCAAACCTGAATCAACAAGCATGGTTCTGGTAGCCTCAATCAGTGTTCTGTTCTTTCTTTCAACAACCCCATTTTGTTTTGGTGTCCTTGGAATGTTGTACTGCCTTACAATTCCTTTTGACACACAAAACTCATCCAACTCCCTATTTCTGAATTATGTGCCATTGTCACTCCTAAAGACTTTTACTGGCAAGTCAAACTGCTTTTCAACCTGTTTGGCAAAGTCTTGCAGAATTCCTGCAGTCTCATCTTTAGACTGTAAGAAATAAGTCCATGTAAACCTAGAAAAGTCATCTACAATTACCAAACAATATCTTTTCTTTTTAAGACTCATGACTTTTACTGGGCCAAACAGATCCATGTGCAGCATTTGCAAACACTTGGTTGTTTTGGACTCTTCAGTGGACTTAAATGAGCTTTTATGTTGTTTTCCTTTTAAACAGGAAACACAATGCTCAGGACAGGTGAACAATTTTTGTGGAAAACCTCTTACAAGGCCTTGTTTTGACAAAGCAGTGATTGTCTTGAGATTTGTGTGCCCCAATCTTCTGTGCCATAGTTCTGTCTCTTTGTTAGAGGCAGCTCAGAACAGACAGGCATCAGTCCTGGGGCTCTCTTTTGAAAAATCAACTACATAAACATTGCCACTCCTTTGAGCAACAAGTTGGGTTTTTCCATTTTTTATTATTTCTTCAATCTTTTTAACCATTTCTGGTCCAACAATCATACAACACTCCTTAGTAAAGAATGACCCATAACCTTTGTCACTCATTTGTAGACACTAAGGAGGTTGAATTTTAGATTGTCAATCAGATTGAAATTTTCAAACTTAACATTTCCAGACTGAATTGTACCAGAACCCATCACCTTCCCTTTACTACAAAAGATATATCACTCCCTCCATGAGTTTTGAATTCTTTGAGTAACAGCTGTTTGGACAGGCACAAATGGTGGTTGTTTCTTCACTTGTAAATTTGATGAACTCATGAGTGTTTTTGAAGTGTACTCTTCCTTTTTTACCTCAAAGGTTTTGAGGTACACACACTCCTGAGTGAGATGGTTTGATTTACCACAGATGGTGCAGCTTTTTGAAGGCACAATGGTACTTGTTTTGTTAATGTCATAAGCTTTTAAATGAAAACAATCTTTTATCAAATGATTTTTCTTTTCACAAAAGTCATAAAACAATTTTTTAAATCTTTTCTCTCTTTTTCTTCTTTTCAGACTCCTTTGCAACAAAGTTTTGAACCACTGTTGGGATGTCCTTAAGAGAAATTACCTTGGCCTTTGGTGCTTTTACACTATCCAATGTGGTGAAGTCCATGGGTTTAAAATGTTCAAGGATGTCACACTCATCAGACCATGTGGGTTTGAATTGGTATTTCTCAATCTTCTCAAAAGTTGAGGACCCCACTTATCTTTCCAGAGTGAATGCTTTCTGTTAGAATTTTCATAGAATAAGCATTTTTCAAAACTTTGGATATAATCCCAATAATTTTATTTATAAGTTTGTCTATTAGTGATATTGGTGTTTATAAACTCTCTTTCATTCAAAGTACTCAATCCCTATTTCTAAGGAGATAAAATAGATTTTATGAAAATCTTACTAAAATTCTATGTTTTATTCTTATTTACTGGAAAGAAATGTCTTATTTCAGCAGACTCAGAGACTTGTATATTACTTTCGTAATATTGACGAAGCTTATAAGACGTAGCGTCATATGATGCTAGTTCAATATGTCTTTGCATAAGAACCCAAGGGTCATCAAAGAATTTTATATCGTCTTGGTTTAAAAGAATTATTTTCTTTGTCTATCGGTTATAACCCATGATTCATTATCATCATCTTGTGCTATATGAACATAAGTAGGAGCCTTTGAGGCATGTATTTCTTCTTGAGCTTTTATAATAGCTATAATATTTTCCTATGAAATATCAATCGGACTGATTTGAATGCTCGAATTATTATTAATATTCGAGCTGCCAGAAGTAATACTAGAAGCTATAAGTCTTCTATTTCCCTGCTGAGCCAAGATTATATTTTGGCTTTTTCTCCCCCCTCCTCTTCCTCTATTAGAGGAGAAGGGTTGTTTTCCTCTGCCCCGAGGAATCATTCCTGGAAATATAAAATCAGGCTGAAGAGAAAATTATCTCTTTTTCTTTAACAACCTTTAATTGATTCTTATAATAATATAATGTTGTAAAATTCTCAGAGAGTTTATTAACTTTTTCTGCTAGATGCATGTTATAATTTTACATAATATCATAAATTTGATATTGTATGCTCCTTATTAAGACCTCTAAATCAAGAATCTTCATATGAATACTCTGGTATACTATTTTTAAAGGACCTTTAATCTTTTCCATAGAGCATGAAATTAACCACAAGAAATTATAATTCTTTTTTCTTTAAGGATCTTTGTTCGATACCTTAAATTATTAATAATATCATAATTTTCAGAGATTTTCTCCAACCATTGTTGATGATCTATAGTGTGGTCATTTATTATATTCTGAAATCTATTTTTATAATATAACAAATATAATTTATATTCATTAATGTTTTCTGTTAAACCAGTATGACTGGTTTTAGTGGTCCTTTAACAAGATCATTCATTTAAGTATTCTCTTGTTAGGAAATCAGGTAAACAGTTATCAGTTCCTTTTTTATATTTTATTTCAAAATCAAATGGAGCCAACCGTGATTGCCATCTGGCAAACATTTGCTTAGAAACATCATGTTCAAAGTCCTTTTGAAACATAAATTTAGCTGCTTGGCAATCAGTTTTTATTATAAACTTTTGATTATATAAATCATCTTGAAATTTTAAAACACATTCTAGGATTGCTAAAATTTCTTTGGCTATAGTAGTATAATTTTTCTGGCTATTTAACCAGTTTCCAAAATGAAATCGAACAAGATATTCTTGTTTTGTTTGAGGAGAGACTTGTTTTAATATCCTCCAAAGCCTATGTCTGAAGCATCAGTCTCAATAATTTTATCCCAATTTGGATTAGCAATGGTTAGACAAGGAAGGCTAGAAACCTTTTGTTTTATTCTTATAACTGCTTGAGTATGATTTTCATCCTAAGGTTTAGGATTATTGTTTAGCCTATCATATAAAATAGCAGAATCTTTTGCTAAGTCTTTGTAATAAGGGGCTACATAATTAAGACTTCCCAAAAATCTATGTAATTTGGTTTTATCTGTAATTTTATCAGGAAATTTATTAGCAAATTGTATGCTTCTATTAATAGGAATTATTTTCTCTTTTTCTATAATATGACCAAAACACCTGACACTTGTTTGAAAAAGCATCATTTTTGGACTAGAAATAACCAATCCATTTCTTATGATGATGTTCTTAAATATTTCTAGGTGTTTAAAGTGATTTTCAATATCTTTAGAAAATACCAATATATCATCGATATAAACAATTATAAAATTAGAAAAGGGAATAAATATTTCATTCATAATTTTCTGAAATTCTGAAGGGCCGTTTTTTATTCCAGATGGCGTAACATTCCATTCAGACTGTCCAAAAGGAACATTAAACGCAATTTTATACATGTCTTTATTATCAATTTGAATTTGCCAATATCCAGACTTTAAGTCAAATTTGAAAAAACAGTAAAGAATCATATAATCTGTCTAGCAAATCCTTTTTATTAGGTATTGGATATCTTATCCATTTCAAGACTTTATTAAGAGGTTTATAAATTATAACCAGACGAGGAATACCTCTTTCTTGCTCAGAATATTTATTGACATAAAAAGTAGTGCATGACCATGAAGATTTGAACGGATATATTAATCCTTTTTGTTTTAGAGAATCAATCTCCTTTTTGCATAACTCTAAGTATTCAGAGTTCATTTGACAAGGTCTTGCCTTTGTTGGAATATTACTTTCTTTAAAATATTCTTCGTGAAGAGAAATTATATGTTGTTTTCTATTCCAAAAAGCATTTGGGTGTTTATTACATATTTCATTAGTAAATTGATTATTTATTATTTCAATTTTTTATATAAGTTTGGTATTTTTTGAACGTTCTTCAATTGTATAAGAAAATTTATCTGGCTAGTCTTAGCTTGTATAAGAAATTCATTTAAAATTTTTTCAATTGAATGAGTTATAAACTCAAAATATAGGATCTTATTATTATAAGAAGCTTTAAAACCTTTTCTATTTACTTCTTTTAGAGGAAATATTTTTGAAAGAAACGGAGTTCCTAATATTACTTCATTTGTAATATTTTTTATAAGAACAAAAGATGTAGGATACATTCTCAATTATTACAAATCTTTGCTTTTGGAAGTTTGTATCTAATACCCATATCTTGTTTATTAGTTGCTCTAAGAATATGAGTTGTCTTTTCAAAATATTTTGTAGGAATTAATCCTTCTCTTAGGAGCAGACTTAAATTGCCTAAGAGAAGGATTAATTCCTACAAAGATTTTTGGGAAGTCTTAATTATATAGCCCCTTGTTACAAAGACTTAGCAAAAGATTCTGCTATTTTATATGATAGGCTAAAAAAGAATCCTAAACATTGGGATGAAAATCATACTCAAGCAGTTATAACAATAAAACAAAAGGGATAAAATTATTGAGACCGATGCTTCAGACATAGGCTATGGAGAAATATTAAAACAAGTCTCTCCTCAAACAAAACAAGAATATCTTGTTCGATTTCATTCTGGAAAATGGTTAAATAGCCATAAAAATTATGCTACTATAGCCAAAGAAATTTTAGCAATCCTAAAATGTCACACCCCCAAAATACCACCCATGGGATACCCTACTAGGCGTGTGACAAACCAATAACGAGCCACCAATCATATTGAACCAATCACAAGTTGTTAAATATAATCATCAATTATTAAGGAAAAGCGCCATCAATAAGTTTAAATGAAAACCAACATGTTCAGCGGAAGCAATTAATAAACCAAAGTTAAACCGTTTCGAAACCAATGTATAGTATCGAAAAAAATTTCCACCACATGAATCCTTCCAGTCGACCCATGACCACTCCAGCTACTCCATACAGCAAATTCCCAAATCTAAGATATCTAACGACCTGCGAGCATGCAACAAGTGTATCAGACAACGCTGGTGAGTTCATAGTTTTATGAAAACGTTGATTACGAAGTGTTTAGTTAATCCATTGAAGTTAATTCCGAAAGTAATGTTGATAATAACCTGAATACAAGACGGCTTCTGATTATTTTGCCCTTTCTCCAATGCTCCTATCAAAGCATTGGTCATGACTAGGTCATTAGTTCAACACCCGTCCTCCCAGGAACGGGGTGAGGTTGCCAAACCTAAGTAGCGCTACCAACTAATACCATGTTACCTCCCAGGTAACCAAACAACACGGAGGGACTTTAAAGGTGATAGGAAGAGTATATTATCCAACATTCCCGTTTTTACCCAAAAGACTTATCCCTCCCCGGGATACCCACTGACTGTCCCAACCACCAGGACGCATGCTCAAAAGTAATGAACTCACCTTGGTTTGCTCGGTATGTAACGTACTTTTAACGTTAGTTTATGGTTAGGTCTGCTACACGCGACCTAAGGTATAATATCGTAATAATGAGTATATGAGTAGGGTTTTGCAATACCCTAAATGTCCAAACAAGAATGTTTATTTCTAGCAAAAGTATATATTGGTGAAACACTTAGAAAAACAAGCCAATCTCATGTAAAAGTTATTATTAAAACAAATAGAAAAATAAAAGAGAACTAAGAGGTATTCAATTACACTATAATCATATAATTATCTATGAACAAAAAGAAACATCTTTAATAATATTCCATGCAACCATGCAAGCTTGGACATTAATTGAAACCCTTCAATTAATATTCACATAGACTATAATTTCTACATGTGCGGATTATTGAATAGACATGTAACCATCACTTCCATCAATATATATTCATGTATGGGCATATTAATACATTTATGTGTGGACATGTATAATCCTTAATCACGTGAATGACTAATTATCGGTCCATTAATATTGCCATTATTACACAATTAATTGCTACACTAATTCAAAACTCATCATCATAGAAACATATTTGGATCAATCATTTATGTGCGGCCTTCCATATGTATGTAGTGACATTTATTACCCACCTCCAAGTTACATCTTATTATAATAAAAAATGGAGTTACATTCCCACTGAATTTCAAACATATGACCAATGTATTTTTTTATAGGACTAACTAATTTGTGTTCAATTACATGGTCGACAATACTCCAAATGATATCACTGACTTCCTATTTGTTCTATTAGACTTTTGATACAAGCACATGCAATCTGGATAACTCCTTCTAACAAACACTAAATGTGCCGACAACTCATAATAATCACATGTGATGACACAGTTTATTTTATTAAACCGAGATGAGTTTATCAAGTGATGAATACTGACACATTTCACAACTCAAGTCAAACAAATAGCTTTTGATTTACTAAGTTTGATTTTATTGAACCACAGACTCTATGTTAATTACCCACTTGATATCATTCACATTCCTAGATCATGCGAAACTTGAATAATGCAAATCACAATCAAAACAATATTCACAGTAACAACTAATAGAAAGGGTGATGCACTAACCGCGATGTCGAGCAGTTTGATCTCGGGGAAGTGGATTTCACAAGAGGGGAAAAGTTACGAATGGAGGAACTGCCGTCGAACTCCCAAAAACATATTAGGGTTTGCTAAACACGCTTCGTAACTCTTGTGCGTGTATACATATATCGTTAAACCAACAACTGGGCCACTCATGGGCTTAAAAGGGGTTTGGGCCGGCGACAAAACCTATGGCGACGAAACCCTCCTCAGCAATAAATTTATCGGATCCTCTTTGCACTAATTGGACCGAACTCTACTATAGATATCGAGTAGTGGGCCTCTTTAGTATTCAACACATGGGCTTTGTAATTGAAGTATCCAAATTGAATCAACTTCACGTGATCATTAAATTTATCTTACAACCCTCATCGATCCACTAAGCTTGATCACAATTCACTAGATTGAATGGTCCAATAGAAGTAGGCTCATATCCGTTTATGAGAAACAACATTTAATCGGCCCAAGAACATGTCAGACTCATGCACGTGGACAGCAACTATGTGATTTCATGTTTAAATATTAATCATTAACTCATAACCATGCATTAACATTAATCATATTAATCATACTAACAACACGTACACGTTACACAATGAACAACTGAATCATAGAACAAATAACGCGTAAAAGAAAAGCGTCGAAATCTTGAGTTGTCACATTATCCCCAACTTGAAAGAAATTTCGTCCCGAAATTTGACGAGTAATCCAAATCAACAAGATGTTAACACCGGATGACTGTGGATTTTCTGCGGGTACCACATTATCCCCAACTTGAAAGAAATTTCGTCCCGAAATTTGCCAATGACAACAACAGTTGATTCGACCACCTGAACAATTGAGGATATTAGAGTTTTATCGGGTCCTTACGTTTCCGTGTGAACTCCGGTCCACCCCCTGAGTTTCAACAAACTCTCACGATTGAAATTCGCCTACACTAACGAACCTTGACTTCCTGGTCCATGTTTTCGACAGATCCCTTGACAACTGAAACTTGTCTAGTAACAGTATCACAAGTGTTTTATCGGACACACACTGCCTCAGCTTCGAGACATAAATGGCATGGTGTACGTCACCCAATTCGTCGGGTAACCCTAGTTCGTAGGCGACGTGACCTATTCTTTCCAGAATTCTGGATAACCCAACATAACTTAAATCAAGCTTGCCACGCTTCTCAAGCGTACCACACCCTCCCAGGGTGCAATTTTCAACATGATACGATCGCCTACAGCGAACTCCCAGTGTTTCCTAAGCTTATCTACCTTCCTGCCGGTCACTTGTTGCTGCCAAACGATTTCCATTCCATGAAATCTTCAAGAGTTAAGGAGATTAACGTTACTGTCCATGGACGCCCCAAACAGAGTTGTATGCATACTAATACGGTGACGGCTGCAGTAGAGCTCAACCAAAGATAAGTATACTTCCGAATGCTTACTAAAGTCAATCACGCACATGCCCACAACATGTCTTTGTGTGTCGAGGTGGTTCGTTACTCTATCCGGTTGTCCTATAGTGACATGTAATGCTCATGTCTGACATAAATCATGCATGGATCAAATTCAGAGGCAACAGGAGTTGGCACCTCGTACCTAAAAGTCGCCTCTCTCAGAAGAACATTCGCAACTGTGAAGACTCGTCAGTTTTCTTGATTGCATGAAAGTGTGCTGGTAACTTGAGTCCATCAATGATCACCCAGGTGATAATGTTTCCATTTTAAGTTGTAAGTAGACCAGTGACAAAATCCATGGCAGTCTGTTATCATTTCCATATACGTGTTTCTGGTTGCTAAAATCCCACCTTGACTTTCCCACATGTCAAACATCGTTCCCATGCGTGGCTATGTGGGCCTTGAGGCCCGGTTACCCACACATGGTCTTCAGGTTTTAATACTTCCTATCAAAACTCAGATGATTAGGATATCGAGATCTGTGTGCTTCGCCTGCACCAGTTCCCTAATGTTGCTGTGTAGTGAGGTCCATATTTGTTCCACGAAGTAGCAATTATCATCCGACCTGCCCAAGGTTGCTTCCCCATGCCCCGCAGGGGTTAATCTTGAGAACTCTCTTCCTTCAGTTCTTCGGTTTGGGCAAGGCAGGTCTGATCAGGTATGTTAGAGTCGATAGCAGGCTGCAAAGCTCGTGCACGTCCAGGTTTCACGGTCGTATTCATCCAATAGCTCCATCCAGTGTTGCCATCACATGTTTAGCTCTCTTGAAACAAGGGTACACGGGAGGCCCTTGTGATCGGTCTAGGTAGTGCATTTGGTACCGTCCAAGTAATGCCTCCAGCTCAAATCCGAGATCATGGCTTCCACCCCAGGTTGTGAGTCGCGCAATTCTTCCTGTTAATCTACCACGTAAGCCATCGCCCTCTCTTGTTGCATCGGGGTGTAATTGAGACTCTGGCTCAGACCATCATGGTATACCGCCAGATCATCAGCACCCTCGGATAGAAGTGATGCTCAGTGCGTTGCAGGGTTGGGTTTCAAAAGCTGAAAAGACGTCCTCCTGTTTCGTCTCCCAAGAGTTCACAGCACCCTGCTGTGCTAAAGAGATTGAAGCTGCGAAAACCTCGAAAGTCCTGTGATGAATCTACGATAGTAACTAGCTGGACCAAGAAATTACTATATCCCCGATGGGCTATTCGGTGCCGATCAATATCTGATGGAAAGGGTCTTTAGCGGGATCTGCATGTATTTCCACTTCGTCGACTTCGCGACCAAGCAAGCGTACTTCCCAAATCCTGAAGTCACACTTAGGTAAACTTCGCGTGGAGTTGTTCCTCCCCCAGGGTTCTATAATAAGCTACAAATGCCGTCCATGATGTTCCTTTTTCCTGGAAATGATCCAAAACGTCATCAATAAGCAAGGTTCATTCATGTGGTCCATAAAGCGGCTGGTGCGTTGATCAACTCAATGATCAGGACGTACAAAGTCGAAATGGCCGTATTGCGTTCGATATGCCGTTCTAAGAGCATTCTCCTCTTGGACTTCCTTCTGATGATAGTTCGTTCGTTAGTCAATCCTTGAATAGAAGTTCGACCCTCACAATTAGTAAACAGGTTGTCAATACATGATGAGTTTTTGATAATCAGCACACATGTCCAACGATAAAGCTTATCTTCACGGGTATAATCGGGGCTCCCCGAAGCGAAAAAAAACTAGGTCCGACAAAACTTATGTCCAACAGTTCCTGTAGTTGATTAAACAGTTCTTGCAACCCTCCTGGTGCAAGACAGTATGAAGTACGAGTAATCAGGGCTGCATCTGGCGCGAGATCAACTGAGATTCTTCTCTACAATTGTGGAAGTTGACCGGTAAATTCTACGGGCAGAGCATCGAGAGAAATCGCGAACAACTGGTGGATCCTCGATCCCCTTTTCCTTAACCCTAACATCAGTAACGGTTGCTAACGTAGCGGGGTAATCCCCCCGTAGACACTTCTGGGTCTTCATGGATGAAATGGCGCTAACCTTTGCACCACTCCGATGCTTTAGAACAAATAACGATTCTCCACACAATATTTTCTCCTCACAAGGTATGTCTGCGCGATTTCTGAGTAACCAATCCACACTAATTACTGCATTGTAACCATCAGGGGTAGTAGGAGGAAGGTCGATGTCGAACACCTGTCCCCCAAGGTCGAGTTTGCATCCTGGCGAACATATAAGGCTTCAATTGACTTGCATCAGCTGACTCCACAACAGGTTCGGTTTCAAGAAGCATCAGGGTTAAACAGAACAGAGACAAAGCGAATAGCTACCCATCCAAGCTATCGTGTTGCTATTACGCCTGGTATAGCCTATGCCATGCTAAATGTCCTTCCATGAGCATCATTTCCAGTGTTGTTTTCGTCACGAGAATTTCCAGTACTGCCGTCGTTCCTTTGGTTGTCGTCACTTTCGTTTCCATACTGTAAGCTACGATCACAAATACCTTGATGTTGCCGCGACTATTGCCTCTAATATTGTTGCCTGTAATGGTGTCCTGCGTCCTTTCACCAACAAGCTCCTTCTTTTCACATTTCGTGAGACGTCCTAAGGCACTACTCATGGTGCGGGCGGTTACACAGTCCGCTCTACAGTCAATCGTCATCGATTTTGTCCCGGTTGGTTCATAAGAGTCGACTCCCATGAGTCGCTGGCTGGGGTTAAGGATTCGATTGGAGTCAAATCGCTGTTGTTTGTTGCCGGTAACTAGGGTCGTTCAACTGCTGAAGTCGGTAAGGTACTACGTTTACCCTCTTGTCCATCGTTCTTGCAAGTTGACTGAGTAATACACGGTATGTCGCGAGAGTGTTGCAGAAGTGATTGCACTTCGGGATCTAAGGCGTCAACACGCTAAGTTCCAACAAACAAAAATAAGTGAGGAAAGTATAGTCCAATCATTTGACGCTGAGCCATCCAACTCAAGGACGTTCGTACTAGCACCTAACATTCTACACAGTTCGCTAGGCATTCAGATGTGTGATCAGGTGATACTCGATAGCATCGAGATTCGTAAGGATTCAGAAAGGAGTGAAAAGATCTTGTTCGAGTAGGAGACAGTCACTGCTATGACTCCTATAGACTGCTGAGTTCTAACATAACATCAATTAACAAAGCAGAACCCCTCTCACACCCGTTAAGCCTCACTGGGACTCACATGTACCCCACATTATTATTATGTGTGCACCCATAATAATAAGGCAATTTGCATGCTTATCTCAGTGCCTCTTAACTCGCGCTAAAAGGTTCCCCGAATTTGAGCAATAAGACAGATGACGCCACAGCATAGATCATGAAAGTTTAAGAAGAGTCGCACTCTTAAAACACGTAACATGGGTTGGTAACATAGAAGTTCATACTACAGTGCTAAGTGTGCATTCACGTGTGATGTTATTCATAAGAAAACACTAGATATACTACGCAGTAGTAAACGGAAAATGAACCTTGCAGTCTGGAGTTGAGTGTCATGGTCGATTTCGGATCTGTTCGGTTATAGTCTGGTTTTAAAAAAAACGTTTTAAAACCAAGTTCACTATAACCAGTGGCTCTGATACCAAACTGCTCAAGAGAGATGAACTCACCTTGGTTTGCTCGGTATGTAACGTACATTTAACGTTAGTTTATGGTTAGGTCTGCTACACGCGACCTAAGGTATAATATCGTAATAATGAGTATATGAGTAGGGTTTTGCAATACCCTAAATGTCCAAACAAGAATGTTTATTTCTAGCAAAAGTATATATTGGTGAAACACTTAGAAAAACAAGCCAATCTCATGTAAAAGTTATTATTAAAACAAATAGAAAAATAAAAGAGAACTAAGAGGTATTCAATTACACTATAATCATATAATTATCTATGAACAAAAAGAAACATCTTTAATAATATTCCATACAACCATGCAAGCTTGGACGTTAATTGAAACCCTTCAATTAATATTCACATAGACTATAATTTCTACATGTGCGGATTGTTGAATAGACATGTAACCATCACTTCCATCAATATATATTCATGTATGGGCATATTAATACATTTATGTGTGGACATGTATAATCCTTAATCACGTGAATGACTAATTATCGGTCCATTAATATTGCCATTATTACACAATTAATTGCTACACTAATTCAAAACTCATCATCATAGAAACATATTTGGATCAATCATTTATGTGCGGCCTTCCATATGTATGTAGTGACATTTATTACCCACCTCCAAGTTACATCTTATTATAATAAAAAATGGAGTTACATTCCCACTGAATTTCAAACATATGACCAATGTATTTTTTTATAGGACTAACTAATTTGTGTTCAATTACATGGTCGACAATACTCCAAATGATATCACTGACTTCCTATTTGTTCTATTAGACTTTTGATACAAGCACATGCAATCTGGATAACTCCTTCTAACAAACACTAAATGTGCCGACAACTCATAATAATCACATGTGATGACACAATTTATTTTATTAAACCGAGATGAGTTTATCAAGTGATGAATAGTGACACATTTCACAACTCAAGTCAAACAAATAGCTTTTGATTTACTAAGTTTGATTTTATTGAACCACAGACTCTATGTTAATTACCCACTTGATATCATTCACATTCCTAGATCATGCGAAACTTGAATAATGCAAATCACAATCAAAACAATATTCACAGTAACAACTAATAGAAAGGGTGATGCACTAACCGCGATGTCGAGCAGTTTGATCTCGGGGAAGTGGATTTCACAAGAGGGGAAAAGTTACGAATGGAGGAACTGCCGTCGAACTCCCAAAAACATATTAGGGTTTGCTAAACACGCTTCGTAACTCTTGTGCGTGTATACATATATCGTTAAACCAACAACTGGGCCACTCCTGGGCTTAAAAGGGGCTTGGGCCGGCGACAAAACCTATGGCGACGAAACCCTCCTCAGCAATAAATTTATTGGATCCTCTTTGCACTAATTGGACCGAACTCTACTATAGATATCGAGTAGTGGGCCTCTTTAGTATTTAGCACATGGGCTTTGTAATTGAAGTATCCAAATTGAATCAACTTCACGTGATCATTAAATTGATCTTACAACCCTCATCGATCCACTAAGCTTGATCACAATTTACTAGATTGAATGGTCCAATAGAAGTAGGCTCATATCCGTTTATGAGAAACAACATTTAATCTGTGACAACCTGAACTTTCAAGGTTAGTTACGTTGAAATCTTATGATCTAAACTCTGTTAATTATTAGTAATCTTGCTATCTATTATGTTTGGGCCTTGGGCCGCAATAACTGTTTATGACCGCATTTGGGCTTGCTAGAATTGGACCCATTAGTGCCATCCCTTATTCTATGAAACGATTTCTAAATCACTTTGCACTCTTAGGTTTGGGCAGCCTATTTGCCTTGTAGCCCAACTTGTAATCGGCCCACCTATCCTCAATGACTTAAGCCTAGTTTTGTATTTATAACTGATCGTACGTCAACCTCCTTATTATTTCCCAATCATTACTTAACAAAAACCCTATCTACCTATTGTGTGGCGGCAGTGAAACACCCCCCCCCCCTTTCTTCGAGATAACATCTTGTGCGACCCAAATCTCTGGTTAGTAATTCTTGGCTGCTGATTAGTCATATTTATATAATATTGTTTCTAGGTGATATCGAACGGTTGTTATGTGAACTTGTATGATTGTCGAAGTTGTAGGAACTGAGGTTATCAAAACATGATATAGATTTATCACAAATATTTAATAATGAGTTGTACTTGTTTAAAACACATACAGACTAGGTTTAATGCGGCATGGTTGTTCACCGATCCGATCCGAGTAAGTTGTCTCGAAAAATAACAGCAAGAACGTAGGGCACTCGGTAATAATAGTCAAGAACTGTTGCGAGTCTAGACATAATTAATAGTGATAAGTTATATAGTTACTTATGCATGATGAATCATATGGTTATAATGTGATCGATATAGGAACCAAGATTAATGGCGATGTACGAGTAGCGGTAACGACCCATTTGTTTAACATGTTAGAGTTTGTTAAATAAACTAATCTGGTACAAACTGGCAGCCATGTGTGTGTGTGTATGATCAAATTATATGCAAATATTAATAGTGATGGGTACACTAGCAAAGGTATAGTAATTCACATGAGGTAATTCCTGAATGCATGACCTGCATGTTCATTAGATGACATGAAGTAAATGTATTTGAACCACTGTTATAATTGTTCACATGATGACATGATTAGTTGTTAATTGCTCACATGGTTACTTGTCATTATGATCGCTGTCGTGTACACGGAAACCGGAAACCGGAACACCAACTGTTATAACAGGCTGATCCATGAGCATGTGGACGGCTGCGTGACCTCGGGTCACCAGCCAAGTCCATTTCGCTGTTTGATTATCGGGCATAATAAGTGGGCCGAACCCTCCCGATATACGCTGGGCCGCACAACTGTTATAACATTCTGCTTAGAACAAAGCTCAAACCGGGTTCATATGGACTTGCATGCTGTAGTAATTATAAGTTGGTGATTTGTAACTGTGCATGATAGTTCGACGAAACCCATGAACCGAGGAAACTTATGGTTCGACGAAAGGTGGATCCTTTGTCAACCGGTTCTTGACGAAAGTCCTTGATGGTTCATCGCTTGAGGTTGATCGTCGAGCTATCTCACATATGGGTTGGTGTTCGATATTAAGAATAGCTGTGGTGTAAACTTGTGTGAATATTCAAATGCATATCCATATATATATATATACTCGATATATTGATCCCTGTTGCACGTGATTTTGGAATTCAAAAGTTGGCAGCTTATCATTCATTTCATGTGAAAATTGTTGACCATTTATTTGTTTATTACAAGAATTTCGTGATTCCTTAACTCTCAATATATGCACTCAACCCAATAATTCAATATTACCTTTGGCCACTAAAGGAATCGGTCCAATTAAATTATGGCTGAACATAGCTTTTATGCGATGACTTTAAGAACCATAAGATGACATTATTGTTAAGTGATTTGTGCCATGTGAATTCATGACATCAAGTGTCAGGCCTATAGGTGAGTATATCTAGTATGTCGGCCATTGCATGAGAATTCATTATTGGTTGTGTATGAATTGAGGGCTTACATGAATTGATATAATTTATTGGTGCTATTCGGATATCATTGCTTGAATGTACACTATGATGGCAAATAATATGCTAACAACTTGAACGTAAACTAATTTCGGGTACATGAACATTATAGGCTTCGACTGATTTAGTGTGTGCAAGTAGCTAACCTTACCGAGCAAACCAAGGTGAGTTCACTACATTCGAGCATGCGTCCCAGTGGTTGGGGACAGTCAGTGGGTATTCCATGGGGGGAATGAGTCTTTGGGTAAAAACGAGTATATTGGTTAATGATCTCACCTATCATCATTTGTAAGTCCCTCATCGGGTATTAGTTAGTAGCGCTACTTAGGTTTGGCACCCTCACCCCGTGCCTGTAGAGGACGGAGGTGAACTAATGACCCAGTCTGGCCCAGTACTAGATAGGAGTACGTGGGAAGGGCAGTCGTGTATTTCAGGAGCCGTCATTGTTCGGAAATGAGATATTAACAATATTACTTGCAGTGGTTATTGAACTGTTTTTCATACAATGGGTAACAAACGTTTTCTAAAACTGTGAACTCGCCAGCTTTGTCTGATACACGTGTTACATGCTCGCAGGACGTTAGGCATCTTGGTATTGGGAAGCTTGCTATCTGGGAGTGCTGGAGTGGTCATGGATCGAGGCTCTTGGATTAAATTACATTTGATACATTGGTTATAAGCGTTACTATGAAACAATTGCTAAACAACTTATTACATGCTTCCGCTACATAACTTTTGAGAATTACTATTATGTTGATAACTTATTCTGGTAAAATAATGTCATGACTTATTTAGATATTTATCATTGGTTCAATGTGATTGGTGGCTCGAACTCTGATGCGTAACACGTCTCGCGGGGTTTTTGCAGGTGAAATTTTTGGGGGTGTTACAGTTGGTATCAGAGCCACTGGTTATAGTGAACTAGGTTTTAAAACGTTTTATAAAACCAGACTATAACCGAACAACTTCGAAAATCGATCATGACACTCAGCTCCAGATTGCAAGGTTCGTTTTTCTCTCACTTTATACATTACTTGTTTAACAGTCACACACTCGCAACGTATATGAACTGAAACAATTAGCACCATAGTGACTTGATAGAGTGACCCCACACATCGACTCATGCGAGTCATAGACCTGTGATATCATCTGTTGTGTTGTTTGAACGGGGGAAACTTTGAGCGCGAGCTAAGAAGCACTGAGATAAGCATGCAAATTGCCTTATTATTATGGGTGCACACTTAATAATAACGCGGGGTGCATGCAAGTCCCAATGAGACTTATCGAGCGTGAGGAGGGTTCTGCCCTACTATGTGTGAACTTGGTAGTACGTAAATATCAGTATGATACTTGACTCTCATCTCGTTTCGACCTCTAAATCGGTTTATTCCCAACTATAGAAACATGAGTGGACGAGGACACGGATGTGGCAACATCACCATGACTCAGGCTGAGTTGACCGACCTAATCAACACCCGCGTGGCTGAGGCTTTAGCAGCCTATCAAGCTGGTACGGAATGTACCAAGCATCCTTACCCCCATGTTGTGTACACGAACTTTTCACTTCTCATTAAACATTTACGAACCTCGATATTAACAAACATTGCCTGAACACTCATCAGAACGCCTAGCAAACTGTGTAGAATGCTAGGTGCTTGTGCGAACGTCCCTGAGTTGGATGTGGTAGCGTCGAATGAATGGTTATTACCTTCCTCACTTATCTTCATTTGTTTGGACCCAACACATTAACGCTCTAAACCTCGAAGTGCGATCACTTTTGCAACACTCTTGAAACACTGGGAATAATTCGAATCACTTGCTGGAATGATGGACAAAAGGATGAGTGTAGTTTCCTACCGACTTCAGTATTTGGACGACCCCGATTACCAGCAACGAACACCAGCGAACTGACTTCAATCTAAGTTTTTAACACTGGACAGCGACTCGCGGGGGGGTCAACTGTTACAAACCAACCTGGACTTTAGCAATGACAACAGATCTTAGTGTGGGATGTGTAAATTCCAACACAACGAGTAGTACCTTGGAACTCGGCACGAAGTGTGAAGAGAGGGACATTGTGGTGAAAGAACGTGGCGTTCGGCTTCAAGCACCAACATTAGAACAACAGTATTCGTGACACCCAGGTACTTGTAATAGTAGCCTACTGTAGGGGAAATGAAGGTGCCACCGGCATGCATTGGACGTTGGTAATTCAAAACGACCACAACCAAGGGAGCGATGACGGTACGGGAGGAATCCGCGTGCTTGTAACAATTACACCGGTAGTGGTGCTCACGGAAGGGAAGTTAGGATTGATGTGAGCAACGATAGGACAATAACAACATGGTGGTTTGGATGGGTAGAAAATCGTTTCACCCTAATCCTGTTTAACCCTGATGATTCGCAAAGCCAAACATGTTATGGAACCGGCTGATGGCAAGTCACTGCAACCTCACATGTTAGTTGGGACACAAACTCGACCCTACGGGAGACAGGCATGCGACACCGGTCTCACTCCTACTATCCTGGGTGGTTACGAGATAGTAGTCAGTAATGGTTCATTAACTAGACAAATCACTCAGACGCACCCCGTGTGAAGAAATTTAGCGTCACTTTATGCATTGAAGTACC
The DNA here is from genome assembly GCF_002127325.2 of Helianthus annuus. NCBI lineage: Eukaryota > Viridiplantae > Streptophyta > Magnoliopsida > Asterales > Asteraceae > Helianthus > Helianthus annuus. The sequence goes on along the minus strand of NC_035448.2, from coordinate 53,862,949 downwards.
AGAGTGGTGAGAAGATTTGCATCGTGTCGGTAATGACAGCCCAGAAAGCGTCTATGAAGAGATGACCTCACTGTAGTAGCAACTAACTCTAATACTCAGACAAAGGGCGATAAGAACAGGGATCTATCAATTGTCGTGACTAATCTCAATGTACAACTCGAAGAACTTTTAGACATATCACCACAATTATTACTCAGAAACTCGTTGATCTCACGATCAGAGGAAGCTCCGAATACTCGTACTCTTACTGTCTTGCATCAGGATGGGTGCAAGAGCAGTATACGCCACTATGAGAACTGTTCGGCAAGAAGGTCGCCAGACCTAGTCTTCGCGTTGGAAAGCCCCAGATATATCCGGGAAGATGAGCCTTTTGGTGTGTGTACTAATTACCGGGAACTCATCAAGGTGACAGTCAAGGAACCGTTTTCTATGACCGTGTATTGACGACCCATCGACTAGTTGCAAGGAACGAGCTTTATCAGATGAAAGTCCAGGGGGAAAAGATTATTAAAGCGACACATCCGACGCAATTCAGCCATGCGACTTTGTACCCCATGACCTTTGGGGTGGTCATCACACCCGCAGCTTTACGTATCATGTGAACCAACCATGTTATTCGATGACGTTCCGAATCTTTCCCCAAGAGAAAAAGAACATCACAGGCATTCTTGCATTTTATTAGGAGAGCCCCTGAGGGAGGAGCCATACCGCACGAAGTCTCGATGAATGTAACTTCTGGGTTCGAGAGGCGTCTTGGGTGGGCCATATAATCAATGAAGCAGGGATGCACGTGGATCTCGCTAAGACCCGTTTTGGTTGGAAACTGATCGACACTGAAGAATTCCCCGAGGCTACAAAGATTACCTGATTCCGCTTGACGTTACCGCAGATTAATCGTAAGGATTCCGGAAACCACCAAAACTTAGACCTCGCTAGTACAGCCGAGTGATGTGATTACAAAGGACAGAACAGGAGGACGCCTTTCCAACTTTCGAATCTTAACTCTGCAAGACGCTGAGCATCGTTTCACCCGAGGGTGTGGGTAATACAGTGGTATATCATCATGTTTGAATCGGAGTCCCAGTTACACGCCGACGCAACACAAGAAAGTGACGACTTACGTAATGGAGTTACGAAGAAGAACAGCACGACACACAACCGGTGGTAGAAATCGTGGCCTTTGGATTCACTTGGAGGCATTACTTGGGCGGTACCGAACGCGTTACTTAGACCGATCACAAGGGCCTCCCGTGTACCCTGACCACGAAAGAAGCTTAATCAGTTGATGAGAACGCTGGATGGAACTTTTGGATGATTACGACCGTGAGACCTGAACGTGCACGACCTTGCAGTTCGCTATCCACTCTGACACACCTGACCAGACTCACCTTGTTCGAAGTGAAGACCTGTTGGAAGAGAATTCACAAGATGGGTTCATGCAAGGCATGGAGAAGCAACTATTGGCAGGGCGGACGACATTCGCTATCTCATGGAACAAATGTGGATCCCACTATACAGCAACCGTATGGAACTCATACTGAGCGAAGCACACCGACTCCGATGTTCCGGCAGCCTGGACTTGATAGGGGACATTAGGATTTTAAGTCTCGTATGAATAACCGGGCATGAAGGCCCCATAACACTACATATGAACGATGTTGGACATGTGCGAAAGCCAAGGTGGAACACCGGAAACCTACTTGTTTGACAGTAACCAGAAACACCCGTATGGAAACGAGAACGAACACCATAAAATTATCATTGGTTTACTTAAAACTCAGAACGGAACCGATATCACCTGGTGATCGTATATTGCCTCACGAAACCAGCACACTCTCTTACAATCAAGAAAACTAGCGAGTCTTCACAAGTTGTGGGTGTTCTGCTGAGAGAGGCGGCCTCATGCACGAGGTGCCAACTTCTGTTACTTCTGATGCTGGAGCTATACCTGATTTATGACAGGCAATACACGATACCCTCGGCTTACGTCTAGGCATGGACGTTTCGCATCACCGTGGGGCAAACGATCAGAGTAAACGAACCATCCTTGCACACAAGGACATGCTGTGAGTAGTACGGGAAGGACGCTCATCTTTGGGTGGGTGATAACCTAATCACAGGTCCAGGACTTGAGCTCAAAACTCTTAAAGATTGATTAGATCGGAAATTGTTTGATGGCAACGCGTAGCTGCTAGGAAGACTGATAAGCTTAAGAAACTCTGGGAGTGTGTTGTGGGCGAACATGTCATAATCGAAAGTATCACCTAGGAGAGTGCGGTACGTTATAGTAAATATGGTAATCTTAGCTTTCGACGCGTGGGAACATTCGAACTACTAGAATGAAACGGTGGCATGGCTCACAAACCCGGACTAATTGATGGAGTGGGATAACTGTTGTAATGGTATGTACGCCATGGATGTAAGACCGTGTTGTCCGATGAAACCCTTATGATACCCTTGTCGGAATCTGAAGTCATCAGAACAGTTGTATTTATCAGGGAACCTGTCGAAAACACGGACTAGGGAGTCAAGGTTCGCTAGCATAAGTTGTATGACAATTGTGTGGATTTGTTAAACTTCAATACGTGGACTGGAGTTTACATAGGAATGTAAGAATCTGTTGAAACTTTAATATCCTTAATGGTTCAAGAGGTTGAACCAACCATGGTTATCACTGGTGAATTTCGGGACGAAATTCCTCTTCAAGTTGGGGATGATGTAACACCTGAGGAAAATCCGCAGCAGTCCTGAATTGCCACTTCACTCTCTCGTACCTACTTGTCAAATTTCGGGACGAAATTTCCTTCAAGTTGGGGATGATGTGACAACCTGAACTTTCAAGGTTAGTTACGTTGAAATCTTATGATCTAAACTCTGTTAATTATTAGTAATCTTGCTATCTATTATGTTTGGGCCTTGGGCCGCAATAACTGTTTATGACCGCATTTGGGCTTGCTAGAATTGGACCCATTAGTGCCATCCCTTATTCTATGAAACGCTTTCTAAATCACTTTGCACTCTTAGGTTTGGGCAGCCTATTTGCCTTGTAGCCCAACTTGTAATCGGCCCACCTATCCTCAATGACTTAAGCCTAGTTTTGTATTTATAACTGATCGTACGTCAACCTCCTTATTATTTCCCAATCATTACTTAACAAAAACCCTATCTACCTATTGTGTGGCGGCAGTGAAACACCCCCCCTTTCTTCGAGATAACATCTTGTGCGACCCAAATCTCTGGTTAGTAATTCTTGGCTGCTGATTAGTCATATTTATATAATATTGTTTCTAGGTGATATCGAACGGTTGTTATGTGAACTTGTATGATTATCGAAGTTGTAGGAACTGAGGTTATCAAAACATGATATAGATTTATCACAAATATTTAATAATGAGTTGTACTTGTTTAAAACACATACAGACTAGGTTTAATGCGGCATGGTTGTTCACCGATCCGATCCGAGTAAGTTGTCTCGAAAAATAACAGCAAGAACGTAGGGCACTCGGTAATAATAGTCAAGAACTGTTGCGAGTCTAGACATAATTAATAGTGATAAGTTATATAGTTACTTATGCATGATGAATCATATGGTTATAATGTGATCGATATAGGAACCAAGATTAATGGCGATGTACGAGTAGCGGTAACGACCCATTTGTTTAACATGTTAGAGTTTGTTAAATAAACTAATCTGGTACAAACTGGCAGCCATGTGTGTGTGTGTATGATCAAATTATATGCAAATATTAATAGTGATGGGTACACTAGCAAAGGTATAGTAATTCACATGAGGTAATTCCTGAATGCATGACCTGCATGTTCATTAGATGACATGAAGTAAATGTATTTGAACCACTGTTATAATTGTTCACATGATGACATGATTAGTTGTTAATTGCTCACATGGTTACTTGTCATTATGATCGCTGTCGTGTACACGGAAACCGGAAACCGGAACACCAACTGTTATAACAGGCTGATCCATGAGCATGTGGACGGCTGCGTGACCTCGGGTCACCAGCCAAGTCCATTTCGCTGTTTGATTATCGGGCAGAATAAGTGGGCCGAACCCTCCCGATATACGCTGGGCCGCACAACTGTTATAACATTCTGCTTAGAACAAAGCTCAAACCGGGTTCATATGGACTTGCATGCTGTAGTAATTATAAGTTGGTGATTTGTAACTGTGCATGATAGTTCGACGAAACCCATGAACCGAGGAAACTTATGGTTCGACGAAAGGTGGATCCTTTGTCAACCGGTTCTTGACGAAAGTCCTTGATGGTTCATCGCTTGAGGTTGATCGTCGAGCTATCTCACATATGGGTTGGTGTTCGATATTAAGAATAGCTGTGGTGTAAACTTGTGTGAATATTCAAATGCATATCCATATATATATATATACTCGATATATTGATCCCTGTTGCACGTGATTTTGGAATTCAAAAGTTGGCAGCTTATCATTCATTTCATGTGAAAATTGTTGACCATTTATTTGTTTATTACAAGAATTTCGTGATTCCTTAACTCTCAATATATGCACTCAACCCAATAATTCAATATTACCTTTGGCCACTAAAGGAATCGGTCCAATTAAATTATGGCTGAACATAGCTTTTATGCGATGACTTTAAGAACCATAAGATGACATTATTGTTAAGTGATTTGTGCCATGTGAATTCATGACATCAAGTGTCAGGCCTATAGGTGAGTATATCTAGTATGTCGGCCATTGCATGAGAATTCATTATTGGTTGTGTATGAATTGAGGGCTTACATGAATTGATATAATTTATTGGTGCTATTCGGATATCATTGCTTGAATGTACACTATGATGGCAAATAATATGCTAACAACTTGAACGTAAACTAATTTCGGGTACATGAACATTATAGGCTTCGACTGATTTAGTGTGTGCAAGTAGCTAACCTTACCGAGCAAACCAAGGTGAGTTCACTACATTCGAGCATGCGTCCCAGTGGTTGGGGACAGTCAGTGGGTATTCCATGGGGGGAATGAGTCTTTGGGTAAAAACGAGTATATTGGTTAATGATCTCACCTATCATCATTTGTAAGTCCCTCATCGGGTATTAGTTAGTAGCGCTACTTAGGTTTGGCACCCTCACCCCGTGCCTGTAGAGGACGGAGGTGAACTAATGACCCAGTCTGGCCCAGTACTAGATAGGAGTACATGGGAAGGGCAGTCGTGTATTTCAGGAGCCGTCATTGTTCGGAAATGAGATATTAACAATATTACTTGCAGTGGTTATTGAACTGTTTTTCATACAATGGGTAACAAACGTTTTCTAAAACTGTGAACTCGCCAGCTTTGTCTGATACACGTGTTACATGCTCGCAGGACGTTAGGCATCTTGGTATTGGGAAGCTTGCTATCTGGGAGTGCTGGAGTGGTCATGGATCGAGGCTCTTGGATTAAATTACATTTGATACATTGGTTATAAGCGTTACTATGAAACAATTGCTAAACAACTTATTACATGCTTCCGCTACATAACTTTTGAGAATTACTATTATGTTGATAACTTATTCTGGTAAAATAATGTCATGACTTATTTAGATATTTATCATTGGTTCAATGTGATTGGTGGCTCGAACTCTGATGCGTAACACGTCTCGCGGGGTTTCCGCAGGTGAAATTTTTGGGGGTGTTACATAATCGGCCCAAGAACTTGTCAGACTCATGCACGTGGACAGCAACTATGTGATTTCATGTTTAAATATTAATCATTAACTCATAACCATATGCATTAACATTAATCATATTAATCATACTAACAACACGTACACGTTACACAATGAACAGCTGAATCATAGAACAAATAACGCGTAAAAGAAAAGCGTCGAAATCTTGAGTTGTCACATAAAATGTGTTTTAAAATTTCAAGATGATTTATATAATCAAAAGTTTATAATAAAAACTGACTGCCAAGCAGCTAAATTTATGTTTCAAAAGGACTTTAAACATGATGTTTCTAAGCAAATGTTTGCCAGATGGCAATCACAATTGGCTCCTTTTGATTTTGAAATAAAATATAAAAAAGGAACTGATAACAGTTTACCTGATTTCTTAACAAGAGAATACTTAAATGAATGATCTTGTTAAAGGACCACTAAAAACCAGTCATACTGGTTTAACAGAAAAAATTAATATATATATACATATATATATTATATATTATATTTATTATATTATAAAAATAGATTTCAGAATATAATAAATGACCACACTATAGATTATCAACAATGGCCGGAGAAAATCTCTAAAAATTAATTATGATATTATTAATAATTTAAGGTATCGAATAAAAATCCTTAAAGAAAAAAGAATTATAATTTCTTGTGATTAATTTCTGGCTCTATGGAAAAGATTAAGGGTCTTCTAAAAATAGTATACCACAATATTCATATGAAGATTCGTGATTTAGAAGTCTTATTAAGGAGCAGACAATATCATATTTACGATATTATAGAAAACTATAACATGCATCCAGTTGAAAAAGTTAATAAACTCTCTAAAAATTTTACAACATTATATTATTATAAGAATCAATTAAAGGTTGTTAAAGAAAAAGAGATTATAATCGCTTCAGCCTGATTTTATATTTTCAGGAATGATTCCTCGGGGTAGAGGAAAACAACCCTTCTCCTCTAATAGAGGAAGAGGAAGGGGAAGACAAAAAAGCCAAGATATAGTTTTGGCTCAACAGGAAAATAGATGACTTATAGCTTCTAGTATTGCTAGTGGCAGCTCGAATATTGATAATACTTCAAGCATTCAAATCAGTCCGAATGATCCTTCGTATGAAAAGATCATAGCTATTATAAAAGCTCAAGAAGAAATAGATGCCTCAAAGGCTCCTACCTATGCTCATATAGCACAAGATGATGATGATGAATCATGGGTTATAACCGATAGACAAAAGAAAATAATTCTTTTGAACCAAGATGATATAAAATTTTTTGATGACCTTTGGGTTCTTATGCAAAAATATATTGAACCAGCATCATATGACGCTACGTCTTATAAGCCTCGTCAATATTACGAAAGTATTATACAAGTCTCTGAGTCTACTGAAATAAGACATTTCTTTCCAGCAGATAAGAATAAAAATTCATACAATTTTAGTAATATTTTCATAAAATCTATTTTATCTCCTCTGAAATGGGGATTAAGTACTTTAAATAAAAGGGAGTTTATAAACACCAATACCACTAATAGACAAACTTATACATGCAATTACTGTGATTATATCCAAAGTTTTGAAAAATGCTTATTCTATGAAAATTTTAACAGAAAGCATTCATGGTTTATAAAAATTAGTGATAAAATTAATAAAGAAGGTATCCCAAGTCGGTTTCAAAAATGGTTCGTTTTATATGGTCCATCAATTCAAATTCTTGCTAAACCATTTAAAGGGCTTTACCAAGAATGCGTAACAGTCTCTCCAGATCTTATAGAAGCCGAGTATAATAAGACTTGGTTTGAGGGAAAAGCCTCAATGCATTTCTTTATAGAATTCTCTATTCCTTGGATATGGAGATGGAAACCTACAACAGGTTATACGCTAAGAGACAAATTTCCTTGTCTCAAACGAACTTCTTATACAAAGTTCTGGTTTAAAATGACAAGAGTTAATAACTCTACAGAATAATTGGAAGGCCAAGATACAATAAAGATGATCACCAATAAAAGTGAATATTATAGAATTCAGATTGAAAAAAGACAACAAAGACAGCTACCAAATCCGTTAGAACAACTGTCAAGAAGGATTATTAAATATAAACAAGTGCTTTCAAAGGCTGATATTATTAAATCATATATGGAAGAAATGAAAAAGGAGCTCAGAAAGCAATTCAATCCTGAAAGCTCTTCAAAAGCTATGTCTATTGAGTCCAATAGTCAAGATGATGATTATCGCTTCTCATGTTTGGCAGGAGAATCTCAACCTACTGAAGAAATCCCAGATATCAGTCTGGATGATGACTTGGATGAATACCTCCAAAAGTTGGAAGAAGAATTTACTCCAAAGAAAGAAGAAAAAGAAGAAATAAAAAAGGACTAGGAATTGTTTCGACTAGAGCCCCTGTTCATAATGTGAATAGTTGATAATAAGAATTGCCATCATAATGGGCATCTTTGAACAAGTAAGTTCTATCATAATGGGCATCGTTTAACAAGCAATTGCCATCGTATGGCACTTTGAAAAAAGTAGATGATGTGCGTGAAGTGTGTTATATTTTGGATGTATATTTTAAGCCCTTTTTACATTTTTAGCCAAGTTTTAAATTTATAAAACACGATATTTACTAACACTAAACACACATATGGGCAAGTGCACCCATCGTGGACGTAGTATAGTGTTGGTAAGATACCGAGGTCGTCCAAGGACACAAGAGCTTTTAGTACCGGTTTATCCTCAACGTCTAACCAAATCAAAATGTTAGAAAAAGATTTTTAAACTAAGAAAATAAAACTAACTAAATGCTGAAAAATAAAATAAAAACAGATAGACAAGATGAATCACTTGGATCCGACTCGTGTATTAGTATAACCTTTGATTATTTTCGCACTTTTGCACTTGTTTAAGAGATTATCTTAGTTATTTTAGTAGGCCCCTCTTTTGAAGGCGACGTTACCCTCAACCCAGTAGTTTGAGTCAGCAAGGATACAATCCTAAAGGGTCGGATTATTGAAAGATAATGAATTAAGTTATTAATGCAAATTATGGTAGGCTCATCTTTTGGAGGTGACGTTACCCTCGACTAAGTAGTCTGAGTCAACAGGGATACAGTCCTAAATAGTCGGGTTATAGTATTAATAGTAGTTAACTTATGAGGGGGTCAAAGAGTTTGGATCCCCGCCATCCAATACATTTGGGTATTGAAGGAGATCCTACTAAATTTGACCCAGGTCCCTTGTAGGACCTCTAAACACTGAACAAGGGCAAGACCCTTACCAAACCGTTCCCTTAACCCCCGACCAAGTAGCCAACATACGTCCATATAGACCGTGGAGATATGAATGGTGAAAATCTTTTATTTTATATAGACAGTAAAATAATGCCAAGACACCACGAACAAACGATAAGGAAGAATCACCTTCAACATAAGCAACTAGTTATTAAAGTCATTAATACAAAACCAAATAAAAAGTGCAAAAGATTAAAAATAAAAAGTATTATACTAAACACTTGTCTTCACCAAGTGATGTAAGAGACTTAGGTAAACATGGCCTTGATTGTCAAGAACTCTTACGATCAATCTTGGATCCCGAGACGACTCACACACTCTATGATGGACAATGGATGATGGTGGTGGATGATGGTGTTGTGATGGTGGTGGATGGTGGATGAAGTGTGAGAGAGGTGGTGTGCCAAGGGATGAGTTGAAATGGCTCCAAGCACTCCTATTTATAGGCTGAACAGAAGCCTGGGCACGGCCCCGTGCCCGCTGGGCACGGCCCCGTGTCCATCTAACACTCTCTCTCTTCATTAATTGTAATTTCGCAATTACAATAAATGCGCCTGCAGGAAGCTGACCACGGCCCCGTGTCCGCTGGGCACGGCCCCGTGGTGGGCAATAGAAGCTTCTACCACTTTGTCTTTTGTGCCAGGGCTGACCATCCTGGACACGGCCCCGTGTTAAGCTGGACACGCCCCGTGTTGAGCTGGACACGCCCCGTGTTGAGCTAGGCACAGCCCCATGCTCAGCTGGGCACAGCCCCATGCTCAGCTTTCTTCTTGTTTTTGCTTTGGGAGATGCTGTCGAGGAGTCGGGCATGCCACGTTTCTTCCTTTTCTTTGTATTTATGTTGGATTTGGCTGCATTTTTGCTTCTTTTGTTCATTTAAGCTCTTTTAACCCTGAAAATACAAAAGGAAGACAAAAGCACACTTTTTCCAACATTAGTACTTAAAAAGGGTTAGTTTTATGCCTCATTTGATGTAATTTATATGTTTCATTTTACACACATCAGTAGACAATAATAAAACCTTTTGTAAAATATTTGCTTTTTTTATTTTTTGGTTTTTGTTTGTTTACGTTGTTATCTCCTATATATAGGCGTTGTTTATGTTGGTGGGAGGTACGTTAATTTTTAGCCCCCCCTCTCTCTCTCTCTCTCTCTCTCTCTCTCTCTAAATTTCTGCATTTGTAAAATAATTAAGTATTATCAATAAAGGTTTCAACTTTAAAGCTCCTCCAGTATCTCAAGTAAGTATCTCAAGTAAGATATTTATTTTTCTATTTTCATATTCGTAAAAATCATGATGGGCTAAAGACCATAAAGTATTGAAGCATGACACAATAACATCCTCTGAAACATGGTCCTAATATTATGTTTTGGTTAAAAATAAACTGGCTGGGTTAAGATTTTAAACCGGCAATTAATGATCTAAGCGAACATTCGTCCACGATGAATCTCGTTTTTTATTAATTTAAGGGAGTTTAGTGTGACTGCTTTTAATTTGCCTTATAAGTTAATTAGACGAATTTTAATCTTGTAAAAATTTAACCTTCTTTTGACAGTTTAATATATATATATATATCAGAGGGGGTATATACTAATTTTTAGAATTTTTTATTAGTATACACAGAAATATAAATATAAACATAAATATGTAAAAAGAAATATAAACAAAAATATATAAGAAAAGAAAGAACAGTAAAAAGTAAAAATATTACAGTAAAAAGTAAATAAGGGGGGTAACAAAAAATTTCTTACAGTGGGTAACAAGAAAATGGCTCCTGAATGTGAAGGCAGAAGCTTGAGTAAAACTTGAGACTTATGCACAGCGGAGTGAACAAGGGGTAACAAAAGGTAAAAAAGACCCTGAATTTGAAGGCAGAAGCTTGAGTAAAACTTGAGACTTATGCACAGCGGAGTGAACAAGGGGTAACAAAAGATAAAAAAGACTCTTTTTTTTTGGTGGAATATAATATGAAGAACAATGAACGAAACTAAGGGGCTAGGAGGTTAGGATAAGGAGTGACGGAGAGGATTTTAGTGTGCCATAAGGATGAATGAGAATGCAAGAAATTTCTATTAAATTCTGGGATGATATTTACAACTGCATTCTATGCCTTATATAGGCAAAAAGAAAAGCTATCTTACAAACAAAACACTATACATATTGCTCTAGTGTCAGAAAAATAAACGGATACAAATAAAAGAAAGAAAAAGACAATAGGCACTATCTACAATAATGGATTCTTTTTCAGATGCATGTGCTGGGTAACAATCTGTCTAGAAATGCTGTGTACACCTGTCTCTTTGGGTCAATGCTTTCATCATGTCTTTTTAGAAATCTCTGTGTGTTGAGTCTATGGACTGTGGGCTTCCAGGGTCTGAGTCCGGTTCCTGGTCATCTTCAATATTGATTATGTGATCAATTTTAAGAGATTCCCCTTCTCCCACAAATGGTAGTAACATACTCCATTTGGAGGATGTGTAAATCTGAACATAATGCCCTTCACCTGACAATTTAAAGTCTAACCATTGCAAACTTTTGGGAATTTCTGGGGTTTTTTGATGTGTTTTGATAAAATTGTTTAAGGCTTCTGTATTTTCTTTACTCCCATCCTTTAACCATGGTAACTTACCAAAGTCTATATTGTAGTTTACAAATTTGTCTCTTAAGGAGTATTTATAATCTTCAGTATCTCTGATAAAAATCCTTTTTCTAGCTGGCCTGTATGTATAAGCATCTGTATATGGGAGAGAAGAGAACATCTTGTAGGAGATTGTAGGGCATAATGCTCTGATAGCAATATTGCCTGCTATGATTACCATCTTTTCACCCATTTTGTTTAAAAGATTAATTGTTCTAACTTCTGTCTTTATCTCTATGTGATCAATCATACCATTATGGTAAAATTGAAGGATTTGATCATCTGTTAATTTTGTAGGTGAGTGGATTTGGATTAACAACAATCCAGTCCCTCTGCCTTCTTGATCTGTTCTTTCAACAATTTTAAAGCCTTGTTTTTCACTATCTTTTGTAAATGCCAAATCTACTAGCTGTTTTTGTGATTCATACAGAGTAATCGGGAATTCTGTGCAAACTTTTTGTGATACCTACGTTCTGAATTCTGGAAACTTGTCTGTAACTTGTTGAACGCATGCCCACCATGGTGTATCAATCATTCTTGCTTTGAATGAATCATAGCTTCTGTTTAAGACTGTGTTTGTTTCTTTTTCTTGAAGTTTTTGTAACACCTGTTCATATTTTGTTTCGAGAATACTAACTTTTTGTTTTAACAGAATATTTTCAATCTTTTCTTGTATAGAGTGTGTATTTTTTCCTTGTTGTACAAGCTGATCTTGTAACTCAGTGATCAGCTCTTCTTGATTTTTAATTATTTGTTCTGGCTTAATATTAGCCATGTCTGCAAATGTTTGAACCTCTTCAGGTTCTATGTAAAAGCCACTTACCCCAAAATGTTCTCTTGCTGTTTTTATAGCTTTTTGAAAATTTGTAAAGCCTTTGTAAATTGGATTGGGGCATTGGATATGTTTAGCCACAGTTTCCCATTTATTAAAAATACCAATTTTTGTGCCTCGAAATATGACATAATGGGTAAACTTAGGCCTCTGTGGTTTCTCAGGTGTTTTATTGCTTTGTTCATAAAAATAAATGTTTAATGCATTTAACACCTGGACTTTAAAGGTTGTGGCCTGAGGCATAGTTTGAATATGCCACAGGTTATCTAGTAAACACTGTTGTTTTTCTGTTAACTGCATCCCAATAATTGGACGAAACTTTGTATTGGGATCATCACATCTTTGCAATGCATAATTACCAAAGGTGATAACCGCATTTTGTGTATTCTGTGATTGAGAGCTTGCCCTTCGTGTAAAATGCCTATTTTTTGGAGGACGAACATTTGTAGCCTTTGATTGACTCGGGTTGTAAAACTGTGTAATATTGTTGAGATCTGTTAGTGTTGCAGGCAGTTGTCTAAAATTCTGTGTTCTTGCTGCTTGTATTGACTGGCTCATGAGTTTCTCTGTTTTCTCTTCTTCAGATGATGTATTCATTGGAGATGATTTTATAGGCTGTGTAGGATGTACAAGTATTGCCTTTCCTTTATCTTTTTTCCTGTCCATCTAAAAGCAACAATCTGTTAATATTACGAGATAACATATCGGCTATCCCATTATTTTTCCCTTTAATATGTTCAAAATTTATTTGATATCCACTTCCTTGGATAATATTTTGTAAATTAACCCATCGGGTCCTGTTTATCTTTTTACTTTGATCATTCTTTATAAATTTTACAATAGCCTCACAATCAGTTCTTACTGTAAATTCTTTGTGAAGAAAGAGTTTGAATTTTTCTAATGCATATATTAATGCCTGTATTTCAAAATCAATACTAGTCCAACTTGTTTTGTTTTGAAAATTACCGCTTGCATAAGCACAAATTTTCTCTTCTTGCTTAGGACTATATTTACTTGGTTTGCAGAGAAGAACTACTCTCCATCCTTCTTTGCATCCATCTGTCTCAATAATTATGTAATCTGTAACAAGTGGTAATTCTAGTGGTTTAATATTTTTAATTGCCATTTTAATTTCTTTAATTAGTTTTATGTCTTCTGAATTAAAGTACCTTTGGCCATTTTTTGTTGTTTTACTGTATAAAAGCCCTACTAACTTTGATAAATTTGGAACAAATTTTCTAGCATAATTGACCTGTCCTAGAAAGGCTTGTATTTGTTTTAAGTTTTCAAATTTTTCTGGGAAATCAAGTATCTTTGTAGAGATATGTGATTGTAATTCTATTTTTCCATTACCTATTTCTAATCCTAAGAAAGATATTTTTCTTTTAAATAGTTCCATTTTTCGTTTCGAAACTACTATTCCATTCTTTTTTATTTCTTCAAACACCTGTTGTCAATGTTTTTCATGTTCTTGTACTGTTTGGCTTGCTACAAGTATATCATCAATATATACTAAACAAAAGTCATATTTTAAGAAAATACTATCCATAAATCTTTGAAAAATTGAAGGAGCGTTCTTTAGCCCAAAGCTAAGGTCCATTCAAACTGTCCTTCTGAGCATGTAAAAGCTGTCCATGGCTTAAAACTTTCTTCAAGTTTTAACTGATTATATCCTGACTTTAAATCAAATTTTGAAAAAACCTTCTTTTTCTGTATAAGATTTAATAAAGTGTCTTTATTGGGAGTATTATATCCATCATCTACTGTATTATCGTTTAGTCTTTTGTAATTGTATACTATTCTTGCTTTACCTCTTTTTATTTCACTATGGTTTCTTACTATAAAGGCTGCTGATCTATGAGGACTTTCTGATTTTTTAATTAATCCTTGGCTAATCATTTCAGGGATTTGTTTTTTAAATTCTTCTTTGTCTAAAGGACTATATTCTACATTAGCAGTTCTTATAGTAATATCTGGATTTTTTAGTTTAAATTTACATATGTATTTTATATGTGATTTTGTAATATCTTCTCCTATAAGACCAACTTTTTCTAAGTGTAAAATCATAGGGTGATTTATACTTTTTGTAATATCTTTTCCTTTTTCTACTTCATGACTTAAAAAGTCTGTTAACAATTTTATAGTTTCATTTTCTATTGGATTATTTCTTTTTTGTTGCCTTAAAAATTCTAAACTTCCTTGACCACCACGCTTCTGTGCAATCTTTGATATATTGTTATACCTTGTTGTCGGGATTGTATAGATTTGTTTACTGAGTGTAATAAAGTTTCTATTCACTGTAACAGAACCATTTAAAGCAAATAAAAAATTTAATCCTAGCACAAAGTCTTTTGACTGTATATATGATGGGTTTATATTTACTTGTGGTATGTCGTACTTTATGCTATAATTGTTTGAAAAATCTAAAAACTGTATTCCTATAGGTTCTAAGTAGTGTGTTATTCCAACTAATCTATTTTCAATTGTTCTACTTACAACTTTATATTTTAATTACTTATGGTATTGTTCTGGTACTAGACTACGTGATATTAGACTTTTTGTTGCTCCTGTATCAACTAATGCTGTTAAGTCTAAAAATTTATTATTATCAAGCCATAAACGGCATTGTATATTGATCATATTTATAGATCCTTGAGTCTGTATAAATACTTGTTCCTCAGGTACTTCTGTCGACAGTTGGCTTAACTCTTCTATTATTTTAGCTCCTATCTTTCTTTCTAGTTCTATAATTTTATTGTCTATATCTCTTAACTTTAGACTGTGTAATTCAGTTGCTAATTCTAACTTATTTAATCTTTCTATAATTATGTTGGTACTTGTATCTATAGTTTTTGATGTAGTACCTACATCTATATTATGTAATTTCTTTATACAAATGCAACATATTTCCTGAAAGCATATATTACATTGTAACCTTTTTTCTATACTAGGATAATATCCACAATTAGAGCATTTTATATAATTATTACCTCTTTGATGTACCCAGTTATGTTGACATTCCTCTATATTAATGTATGTGTAAGTGACCTTGGTTATTGGTTTTTCGTCTTCACTGTATATGCTATACACTGACTCATTGTCTGATTCGTCTGTTTTAATAGCTTCTATTTCAAAATCGTGCAGCTGTTCCACGAAGCTAGCCCTTTCTATGTTCTTATCTTTATTAGGACATTTGTTAGCTAAATGTTGTTCTTCTCCACAAATAAAACATTTACATCTTCTTGTTTGAGGCTTTCTAACATATTTGTTTTTGTTATAATTTGCTTTGTAATTTTTGTTATCAGTAGTGCTTTTTCTTATATTTTTCTTTTTATCATAAAACCCATAGGCTTGGGGTGTGTAGATTGCTGTTTTACAGAATGCATATGCATTTCTTTTTAATTGTTCTTGTAAAGCTACTTCTTTGCATTTATCTTCTAGTATTCCAAATGTATAAGTTATTCTAGGTCCTATTCCAAGATTGTGGTGTTCTCCATATAATGTCTTCCATGACTCATGTATATTTTTTCCTAAATCTCCTGGTAGTTTTATAAAATATTTATCACATAGATCATCATCCATTGCTTTTCCTGTTTGTGATAGCAATCTTGTAAAATCTAGTGTAAATTCATTTATGTATTTCATATCAGCTATACTTAATTGTTCTAGATTTCTAATAGCTGTATCTTGTATTAGGCTATTATTTTTTGCTGGATCAACTCCTAATATAAGTGTTCTGATTTGTGATGTGAAATTATAAGGATTATCTCCTAAAGCTTTTAAATTGTTAATTTCTACTGAATCTTGTGCTTTTTTACTTTGCCAGATTCCTAGGGCTATTGGTCCTAGTGTAGTTTCTAGATAGGAAAACATGTCCATACTATCTTTTTTATTTGTTTCCCAAATTATAACTACTGTTTGTTCCCATGTTAACACTTCATCTATCCATAGTTGGGGTTTTTGCTGTTCTAATAACAACATATTCCCACTGTATGTTTGTCCTATTGGTAACCTACTACCTCTTCCTCTTAATGTTGATTCTTGACTGTAATCTATTGATCGTTGTGTCTAGGGTTCTCTTCCTAAGGTTTCATGTGAAGTTCTATTACTAGAATCTCCACTCCATTCCATTCTAGGTCTTTTTCCTTGTAATTCTTCTTTTGTTGCCATATATTCTTGTTCATGTTTATAAAACTCTATTAACATTGTTTTTCCCTGTAAAATGCTTTCTACTAATGGTAAATTATAGAATTCTTGTAATTTTTTATAGCTTTCTTCATAGGTCATACCTAGGTCTGTTATACATTCTATTATCATATTATCTACTTCTTCTTGTATATTTAATTCTGTAAATTTTCTATCTATTATTTGTTCTATTGTTTTGTTAATTTCCTCCGTTTTAAAACCTGTTAACTCCTCGTCTTCATAATCTATTAGAGTGTAATCCATATATTCCTCTTTAAATTTTAAGAAATCTGTGTTTATCTCGTCTTCATTTTCTGTATCGTATATTGGGTTTATTTCATCCTCCTATAGTTGTTGTATATTCATAAAACTATATTCCATAGTATTTTCATTATTTTCTTCATTTGTAGTTTCTTTAAAATCTGTAAATCTTAAACTTTGTTTACCATCTGATCCTTCATATATAAAACTCCTCTTTGGAATTAAAACTGTTTTTTCATTTTCTTGAAGATCGTTTATATTCCATTCTAAACCTATTAATTGTTCGGGATCTATTTTAATTGGTTCTATCATTTGTATTGATTTTGATGCTACTGCCTTAACTATCCCATCTATGTTTACCTTGTATTTCATTCCTGAACTGTTACTAGCCTTTCCTAGTACTCCTACACTTATAACTATATTGTTTCCATCGTAATTTTCATATCCTTTTGTTTGTAAAGCTATTTTTATATTTTGCAAATCTCTTATGTCTTTTAATATTCCTGGTGTGCAATAGAATAAGGCTGTATTTTGGCTTAAGTCAACTTCCATTCCTGATATTATGGCTTTTTTCATTTCTGTTTTCCAACTTTTATCTAATATTAGTGCCAATAGTTTAGTTCCTAAATTCTTTCGTCCTAAAGCTTTAATGCCTATGACGATTAATCCTGTATGTACAAAGTGTTTACCAGAGTGTTTAATTCTTTGTATAGTTTCTGGTGATAATAAATCTATAGTTACTGTTTTATCTAGAACTCTGAGACTTTCTTCTCTAGTACTTCTTATTAATGTTGTATTTACATTAAATATACCCGTTTGATATAATATTTTTGGGTTTAATATGTCTAATTGGTGTTGATTATACAAATCCATATTTCTGTCTACATCTATTTCTTCTTCTATTTGTACTATCTATTTATTACTATTAGACCCTGATCCTCGTCTAAGTATCCGATTTAAAAATGTTTCAGATGTAATTATATCTTGTATACTACTTGTTGAATTTCTAGCTTCTTGTATAGATCTACTTCTTCTTGAAATTTGGTTATTCATTTTCGAGGTTGCCAATGTTTATATGGTGTTGGTTTTTTAATAATTTTTATATCTTCGATGTTAAGCTTATTTATAGCGTCTGTGATTTTATCTACTTCTATTTGTATATTATTATTTTGTATATTTTCTGTTTGTTTTTCTAAACAACTTTTCTTTAGTTCTTTAAGTATTTGGTTGTTTTGTTCTTTTATATAATCTAAATTTTGAGAATATTTTTTAAATTCTTCTGTATATACCGAAATCTTTTCAAGTAACTGTTTATTAATTATGGAATCTTTCTGTAGGTTACAACTGAGATTTATTACTAGATCTGTTAAAGCGTTTAGATGTGGGTTATCTGTGTGTAGACTATGTTTACACTTATCTTTAATTCTGCAAATAAAACTATAATTTTCTGTATTAATATTTTTAAGGCTGGGTTTTTCAGTAAACTCTAAATTCAAGAATTCAAATTTTTTGAATGGCGAAGATGATTGAGAGTTCTCTATGGTTTAATAAATTCCGACTCCTTAGCTTTAATTCCTACCCTTAGTCTCTTGTTAGATATTCTTATATTCCAGTTTTTAAGATGATTAATATGAATCTAGTTCTAATATTTATTATATAATACCATAGAACCTCATCCAATGTGTTACAAAAGCAATAAACATTTCCCATAATCTTCACCTGAGAGAGTTTCCCACAAAAGGTTTTGGGCATTCATAGCCAGTAAAAATATGGGGCTTGTCTCAGTCTTTTAGATTTTAGGAAAGCCTTTGCTCTGATACCATATCAGAGGGGGTACTAATTTTTAGAATTTTTTATTAGTATACACAGAAATATAAATATAAACATAAATATGTAAAAAGAAATATAAACAGAAATATATAAGAAAAGAAAGAACAGTAAAAAGTAAAAATATTACAGTAAAAAGTAAATAAGGGGGGTAATAAAAAATTTCTTACAGTGGGTAACAAGAAAATGGCTCCTGAATGTGAAGGCAGAAGCTTGAGTAAAACTTGAGACTTATGCACAGCGGAGTGAACAAGGGGTAACAAAAGGTAAAAAAGACCCTGAATGTGAAGGCAGAAGCTTGAGTAAAACTTGAGACTTATGCACAACGGAGTGAACAAGGGGTAACAAAAGGTAAAAAAGACTCTTTTTTTTTGGTGGAATATAATATGAAGAACAATGAACGAAACTAAGGGTCTAGGAGGTTAACCATATCAGAGGGGGTATATACTAATTTTTAGAATTTTTTATTAGTATACACAGAAATATAAATATAAACATAAGTATGTAAAAAGAAATATAAACAGAAATATATAAGAAAAGAAAGAACAGTAAAAAGTAAAAATATTACAGTAAAAAGTAAATAAGGGGCGTAATAAAAAATTTCTTACAGTGGGTAACAAGAAAATGGCTCCTGAATGTGAAGGCAGAAGCTTGAGTAAAATTTAAGACTTATGCACAGCGGAGTGAACAAGGGGTAACAAAAGGTAAAAAAGACTCTATTTTTTTGGTGGAATATAATATGAAGAATAATGAACGAAACAAAGGGGCTAGGAGGTTAGGCTAAGGAGTGACGGAGAGGATTTTAGT
The DNA here is from genome assembly GCF_002127325.2 of Helianthus annuus. NCBI lineage: Eukaryota > Viridiplantae > Streptophyta > Magnoliopsida > Asterales > Asteraceae > Helianthus > Helianthus annuus. The sequence continues at coordinate 53,843,406 of NC_035448.2, read as the reverse complement.
GTGCCATAAGGATGAATGAGAATGCAAGAAATTTCTATTGAATTCTGGGATGATATTTACAACTGCATTCTATGCCTTATATAGGCAAAAAGAAAAGCTATCTTACAAACAAAACACTATACATATTGCTCTAGTGTCAGAAAAATAAACGGATACAAATAAAAGAAAGAAAAAGACAATAGGCACTATCTACAATAATGGATTCTTATTCAGATGCATGTGCTGGGCACAATCTGTCTAGAAATGCTGTGTACACCTGTCTCTTTGGGTCAATGCTTTCATCATGTCTTTTTAGAAATCTCTGTGTGTTGAGTCTATGGACTGTGGGCTTCCAGGGTCTGAGTCCGGTTCCTGGTCATCTTCAATATTGATTATGTGATCAATTTTAAGAGATTCCCCTTCTCCCACAAATGGTAGTAACATACTCCATTTGGAGGATGTGTAAATCTGAACATAATGCCCTTCACCTGACAATTTAAAGTCTAACCATTGAAAACTTTTAGAAATTTCTGGGGTTTTTTGATGTGTTTTGATAAAATTGTTTAAGGCTTCTGTATCTTCTTTACTCCCATCCTTTAACCATGGTAACTTACCAAAGTCTATATTGTAGTTTACAAATTTGTCTCTTAAGGAGTATTTATAATCTTCAGTATCTCTGATAAAAATCCTTTTTCTAGCTGGCCTGTATGTATAAGCATCTGTATATGGGAGAGAAGAGAATATCTTGCAGGAGATTGTAGGGCATAATGCTCTGATAGCAATATTGCCTGCTATGATTACCATCTTTTCACCCATTTTGTTTAAAAGATTTGTTGTTCTAACATCTGTCTTTATCTCTATGTGATCAATCATACCATTATGGTAAAATTGAAGGATTTGATCATCTGTTAATTTTGTAGGTGAGTAGTGTAGGATCGTTTGGCGACCCGAACGAGTCGTTCAGAGGTGTTTTCGTCAAGTACAGGTGCGGAAAACAAGTAAATGACGTAGGAATAGCTTGTATATCACTTTAAACTCCTTTTCTATTGATTTGACGATAAGTACAACCTGTTTTCGATCCGGCAGCACTTCGGTACAAAAATCAGGAACATTACAAATGAGATCGCTCTAAGGGTATTTATAGGCGACTGGAACCGCTTATTGGACAGGCCCAATAAGCGGTCCAACATGACATAACAGCGATCCAACATGTTGTCATATAAGCGACCCATATTGAATGACACATGAGCGGTCCATCTAGCTACCACTCGAGCAACCCACAAACCTAATTGACTAATAAGCGGCCCAACAATCTTAAACCTATACAATCTCACTATTTTCTATATTGTGCCCAGATCTAACATTTAAGACAAATGACTCGATACAAGACGTAATCAGCAGATGTAGTGCACCAACAGACTCCCCCTCAGATGTTGATGGAGTCGACTATCGAGTCACACCATGCTGTATCTTCACATCTTCAGTCTTGATCAGTCTTCGAGCTTTTCTTTCTCTCTATCTTTAGACTCCCCCTCTCGATTTACTGGTATTCTTTTGTTCTTCAGTAACATCTTCAGGATCATTGTCTGGCATTCAAACATTCTAATTCTCTTGATCAGATCTCTTGTTTCCTTAAGTTCATCAGCAACATCAGTTTGTCATGATCTTCATAATCAGAATCTGATCTTCACAGACTTTTAGAATCAAATATCCTGGCTCTATCAAAAATCTTTAGCTTTAATTTCTGAGATCGAAACCTGGCTACCTGCACAATCTTAACCCAGAAATAAATTTTCTAATTTTATCACATATCAGATATCTCTGCACTAACATATGACTCCCCTCAAAACAGTCTATGATGAACCACTTGAAGAAGGCAAGATTTAATGAAAACAGTTAGATTTACACAAACACTCCCCCTCAAATGTTGTTCATTATGTTTAGCACTTGGAATTTTGAAAATCAGTTTTCCAACATCAGTTGTCGAAAATCTTTTTGACTTTTTCAAAAAAATTTATGCTACAACACACTAAAATGTTTTTGGATTTTCAATAAAGTGTGAAAATAAAATGCAGAAATAAACTATTTACAACCAATATTTTTGTGAGCTCGTGCAAGAGGATCATATCAGTTTATGAGACAGATCAACAACACCGTTAAGCTTGATTTCATTTTTAGTTTTAAACAATTTACCTAGATTGTCAGTATGTTTGTCCTCTTAAATTCTCAACACAAATTTCAATCGATTCGAGATACGATATTAATGTTTTAGAAACTTAAACTTAATTGTGTATCACTCCACTTGAATATACTCCTGTATCCAGATCCCAAATATTCAATCTTACAGGTGAGTATACCACAGCTGATATCTGTAAAGGGGTTAAATGCGAAACCGTGAGAGCTCAGGTCAGAACTTCCGTTCAGCAGAGAGATGACGGTTCGACTTTTGGTGGGTCCCCTTTAGAGGATCTTTTTGCATTTCAACAGCAGCGACTATCAATTTTATTGTTTCATCAGCATGCTGAGGGCGGCGCTTTTTCAAGCATTTGCAGAAAGTATTATCCGGGGACTAGGTCAGTACTTCCATACAGCAGAAGTCCCGGGATAATACCCCAGATATCACTGAGTATAAAGACCTAGTATCTCAGAATACGGGACCTTTCAAACAAGATTTCGGGGGTTACCCATATATCCAAGAATAGTTACCCACGAATCAAGCAAGTTTGATTTAAGTTTATATCTCGTTTCAATTTACTAAATGTGCGAAAATCTACTGACACATCCGCAGTAAGATTATTTAACACTTTTTAGACTTTACATTTCTTTAGCGTGCCGTGATAGTCCACTGATGTACTATCATTTCCTCTTTTTCGCAACAAAACTCATTTTTGAATTTATCATGTTTTTGAATTTTTCTGAAATTTCCCTACTCCCCCTAAAATGCAAACACATTTTAAAGAAAATTTGAAAACTTCTAAACTCTTGACCCACTAGAAGCATAAAATGCAAAAACAAACTGTAAAAAAATTGACAACTGACACTGAATCACATCAAATCGCCATCCACTAGGCATAAACAATCTGAACTCCCCCTATCACAAATCATTTTCTCATTTAGATTTCAAAACACTTAAGTTTGTTTTAATCAAAATGACTTTTCCGGAAAATGAATTTGTGTTGATAACAACCACTTGTAGGTCTGTCTTTTAAAAACGGGGATGTGGTTCATCATCTTGTCTATCTTTTTGTCATGAATATAGTAAATCAAGTACAATTTAATGTCCCTGATTTATCATTTTCATCTAAGAACCTTCTGTACCACTTGTAAATATAACCTCTTCAAAGTATACAAACATCTCAAAATTTAACCACAAATACCACTTGTGGGATCAAGATTACCACTTGTAGGAATGTTACGTCTACATTACCATTTTACCAATCAGGATGCCGATTCCTGCTTCGCAATTACCAACCTTGAAGCTCCGGCGTAGTCCTTCAACCTGTCAACAAAAACATTCAAGCTTTAAACACAAACATTCAAACTTCTCAAATACTAGAAAGATGCCGATTCATGATCCACGATATAAACTTGGGATCTCCGGCGTAGTCCTTTGACTATTCTGGGAAGCAAACTTCCCTCCAAGTCTTCTCAGACTTGAGGACTTTCAACTCTTCAGCTGTAGGGTTGTATGTCGCCTTTTTAGTTGCGTAAAAATCTTTTACCCCTTTAGCTTTTCCACTCAACATTTTCTCAAATATCTTCTTAACATTCCCGTTGAATGTTTTCTCGACATCAAATTCCGTTTCATCATCACAAAATTGATTTGAAATTTCAATTTTTCCAATTTCCTTCATAACCTCCTCAAACTTCAATGATGGAAGAACATCATCATTTTCTGAACTTTTCTCCATAACTTGTGGCTCTTCTGGCTTTGTGGAACCAGATTCATCGCCGACTTTCACTTCACCTTTCTTCGCAACCCACACTTGGTTGTCATTTCCTTGTCTTTTGTAAAATGTTGTCTTTTTCTTTTTCTTTTTCTTTGAGCATTCTCCAACTTCATTTTTCGAATTCTTAAACATTTTGGATTTCTCAGCTTTTTCTTCAACTTTGTCTTTCATCTTCTGAGAAGCTCCCTGTTTTGCTTTGATATCTTTCGAACAATCCGATGCAATGTGACCAGCTTCATTGCATTTCAAACAGGTTTGAGCATTTCTCGGATGAAATACTCCAGTTCCATTCTTTCTCTTTTCAGCAAGAAACTCTTTGTTAGTTTGTCTCCAAAATGATTTCTGCTGTTCATCTTCCGAGCTTCCACCTGTCACAAATTTAGATTTCTTTTTAGAATTTTTTATATTTTTATCATCTTCTTGTGGAATAAAGCCTAAACCTTTCTTTTTGTAGCTACGATTTTGGTTGGTTTTCTTAGGAAATCCAGAACCAGAATTGTAACTCTTTTTCTTGTTTAAACGTTGTTGAACTCTGGAAGTATACTTTTTAGGTTTTTCAAAATTTTTTAAAACTTTTAACTCAGGAATATTAACCTCTATTAGTTTAAAAGTTTTGTTGATTAGATCCGTTTTAACACTTAAAATTGGAAACTCTTTGTTGTAATATAATTTGTCAGAACCATTCAAAGTATAAACAACTTCGAATGCTTCATCATTCAAATCAGCTTTTGATAACAAAAACTCTTTACTATAAGACTATTTAACCGACGAATTTTGACTGTTGACTGACGACTTTGACCCTCCAGACTCAGATTTTGACTCTGTCTCCTCATCAGTATCCAACACCTGATCGACCACCTTTTTGATTAGCACAGACTCATGATCAGTATCGGACGAGGTAAACGTCACATCAATATTTTCTGGTAAAACGTCAGTTGTGTCGGTTTTAAGCTGTATATTGACTGCTTTTGCAAGTTGTTCCTCATTTGGTTTCCTAGGTGAATACCCATCCCAAATTGGAGGCGGACACTTGTTATAGCTAACGGTTGGTTTCTTACCACAATCTTTCTTTTCTTTCGGCTTCTTAGCTTGAAAAGCTTCCATACCTGCAACAGTTGGGTAAACACGATCAATAACATAATCAGAGGTAGAATAGCTCAACAATAACCTCCTAATCCTCTCATTTTCAATCTTTTCTTTCCCCAACTCTTGCTTCCATTTGGCACTTTCTTCAATGTAGAAATTTATAGCTTTTTGCTTCGACATTAAAGTTGCATTCATCATCGTCAGCGCCTGTTCTCTTTCTGTGTTTGTCTTTTGAAGGCCAGTTACTGGTTTGTTCAACACGTCGTAAGATTCCTTCACATAATTGAGATTGAACAATAACTGCTCTTTCTTTTTATCGTACTCAGCTATGATGTCATCTTTTGCTGCACATTCTTTGCAAGCTTCTAGACACTTCTCACAGGGCTTGATGACTTCAACAATTTTTTCAACTTCGACTGTTTTCACAACTTCTACCACTCTCTCGACTTCGATCACCTTTTCCACTTCGATCACCTTTTCTTCTTTCACAGTTTCAGTAATCTTCTCAGCAACACTTTCAACATTCTGAAATTCACCTTCAGATTCAGATTGTTTATCTTTTTCAGCTCGTTCCTCCGCTAGTTTCTCCATTTTTTCTGCAAAATAGAAATGAAAACTATTAGGAGACAATTGAGATTTTGCAATATTTATATGTTTCTCTTCCTCATCATCACTGCTGCTTAGATCAGGTGATCGATCAAAATGTACAGACTTATCAGAATCACCATCTGATACATCAGAATCCGATGGTGTTTTGTCAAATACAGCATCCTGTTCTTGAACAGTTTCATCTGAATTATCTGAAATATCCCCAGAGTGTTCTGAAATTCCATCAGTACTATCTGAACTATCATCAGACGACACAGATTTTTCATCACCACTTGACACATTCTCTCCAATAGATCTCATCCAAGTAGCAAACAAATTTGGCTCTCGGACGATCTTTGCAATGAAAGCTTTAAAACCTCTCTTTTCATCTACGAACATATCCCAACTGAAACCCTCTGGTAGTTTCTCATCATCTTGATTGATAACTCGTTCTGCTGTGGCTTCAGATGATATGTAGTCACTCCAGCTGAAATCTACCAAACATGCTCTCTTGGGATCTTCAATCTTTCTTCCGTGAGCTGTCTGAGGTTCTTGGGATTGACCAACTTGTTGATAGATAGCTTTGCGGTAGTAATCATCTTTCCCAAATGGATTCTGTGCTCCGCTAGCTTCTTTTCCTTTGCACTCCCGCTTGAAATGGCCCTTCTCTCTGCATCGAAAACAAGTAACTTTAGATTTGTCAAAACCTAAAGTAGAAACATGTGCATCAAGAAAGTCATTTCTCCCGGTAATGGTTTTGAATTTCTCAGCCCGACGAAGAACACTTGCAAGACACCATTTGATATCCATAATTTCCATTTCCTCGGCGTCTATTTGGTCGTAATCCTCTTTGGTGAGCATAGGATTTCCAATCCGACCAGCAACAAGACCTTCATAAGATAACAGAACTGAACCCAGAAGTGCCATGTGGTCTTTAGCAGTGTCTTCAGAAAAGCTTTGACCTTCTGGAAGGTTGAGAGCTATGTTGCACTGAATTATGTATCCATTTCCGGTTTTCGTACTCTGTCACACCCCCAAAAATCCACACGCGGAGTATCACCGCTTGGGAGCGTGACTGACCAGGATCAAGCCACCAATCATATAGAACAATGTATAAAGTAGAAGTAATTGCAATATAATTCAAAACAAATCCATATGAAAGGTGTTTCCAAAACATAAGTCAGTTATCAATGTTTAGCGGAAGCGTATATATAAAAATATCCAATGTAAATGTGTATCAAGTATCATATGGGTTTCATATGACGTTCACGATCCAAGTCCACAACGTCCGCGCCTCCAGTGCAAGCTCCCAGTACCTAACGATCTGCAAGGCATGTAAAAGAAAGGATCAACAAAATAGTTGAGCGAGTTCACAGTAAATAAGTACGTAACAGTAAGTACAGGTTGGCTCTACTGGGCCGATAGTAAGTTGTATAGGTGGGGGCTTCCCATGTTATGTGACCACTAGACTATTCGTATTATCCCTGTTCTTCGTCCGAGAACAGTAGCGCGTATGAGGTGTGCGTAGCACGTATCCTTTGCATCGAGGATAGTAATTAGTATATGACCACGTAGGTGTTATCCCAACCTACGGAAGAAGTAAGTAATGCGTACACGTAGGTTTTACGTGCGTGCCTGACATCCGAGGCAGTAATGGCATATGACCACGTAGGTGTTATCCAACCTACGGAACCACGTAGGTGTTATCCCAACCTACGGAATTAGTATATGACCACGTAGGTGTTATCCCAACCTACGGAACCGTCCTGACATCCGAGGACTATGATAGGTGATAGTCTAGGAAAAGCGTTTGTACGTTTATGTCAATTGAAACCTTTAACCCATTCCCACGACCCGGGAATCCCATGCCTTAGTAGGAGTGTGAACTCACCTTGGTTTGCTCGGTATGCTAGGTTATGCACTCACAAGTAATTAATCACGTCCTATTGTATGCACGTATAACAAATCAGTTCATGTTCACAACGATACGCATGCAAGTTAAATGTTCACAGAACAGTCAGTTTGCATAACGGCACAACACGTAGTATTTCACATTAAATCATAAGCTATCATTCGATTCACACCACCCATCCTTCGATTCATTGCTCATCCTTCGGTCTAACAGTTATCACAATTGTCGCAATTATGTTTCGACACGTCTTTCGATACACAGTTATCTTTCGGACCAAAGTTATGTTTCGAACCAATGTTATCCTTCAGTCAACCTATCTTTCGGTTGTCACTATGTTTCGACTAACTACTATCTTTCGGTCAATGTTATCCTTCGGTCCAAGCTATGTTTCGAACAACTAGCATCTTTCGGTTACAACTATGTTTCGAGTAACTGATATCTTTCGATAGATATCAGTTACGTTACAAGTTTCCAAGTTTTATCCAATTATCAATTAACACAAATTCAGCATTCAATTACTTCAGAATCGATCAAACAGGGAGTTTCATATTAAGCCTAATGAACCCTAATCTAACCACATGAACAATACTAGCACTTAATCATATTATCCGGTTCCATGAACAATAATAACCCCGAATCGCATATAATCACAGCCGATCCATCAAACATTATCATTAAACATCATCACACAGATCCGATTAACATACACATCCGATCAACAACCATATTGATTAGCATACATATTCGATTAGCATTCATGTCCGATTAACATACATATTCGGTTAATATACAAACAATATATTGCAAGACAATCGATAAATCATGAAGTTATGTATACTCAAAGCATCATCTATTAACATAATAACATCACATACTAACCGGAAATCTGGATTACGGAACGGAAATCCTTCGAACAGAGAATAGGTTTGCTATGCCGTCACGCACACACGCAAGGGAACTAGGGTTTTTCAGAAAATAACCCCCTGTTTACATGTATTCACGTATTTAAATCATATCACCGAAGTGGGCCAAGCCCACTAGAAGGACTGGGCCGAAAGATATCGAAGGATAAAATCCTTGGTCGAAGGATACGTTTCGAGCTCGAAGGATATGTTTCGAGAACCTTTAAACCGAAGGTTGATCCTTCGAATCGAAAGTTATCTTTCGTGTTCCTTCGAATCCTTCGAACTGTATGTCACGTTTCGTGATCTAGACTAAGTGTTTCTAATAATATTTATAATATTATTTTCTATTACAGCAAGTAATCACATACAGGCAACATGACAATACGTTTCATTAAGATACAACGCGTACAATTTCAAGTCCAACAAGTCAACTACTAAACAGTCAAAGTCAACGCGCATTTAATGCGAAAGTGAAAGTCAGAAACTCGAGTTGTCACATTATCCCCAACTTGAAAGAAATTTCGTCCCGAAATTTGGTACGCACTCACTGAGGAAGCTAGGTGAGTTACATCGTTCACTGGTTTTCCTGGGGTGTCACATCATCCCCCCGTTGATTTGGAATTTCGTCCCGAAATTCAGTAGTAGTAGCTTCAGCCTCAGAAGTGGATGCATTGGTTTCGAATAACTGGGGATACTTTTCTGTCATCTGGTCTTCGCGTTCCCAGGTGTACTCTGGGCCACGTTTGGAGTTCCAACGAACTCGGACAAGAGGGATTCTCTTGTGTTTGAGGACCTTAACATCCCGGTCCGTGATTTCAACTGGTTCCTCGACGAACTGCAACCGCTCGTCGATAGTGAGCTCCTTAAAAGGAATGATGAGGGTCTCATCTGATAGGCATTTCTTCAGATTCGACACGTGAAATACATTGTGAACTGCACCGAGTTCAGCTGGTAGGTTCAGTCTGTAGGCTACTTTGCCAATCTTTTCTAAGATTTCGAATGGTCCGACGTACCGCGGATTTAGTTTGCCCCGTTTCCCAAAACGTACCACACCCTTCCAGGGTGAAACTTTCAACAATACTCGGTCCCCGACCTGAAATTCCAAAGGCTTTCTACGCTTGTCCGCGTAGGCTTACTGACGGTCGCGTGCTGCCGCCATGCGTTGTCGTATTTGTGCAATCTTTTCTGTGGCGTCCACTACAAACTCTGGACCCGTAATCTGACTATCCCCCACCTCTGCCCAACAGAGAGGTGACCGGCATTTACGCCCGTACAATGCCTCGAATGGAGTGGCTTGAATGCTGGTGTGATAACTATCATTATACGAGAACCCCACCAAAGGGAGATGCTTTTCCCAGCCGTTGCCGAAATCGATAACGCATGCTCTAAGCATGTCTTCAAGTGTTTGAATCGTACGCTTAGACTGTCCATCCGTCTGAGGATGATATGCTGTGCTCATGTCTAACCTTGAGCCGAAAGATTTATGCATCGCTTGCCATAGTTCTGACGTGAATCGTGCGTCGCGATCCAAAATAATGGATGTGGGCACTCCGTGCCTCGAAACAATTTCCTTGAGGTAAACGTCTGCGAGAGTGGAGAACTTATCCGTTTCCTTAATCGGTAGGAAGTGTGCAGACTTGGTGAGTCGATCAACTATGACCCATATGGTGTCGTTTCCCCGCTGGGATCTAGGTAAGCCTGTAACGAAGTCCATGGAAATTTCTTCCCATTTCCACTGTGGTATCCTGGGCTGCTGAAGTAGGCCAGCTGGTTTCTGATTTTTCAACCTTGACTCTCACACAGGTTAAGCATTTTCCAACGTGCGTAGCGATGTGGGCCTTCATACTAGGCCACCAAGAAGTAGTGCTGATGTCGTGGTACCTTCTATCCGACCCTGGATGTACCGAGTAGCGAGACTTGTGAGCTTCATCCCTCACAAGTTCGCGTAGACCGTCGTAAAGTGGGACCCAAATACGCCCCATCACATAGTAGGCGCCGTCTGCCTTCTGTCCTAATCGTTGTCGTGAGCCGCGTAGGGCTTCAGCCTTGACGTTTTCGGGTTTCAGTGCTTCTAACTGAGCAGCTCGTATCTGTGCAGGAAGTCTGAACTGAATAGTAAGCTGTAGCGCTCGCACGCGCTTAGGTAGAGTGTCTTTCCGACTGAGGGCATCAGCCACAACATTGGCCTTGCCTGGATGATACTTGATGGCGCATTCATAGTTGTTTAGAAGTTCAACCCATCTCCGTTGACGCATGTTCAAATCCTTTTGCTTAAGAATATGCTCGAGACTCCTGTGATCGGTGTAAATCGTGCACCTGGTACCGTACAGGTAGTGTCGCCATATCTTAAGCCCGAAAACAATAGCTCCCAGCTCTAAATCGTGCGTCGCGTAGTTCCGTTCATGAATCCTTTAGTTGTCGAGAGCGTAAGCAATAATCTTATCCCGTTGTGTTAATACACCATCGAGACCCTGTATGGATGCATCACCATAAACCACGAAGTCATCTGTGCCCTCCGGCAGTGAGAGAATAGGTGTGCTGCAAAGCCTATCCTTAAGGTACTGAAAGGCGGTCTCTTGGGAATCTCCCTAACGGTAGGTGACACCTTCCTGTGTCAGCATAGCCAGTGGCTGCGCGATCTTGGGGAAGTCCTTGATAAATCACCTGTAGTAACCTGCCAAACCCAAGAATTGGCGTATCTCTGTTGGTGTACGCGGTGCTGGTCTGTTCCTGATCGAATCTATCTTGGATGGATCGACATGAATCGCATCCCTGTTCACTACATGGCCTAAGGAGTGGACTTCACGTATCCAGAAGTCGCATTTGGAAAACTTGGCGTACGTTTGCTCCTTCCGAAAAGTTCCAAGATAAGACGTAAGTGCTGCTCGTGTTCTTCCTGACTCTTGGAGTAGATCAGAATGTCGTCGATGGAGACAAGGACAATTCGTCCAGGTAGAGTTTGCACACCCTGTTCATAAGGTCCATAAATACGGCAGGTGCGCCCAATAATATCAAACCATTCATCATATCAAACATAAAGTATAGTAGTTAAAATAATTCATAAAACCCAACATGATTAATGTTCAAACCAAACTTTGTTTGAGTAGCGTAAACATAATAATGAAAACCCAAAACAAGTTATAAGTTCAATTAGCGTTCATTGCGTCTCCTCCTCCTAACACGAAAACTCGACCTCTTGCCTCGTTGCCATTGTTGTTGTTGTTTCCCCCGTTGTTGTTGTTGTTGTTCCCGTTGCCCTGATTGTTGTTGTTGTTGTTCTGGTTCCTGTTTAGCTGTGGGCAGTGTCTCTTGATGTGACCTTCAGCACCACAATTATAGCACCCCTTGTTGCCCTGTTGTTGATTCTGCTGAGCGTGTGGCTGCTGCTGATTCTGGTTCTGGTTCGCAGGACGAGGGCTCCTGCAGTCTTTGGCCTCGTGACCCATCTTGAGGCATCTTTGACAACGACCTCTGTTACACTGGCCGTTGTGGTGCTTGTTGCAGTTGTTACATTTCGGAAGATTTCCCCGATATCCTCCCTGTTTGTGACTGCCCGAGAAGTGCTGACTGGGGCTTTGATAACCTTCCGTCTTTCGTTGCTGAGCCTGGGACTGGACTGATGCTGATGCTTTGCTTGAATCCCCCTCCCACTTTCGCTTATTGTCACTGGGAGTAGCAGTAGTAGCAGACGTAGTAGCAGTAGTAGCAGCGCTGATGCGTTTAGGCAGGCGATTCTGATCCACTGCCTGATCGGTGATGCGATGAGCGAGGCGTTGGATTTCTTGGATGTTTTCGAGGTTAGCCGACGTAACGTGGCTCTGAATCTCTGGCGCCAATCCCTTGAGATACAACTCAATGCGCTTGTATGGAGGGTCCACCATAGTAGGACACAGAACGGCCAGCTCGTTCGACCGTTTAGTATAAGCTTCGATCTCTGACCCAACCATTTTCAGATTATATAGCTCGTCTTCCAGCTTGTGAATATCTTCACGCGTACAATACTCACGCTTGATGAGTTCCTTAAAATCGTTCCATGGGGTGGCGTTAGCAGCTGCCAACCCAAGAATCTGCACCTGCGCGTTCCACCAGGTTAGCGCGATTCCTTCCAAGGTGCCAGTAGCAAACTTGACCTTGCGAGCCTCAGGGCACTCGCACATCTCGAATACTGATTCTAGCTTCTCGAACCAGTGGAGGAGTCCAACCGCTCCTTCTGTGCCGCTGAAAGAGTTAGGACGACAATCCATGAAGTTCTTGAAGGTGCACCCAGGCTGCTGCTGAGCGGGTTGACCTATTGTGTACGAATAGGGCAAAGTTAAGTACGAGAATTAATGTAGGATCTAAAGATCCTAGTGTCTATACTGCAGGGTATACTACCTGCTTGGGCGGCTGCAACTGCCGCAGCAATGAGAGCCTCTAGCTGGGCTTGAGTCATGTTAATTCGTGCGGCCATTGATCTTCACATCAAAGGCAACATAAGTGAGAAAGGTTCGCGAATAGTGCGATGACAGAAGAGTGTAAGCACATAAGTATTCTCATGCAATGACAAGTTGTGAGCAAGGTAATGTAAGCATACTACGAGCAAAGTTCTATGTAATTCTAGCAAGCAGGTAATAAACATAAACCTTATTACCTAGGAAGTTGAGTCTTGCACGTGGAGCGAAGCGTCGTTGTGGATCGTTTGAGAGCACTGTTCTGGTTATAGTCTGGTTTTAATAAAAACGTTTTCCCATATTAAAACCAAGTTCTCTATAACCAATGGCTCTGATACCAATCTGTCACACCCCCAAAAATCCACACGCGGAGTATCACCGCTTGGGAGCGTGACTGACCAGGATCAAGCCACCAATCATATAGAACAATGTATAAAGTAGAAGTAATTGCAATATAATTCAAAACAAATCCATATGAAAGGTGTTTCCAAAACATAAGTCAGTTATCAATGTTTAGCGGAAGCGTATATATAAAAATATCCAATGTAAATGTGTATCAAGTATCATATGGGTTTCATATGACGTTCACGATCCAAGTCCACAACGTCCGCGCCTCCAGTGCAAGCTCCCAGTACCTAACGATCTGCAAGGCATGTAAAAGAAAGGATCAACAAAATAGTTGAGCGAGTTCACAGTAAATAAGTACGTAACAGTAAGTACAGGTTGGCTCTACTGGGCCGATAGTAAGTTGTATAGGTGGGGGCTTCCCATGTTATGTGACCACTAGACTATTCGTATTATCCCTGTTCTTCGTCCGAGAACAGTAGCGCGTATGAGGTGTGCGTAGCACGTATCCTTTGCATCGAGGATAGTAATTAGTATATGACCACGTAGGTGTTATCCCAACCTACGGAAGAAGTAAGTAATGCGTACACGTAGGTTTTACGTGCGTGCCTGACATCCGAGGCAGTAATGGCATATGACCACGTAGGTGTTATCCAACCTACGGAACCACGTAGGTGTTATCCCAACCTACGGAATTAGTATATGACCACGTAGGTGTTATCCCAACCTACGGAACCGTCCTGACATCCGAGGACTATGATAGGTGATAGTCTAGGAAAAGCGTTTGTACGTTTATGTCAATTGAAACCTTTAACCCATTCCCACGACCCGGGAATCCCATGCCTTAGTAGGAGTGTGAACTCACCTTGGTTTGCTCGGTATGCTAGGTTATGCACTCACAAGTAATTAATCACGTCCTATTGTATGCACGTATAACAAATCAGTTCATGTTCACAACGATACGCATGCAAGTTAAATGTTCACAGAACAGTCAGTTTGCATAACGGCACAACACGTAGTATTTCACATTAAATCATAAGCTATCATTCGATTCACACCACCCATCCTTCGATTCATTGCTCATCCTTCGGTCTAACAGTTATCACAATTGTCGCAATTATGTTTCGACACGTCTTTCGATACACAGTTATCTTTCGGACCAAAGTTATGTTTCGAACCAATGTTATCCTTCAGTCAACCTATCTTTCGGTTGTCACTATGTTTCGACTAACTACTATCTTTCGGTCAATGTTATCCTTCGGTCCAAGCTATGTTTCGAACAACTAGCATCTTTCGGTTACAACTATGTTTCGAGTAACTGATATCTTTCGATAGATATCAGTTACGTTACAAGTTTCCAAGTTTTATCCAATTATCAATTAACACAAATTCAGCATTCAATTACTTCAGAATCGATCAAACAGGGAGTTTCATATTAAGCCTAATGAACCCTAATCTAACCACATGAACAATACTAGCACTTAATCATATTATCCGGTTCCATGAACAATAATAACCCCGAATCGCATATAATCACAGCCGATCCATCAAACATTATCATTAAACATCATCACACAGATCCGATTAACATACACATCCGATCAACAACCATATTGATTAGCATACATATTCGATTAGCATTCATGTCCGATTAACATACATATTCGGTTAATATACAAACAATATATTGCAAGACAATCGATAAATCATGAAGTTATGTATACTCAAAGCATCATCTATTAACATAATAACATCACATACTAACCGGAAATCTGGATTACGGAACGGAAATCCTTCGAACAGAGAATAGGTTTGCTATGCCGTCACGCACACACGCAAGGGAACTAGGGTTTTTCAGAAAATAACCCCCTGTTTACATGTATTCACGTATTTAAATCATATCACCGAAGTGGGCCAAGCCCACTAGAAGGACTGGGCCGAAAGATATCGAAGGATAAAATCCTTGGTCGAAGGATACGTTTCGAGCTCGAAGGATATGTTTCGAGAACCTTTAAACCGAAGGTTGATCCTTCGAATCGAAAGTTATCTTTCGTGTTCCTTCGAATCCTTCGAACTGTATGTCACGTTTCGTGATCTAGACTAAGTGTTTCTAATAATATTTATAATATTATTTTCTATTACAGCAAGTAATCACATACAGGCAACATGACAATACGTTTCATTAAGATACAACGCGTACAATTTCAAGTCCAACAAGTCAACTACTAAACAGTCAAAGTCAACGCGCATTTAATGCGAAAGTGAAAGTCAGAAACTCGAGTTGTCACATTATCCCCAACTTGAAAGAAATTTCGTCCCGAAATTTGGTACGCACTCACTGAGGAAGCTAGGTGAGTTACATCGTTCACTGGTTTTCCTGGGGTGTCACATACTCTGAGACTGAAAGCTTGTGTTAGTCTCTTTTGGATTCACACTTGAAAACGATGAAAACCCGCTGCTGCTTTTGTTTAAACCCTGATCAGCTTTCTCAGATGAATCACCAGTATTGAAGGCGGTTTGAATTTTCGGACTTCTTTCAGCTTCAGAAACTGGAATACTACCTTTATAGTACATTTTAACATCTTGTTGACCACTAGGATTATTCATCCTCGCGATCTTTTGCTGTTCAAGATCCTGACTCTCAATTTTCTCAATAAACTGACCAATTGTAAGTTTCTCATAAACACCCGTGTTTTTCAGTATCATCAAATACGTTCCCCACTCTTTCTGAGGTAACGCGTCAGCTAATTTATCAACCCATTCCTCACGACCTTTTTCAACTCCCAACATCGATAACGAACGCACTAAGTGGCAGTATCTCTCAATTAGCTTTTTAGTATCCTCTCCCGGCAAACTGCTAAACAAATCAAATTCCTTTTTAAGCAATGCCTTCTTGCTTTTGATCATACTTTCACTACCCTCGAATTTCACTTTAAGAGCATCCCAAATTGACTTTGCAGTTTTGTCGTGTTGTAGCAGAATGAATATATCTTCTTTAATCGCCTGCTGTAACAAACTGATCATCATTTTCTCTGCTCTGTACATTGCACGTTCTTGTTCTGAAAATTCAGATATCTGTTTAATGACTTGCAATTCTGTTCGAGGCAATGTGTACTTTTCCAATATGCATTCCCACGATCTGAGATGATTTGCCTGAACCCAGTTTTCAAAGCGATCTTTCCACCCGTAGTATTCTTCAATACTCATCAGTTTCGGTGGTTTCTGGGTGGTTCCCGTCTCATTTTCCAGATTCATAGCTTGAGCAATCGCGGCTGGAGTAGTCGATGTAGCAAAGGCGTTGTAAAATTCAGAATTCATGATGACTTAACACGTTTTCAAGATAGCAGTCAGAAAAGCGGTTCAGAGAAATGCTTAAAAGCGATCCAAGATTGATCCGAAACAGCGATCCAGAAAAATATTTTTTGAGCGGTCTAACAGCTTTCCTTGGAGCGGTCCAAGATATGATGTTCAAATGAGCGATTCAAGGTAAGTTTGCTCGAGCGGTTCAAGTCACTTAACCGTATAAGCGGTCCAAATACAATCAATTTCGAGCGGTTCAGAAGAATGATGTATGAACGATCCAAGAATGTTCGAAAAAGCGGTTCAAGAGGCTACTTTGGAGCGGTCCAAATTAAAAGTGTACGAATTAGCGGTTCCAGATGTGATCTAAGAGCGGTTCTTGATGATGTCATTACGAGCGGTCCATACTTTGAACATGTTTTGACCTATAAAAAACTTCGAATCTTGTCTTCAAACTTCCAAGGGTTTATCTCGGTACCATTGCGCACAATCTCAGGGATTTTGAGCAAGTTTTGACCGTGAAAAATATCTGAAACTGAAAAAGAATGAGTAGAAGACAGAATATTCGGCAATATCCAGCAAATTCCTGTAGAACTCCTCCTCCTGAAGCTCTGATACCACTTGTAGGATCGTTTGGCGACCCGAACGAGTCGTTCAGAGGTGTTTTCGTCAAGTACAGGTGCGGAAAACAAGTAAATGACGTAGGAATAGCTTGTATATCACTTTAAACTCCCTTTTCTATTGATTTGACGATAAGTACAACCTGTTTTCGATCCGGCAACGAGTCGTTCAGAGGTGTTTTCGTCAAGTACAGGTGCGGAAAACAAGTAAATGACGTAGGAATAGCTTGTATATCACTTTAAACTCCTTTTTCTATTGATTTGACGATAAGTACAACCTGTTTTCGATCCGGCAGCACTTCGGTACAAAAATCAGGAACATTACAAATGAGATCGCTCTAAGGGTATTTATGTGACAACCCGAATATTTAAGGTTTGCACTACTTTAAACTCTGCAACCTTTGACGTGTGTCGTTACGTTCATTTATCTGTTTCATGCACCACTAAATGTTTATATTTGTGTGGGTTGTAATTGTGCTAGGCATCAGTAAACGTTTTATGTGTGTTTAATTAAGTTAGGAAACTTATTTACGTTGTGGCTTACTTGGCATGCTTCTTAGAATTAGGCCGAAAAATCTCTTGTTACATATCTCTTCTCTCGGCCCACATACCCTACCGAGTCCAAGCTAAGTCGAACCAACCCGAACCCAAACCCGCTTTCACCTTGAGCCCATCTCGGTTACCATGTACCACCCAGAAATCATGTTTGGAGGTTACTGGATTTAAAAGTCATAGTTGGGCCCATGAAAGCCCAAGTAGTTCAGGATTTGGGGGCCGGTTGTGGAACTTAAGTTATTTATTTATTTACATGCTAAGCTACGTATCAAGATATCACAAACTCAAACAAACCCCTACCCTCCTCCATCTCCTTCGCACGGCAGTAGCGCAATCTCTTCCATCTCCTTCGTACCGTCACCATATTCTCCATATTTTGCGGTTAGTATATTCATCATCACTTGAAAAAGTTGATAAACATCCTGTGCTTTTTATGTGTAAACATGTTGGTTTGAATATATGAGAAGTAGTAATGATTTAGGGTTAGGTGATAGTTGAAACAGTGATGAATAGTTGGTAAAACAAACTGGTATATTCAAGAAGGTGCATATGATTGTATCATGCGATTTTTAGTGTGCCTCTAATGATGGTCATATTATGAAGGTGCATGTGTGATGTTTTGAAAGTGTAGTCAATTAGATAAGGACCCCTTCTTAATTGTCGGCTACTGTGTTATAATTGCGTGTGATTGTCAGTGGGCATATGATTCTTATGTGTCTCTAGATTATATATTATATGCTAAGTGCTCTTGATTTACCCATGAATAAGGTTTCGATCAATACTGAAATATAATTGGATGAAACATGTTAAATACGTGTGATATGTTAGATGTATGCATCACATGAATGAACTTGCAGCCCACTACTAAAAATCGGTCCAATCATAGCATGAAAACAATAATTTGTGGTCGGCCATTTTTGTTAATTTTATAATATTAGGTTATTGATAAGAATCAAAGGGTAAATGTTATGTATATTAAACCACGCTATGATGTCGGATATGTTGAATTAAAAATCTGTTTGAATGAAGAACTAGATTAGCAGGTTTTTACAAATAAGAAAGCATTGTGTGAATATATACAAACTATTATGAGGCTTCAGGATGGCAATGGGTCATCATATTGCATGAACAAATATATTAACGAGCATGAAATATGTTTAAGTTACTACATGTTGAGTGAGTATTTGATGGCACTATGTGAAAGGCTTAACTATCACGACTTAAATTACATGCATGTGTTATATGTACAATGAATGTGTTTTATGTGGACCATGAATACGTGAATTAATTTCATATGTGATACGCAATCTATGTGCATATAAAACTGACCGTTACCAGTAACCATGATAGGACGCGGTTGATCAACTGGTAATTAAGTAACTAATCTTACCGAGCAAACCAAGGTGAGTTCACTGCACTTTTCTAAGCATGCGTCCCGGTGGTTTGGGACATCTAGTAAACGTTTCTAAAGGGAATACTGGGTAAACTGTTTATTTGGGATGTTCGTTATTGAACACAGTATAAATCATGTAAGACCCCATACATCTACCGTGTTGCTGAGGAAGCAACGAGGTATTTAGTTGATAGCGCTATTAGGTTTGGCACCCTCACACCGGGCCGAAAGGACGGGCGTGAACTAATTACCTGGACTTCATGACCAATGCCTAGTTAGAGGCATTGGGGTTGGGCATTCACATCGTGTACATATAAGACCCCTTACATCTATTCAAGGTTGTTTGATACCTTGACATCATGACCAATGCTTAGTTGGAGGCATTGGGGTTGGGCATTCCCATCTAGTCGCCACATACGGTAATCGAGTTAATAACAACATCAAATCAAATCATCGAAACTGTGCAACGTTTTAATATGGTAACTGGTATCTAAACACGTTAACAAAACTTTGAACTCACCAGCGTCGTCTGACACACTTGTCTGCATGCTTGCAGGTCTGTAGGGTTATATCATGGAACTTGCTATCTGGAAGGCTGGAGTGGTCATGGGTCGAGATATGTGGAATCGCAACATAAGACTAATGGTTTTTACATGTGGTTTATACACACTTAACAAATGAATTATGCTTCCGCTGTATACTGTGAATTATTTGTAACGTTGTAACTCTTAATGCTAATAAATGAAAGTTTTTATTTAAATACATACTATAGTTCAATGTGATTGGTGGCTTGGATCCTGGTACGTCACACGTCCCGTGGTGTTTCCGCTTGTGGTATTTTGGGGGTGTGACATTTTATAGGCGACAGGAACCGCTTATTGGACAGGCCCAATAAGCGGTCCAACATGACATAACAGCGATCCAACATGTTGTCATATAAGCGACCCATATTGAATGACACATGAGCGGTCCATCTAGCTACCACTCGAGCGACCCACAAACCTAATTGACTAATAAGCGGCCCAACAATCTTAAACCTATACAATCTCACTATTTTCTATATTGTACCCAGATCTAACATTTAAGACAAATGACTCGATACAAGACGTAATCAGCAGATGTAGTGCACCAACAAGTAGATTTGGATTAACAACAATCCAGTCCCTCTGCCTTCTTGATTTGTTCTTTCAACAATTTTAAAGCCTTGTTTTTCACTATCTTTTGTAAATGCCAAATCTACTAGCTGTTTTTGTGATTCATACAGAGTTATTGGGAATTCTGTGCAAACTTTTTGTGATACCGACGTTCTGAATTCTGGAAACTTGTCTGTAACTTGTTGAACGCATGCCCACCATGGTGTATCAATCATTCTTTCTTTGAATGAATCATAGCTTCTGTTTAAGACTGTGTTTGTTTCTTTTTCTTGAAGTTTTTGTAACACCTGTTCATATTTTGTTTCGAGAATACTAACTTTTTGTTTTATCAGACTATTTTCAATCTTTTCTTGTATAGAGTGTGTATTTTTTCCTTGTTGTACAAGCTGATCTTGTAACTCAGTGATCAGCTCTTCTTGATTTTTAATTATTTGTTCTGGCTTAATTTTAGCCATGTCTGCAAATGTTTGAACCTCTTCAGGTTCTATGTAAAAGCCACTTACCCCAAAATGTTCTGTTGCTGTTTTTATAGCTTTTTGAAAATCTGTAAAGCCTTTGTAAATTGGATTGGGGCATTGGATATGTTTAGCCACAGTTTCCCATTTATTAAAAATACCAATTTTTGTGCCTCGAAATATGACATAATGGGTAAACTTAGGCCTCTGTGGTTTCTCAGGTGTTTTACTGCTTTGTTCATAAAAATAAATGTTTAATGCATTTAACACCTGGACTTTAAAGGTTGAGGTCTGAGGCATAGTTTGAATATGCCACAGGTTATCTAGTAAACACTGTTGTTTTTCTGTTAACTGCATCCCAATAATTGGACGAAACTTTGTATTGGGATCATCACATCTTTGCAATGCATAATTACCAAAGGTGATAACCGCATTTTGTGTATTCTGTGATTGAGAGCTTGCCCTTTGTGTAAAATGCCTATTTTTTGGAGGACGAACATTTGTAGCCTTTGATTGACTCAGGTTGTAAAACTGTGTAATATTGTTGAGATCTGTTAGTGTTGCAGGTAGTTGTCTAAAATTCTGTGTTCTTGCTGCTTGTATTGACTGGCTCATGAGTTTCTCTGTTTTTTCTCTTCTTCAGATGATGTATTCATTGGAGATGATTTTATAGGCTGTGTAGGATGTACAAGTATTGCCTTTCCTTTATCTTTTTTCCTGTCCATCTAAAAGCAACAATCTGTTAATATTACGAGATAACATATCGGCTATCCCATTATTTTTCCCTTTAATATGTTCAAAATTTATTTCATATCCACTTCCTTGGATAATATTTTGTAAATTAACCCATCGGGTCCTGTTTATCTTTTTTACTTTGATCATTCTTTATAAATTTTACAATAGCCTCACAATCAATTCTTACTGTAAATTCTTTGTGAAGAAAGAGTTTGAATTTTTCTAATGCATATATTAATGCCTGTATTTCAAAATCAATACTAGTCCAACTTGTTTTGTTTTGAAAATTACCGCTTGCATAAGCACAAATTTTCTCTTCTTGCTTAGGACTATATTTACTTGGTTTGCAGAGAAGAACTGCTCCCATCCTTCTTTGTATCCATCTGCCTCAATAATTATGTAATCTGTAACAAGTGGTAATTCTAGTGGTTTAATATTTTTAATTGCCATTTTAATTTCTTTAACTAGTTTTATGTCTTCTGAATTAAAGTACCTTTGGCCATTTTTTATTGTTTTACTGTATAAAGACCCTACTAACTTTGATAAATTTGGAACAAATTTTCTAGCATAATTGACCAGTCCTAGAAAGGCTTGTATTTGTTTTAAGTTTTCAAATTTTTCTGGGAAATCAAGTATCTTTGTAGAGATATGTGATTGTAATTCTATTTTTCTATTACCTATTTCTAATCCTAAGAAAGATATTTTTCTTTTAAATAGTTTCATTTTTCGTTTGGAAACTACTATTCCATTCTTTTTTATTTCTTCAAACACCTGTTGTAAATGTTTTTCATGTTCTTGTACTGTTTGGCTTGCTACAAGTATATCATCAATATATACTAAACAAAAGTCATATTTTAAGAAAATACTATCCATAAATCTTTGAAAAATTGAAGGAGCGTTCTTTAGCCCAAAGCTAAGGACATTCCATTCAAACTGTCCTTCTGAGCATGTAAAAGCTGTCCATGGCTTAAAACTTTCTTCAAGTTTTAACTGATTATATCCTGACTTTAAATCAAATTTTGAAAAAACCTTCTTTTTCTGTATAAGATTTAATAAAGTGTCTTTATTGGGAATATTATATCCATCATCTACTGTATTATCGTTTAGTCTTTTGTAATTGTATACTATTCTTGCTTTACCTCTTTTTATTTCACTATGGTTTCTTACTATAAAGGCTGCTGATCTATGAGGACTTTCTGATTTTTTAATTAATCCTTGGCTAATCATTTCAGGGATTTGTTTTTTAAATTCTTCTTTGTTTAAAGGACTATATTCTACATTAGCAGTTCTTATAGTAATATCTGGATTTTTTAGTTTAAATTTACATATGTATTTTATATGTGATTTTGTAATATCTTCACCTATAAGACCAACTTTTTCAAAGTGTAAAATCATAGGGTGATTTATACTTTTTGTAATATCTTTTCCTTTTTCTACTTCATGACTTAAAAAGTCTGTTAACAATTTTATAGTTTCATTTTCTATTGGATTATTTCTTTTTTGTTGCCTTAAAAATTCTAAACTTCCTTGACCACCACGCTTCTGTGCAATCTTTGATATATTGTTATACCTTGTTGTCGGGATTGTATAGATTTGTTTACTGAGTGTAATAAAGTTTCTATTCACTGTAACAGAACCATTTAAAGCAAATAAAAAATTTAATCCTAGCACAAAGTCTTTTGACTGTATATATGATGGGTTTATATTTACTTGTGGTATGTCGTACTTTATGCTATAATTGTTTGAAAAATCTAAAAACTGTATTCCTATAGGTTCTAAGTAGTGTGTTATTCCAACTAATCTATTTTCAATTGTTCTACTTACAACTTTATATTTTAATTCCTTATGGTATTGTTCTGGTACTAGACTATGTGATATTAGACTTTTTGTTGCTCCTGTATCAACTAATGCTGTTAAGTCTAAAAATTTATTATTATCAAGCCATAAACGGCATTGTGTATTGATCATATTTATAGATCCTTGAGTCTGTATAAATACTTGTTCCTCAGGTACTTCTGTCGACAGTTGACTTAACTCTTCTATTATTTTAGCTTCTATCTTTCTTTCTAGTTCTATAATTTTATTGTCTATATCTCTTAACTTTAGACTGTGTAATTCAGTTGCTAATTCTAACTTATTTAATCTTTCTATAATTATGTTGGTACTTGTATCTATAGTTTTTGATGTAGTACCTACATCTATGTTATGTAATTTCTTTATACAAATGCAACATATTTCCTGAAAGCATATATTACATTGTAACCTTTTTTCTATACTAGGATAGTATCCACAATTAGAGCATTTTATATAATTATTACCTCTTTGATGTACCCAGTTATGTTGACATTCCTCTATATTCATGTATGTGTAAGTGACCTTGGTTATTGGTTTTTCGTCTTCACTGTATATGCTATAGACTGACTCATTGTCTGATTCGTCTGATTTAATAGCTTCTATTTCATAATCGTGTAGCTGTTCCACTAAGCTAGCCCTTTCTATGTTCTTATTTTTATTAGGACATTTGTTAGCTAAATGTTGTTCTTCTCCACATATAAAACATTTACATCTTCTTGTTTGAGGCTTTCTAACATATTTATTTTTGTTATAATTTGCTTTGTAATGTTTGTTATAAGTAGTGCTTTTTCTTATATTTTTCTTTTTATCATAAAACCCATAGGCTTGGGGTGTGTAGATTGCTGTTTTACAGAATGCATATGCATTTCTTTTTAATTGTTCTTGTAAAGCTACTTCTTTGCATTTATCTTCTAGTATTCCAAATGTATAAGTTATTCTAGGTCCTATTCCAAGATTGTGGTGTTCTCCATATATTGTCTTCCATGACTCATGTATATTTTTTCCTAAATCACCTGGTAGTTTTATAAAATATTTATCACATAGATCATTATCCATTGCTTTTCCTGTTTGTGATAGCAATCTTGTAAAATCTAGTGTAAATTCATTTATGTATTTCATATCAGCTATACTTAATTGTTCTAGATTTCTAATAGCTGTATCTTGTATTAGGCTATTATTTTTTGCTGGATCAACTCCTAATATAAGTTTTCTGATTTGTGATGTGAAATTATAAAGATTATCTCCTACAGCTTTTAAATTGTTAATTTCTGCTGAATCTTGTGCTTTTTTACTTTGCCAGATTCCTAGGGCTATTTGTCCTAGTGTAGTTTCTAGATAGGAAAACATGTCCATACTATCTTTTTAATTTTTTCCCACATTCTAACTACTGTTTGTTCCCATGTTAACACTTCATCTATCCATAGTTGGGGTTTTTGCTGTTCTAATAACAACATATTCCCACTGTATGTTTGTCCTATTGGTAACCTGCTACCTCTTCCTCTTAATGTTGATTCTTGACTGTAATCTATTGATGGTTGTGTCCAGGGTTCTCTTCCTAAGGTTTCATGTGAAGTTCTATTACTAGAATCTCCACTCCATTCCATTCTAGGTCTTTTTCCTTGTAATTCTTCTTTTGTTGCCATATATGCTTGTTCATGTTTATAAAACTCTATTAACATTGTTTTTCCCTGTAAAATGCTTTCTACTAATGGTAAATTATAGAATTCTTGTAATTTTTTATAGCTTTCTTCATAGGTCATACCTAGGTCTATTATACATTCTATTATCATATTATCTACTTCTTCTTGTATATTTAATTCTGTAAATTTTCTATCTATTATTTGTTCTATTGTTTTGTTAATTTCCTCCGTTTTAAAACCTGTTAACTCCTCGTCTTGATAATCTATTAGAGTGTAATCCATATATTCCTCTTTAAATTTTAAGAAATCTGTGTTTATCTCGTCTTCATTTTCTGTATCGTATATTTGGTTTATTTCATCCTCCTCTAGTTGTTGTATATTCATAAAACTATATTCCATAGTATTTTCATTATTTTCTTCATTTGTAGTTTCTTTAAAATCTGTAAATCTTAAACTTTGTTTACCATTTGATCCTTCATATATATAACTCCTCTTTAGAATTAAAACTGTTTTTTCATTTTCTTGAAGATTGTTTATATTCCATTCTAAACCTGTTAATTGTTCGAGATCTATTTTAATTGGTTCTATCATTTGTATAGATTTTGATGCTACTGCCTTAACTATCCCATCTATGTTTACCTTGTATTTCATTCCTGAACTGTTACTAGCCTTTCCTAGTACTCCTACACTTATAACTATATTGTTTCCATCGTAATTTTCATATCCTTTTATTTGTAAAGCTATTTTTATATTTTGCAAATCTCTTATGTCTTTTAATATTCCTGGTGTGCAATAGAATAAGACTGTATTTTGGCTTAAGTCAACTTCCATTCCTGATATTATGGCTTTTTTCATTTCTGTTTTCCAACTTTTATCTAATATTAGTGCCAATAGTTTAGTTCCTAAATTCTTTCGTCCTAAAGCTTTAATGCCTATGACGATTAATCCTGTATGTACAAAGTGTTTACCAGAGTGTTTAATTCTTTGTATAGTTTCTGGTGATAATAAATCTATAGTTACTGTTTTATCTAGAACTCTGAGACTTTCTTCTCTAGTACTTCTTATTAATGTTGTATTTACATTAAATATACCCGTTTGATATAATATGTTTGGGTTTAATATGTCTAATTGGTGTTGATTATACAAATCCATATTTCTGTCTACATCTATTTCTTCTTCTATTTGTACTATCTGTTTATTACTATTAGACCCTGATCCTCGTCTAAGTATCCGATTTAAAAATGTTTCAGATGTAATTATATCTTGTATACTACTTGTTGAATTTCTAGCTTCTTGTATAGATCTACTTCTTCTTGAAATTTGGTTATTCATTTTCGAGGTTGCCAATGTTTATATGGTGTTGGTTTTTTAATAATTTTTATATCTTCGATGTTAAGCTTATTTATAGCGTCTGTGATTTTATCTACTTCTATTTATATATTATTATTTTGTATATTTTCTGTTTGTTTTTCTAAACAACTTTTCTTTAGTTCTTTAAGTATTTGGTTGTTTTGTTCTTTTATATAATCTAAATTTTGAGAATATTTTTTAAATTCTTCTGTATATACCGAAATCTTTTCAAGTAACTGTTTATTAATTATGGAATCTTTCTGTAGGTTACAACTGAGATTTATTACTAGATCTGTTAAAGCGTTTAGATGTGGGTTGTCTGTATGTAGACTATGTTTACACTTATCTTTAATTCTGCAAATAAAACTATAGTTTTCTGTATTAATATTTTTAAGGCTGGGTTTTTCAGTAAATTCTAAATTCAAGAATTCAAATTTTTTGAATGGCGAAGATGATTGAGAGTTCTCTATGGTTTAATAAATTCCGACTCCTTAGCTTTAATTCCTACCCTTAGTCTCTTGTTAGATATTCTTATATTCCAGTTTTTAAGATGATTAATATGAATCTAGTTCTAATATTTATTATATAATACCATAGAACCTCATCCAATTTGTTACAAAAGCAATAAACATTTCCCATAATCTTCACCTGAGAGAGTTTCCCACAAAAGGTTTTGGGCATTCATAGCCAGTAAAAATATGGGGCTTGTCTCAGTCTTTTAGATTTTAGGAAAGCCTTTGCTCTGATACCATATCAGAGGGGGTATATACTAATTTTTAGAATTTTTTATTAGTATACACAGAAATATAAATATAAACATAAATATGTAAAAAGAAATATAAACAAAAATATATAAGAAAAGAAATGCTGTGTACACCTGTCTCTTTGGGTCAATGCTTTCATCATGTCTTTTTAGAAATCTCTGTGTGTTGAGTCTATGGACTGTGGGCTTCCAGGGTCTGAGTCCGGTTCCTGGTCATCTTCAATATTGATTATGTGATCAATTTTAAGAGATTCCCCTTCTCCCACAAATGGTAGTAACATACTCCATTTGGAGGATGTGTAAATCTGAACATAATGCCCTTCACCTGACAATTTAAAGTCTAACCATTGCAAACATTTGGGAATTTCTGGGGTTTTTTGATGTGTTTTGATAAAATTGTTTAAGGCTTCTGTATTTTCTTTACTCCCATCCTTTAACCATGGTAACTTACCAAAGTCTATATTGTAGTTTACAAATTTGTCTCTTAAGGAGTATTT
The DNA here is from genome assembly GCF_002127325.2 of Helianthus annuus. NCBI lineage: Eukaryota > Viridiplantae > Streptophyta > Magnoliopsida > Asterales > Asteraceae > Helianthus > Helianthus annuus. The sequence continues at coordinate 53,815,895 of NC_035448.2, read as the reverse complement.
ATAATCTTCAGTATCTCTGATAAAAATCCTTTTTCTAGCTGGCCTGTATGTATAAGCATCTATATATGGGAGAGAAGAGAATATCTTGTAGGAGATTGTAGGGCATAATGCTCTGATAGCAATATTGCCTGCTATGATTACCATCTTTTCACCCATTTTGTTTAAAAGATTTGTTGTTCTAACATCTGTCTTTATCTCTATGTGATCAATCATACCATTATGGTAAAATTGAAGGATTTGATCATCTGTTAATTTTGTAGGTAAGTGGATTTGGATTAACAACAATCCAGTCCCTCTGCCTTCTTGATCTGTTCTTTCAACAATTTTAAAGCCTTGTTTTTCACTGTCTTTTGTAAATGCCAAATCTACTAGCTGTTTTTGTGATTCATACAGAGTTATTGGGAATTCTGTGCAAACTTTTTGTGATACCAACGTTCTGAATTCTGGAAACTTGTCTGTAACTTGTTGAACGCATGCCCACCATGGTGTATCAATCATTCTTGCTTTGAATGAATCATAGCTTCTGTTTAAGACCGTGTTTGTTTCTTTTTCTTGAAGTTTTTGTAACACCTGTTCATATTTTGTTTCGAGAATACTAACTTTTTGTTTTAACAGACTATTTTCAATCATTTCTTGTATAGTGTGTGTATTTTTTCCTTGTTGTACAAGCTGATCTTGTAACTCAGTGATCAGCTCTTCTTGATTTTTAATTATTTGTTCTGGCTTAATTTTAGCCATTTCTGCAAATGTTTGAACCTCTTCAGGTTCTATGTAAAAGCCACTTACCCCAAAATGTTCTCTTGCTGTTTCTATAGCTTTTTGAAAACCTGTAAAGCCTTTGTAAATTGGATTGGGGCATTGGATATGTTTAGCCACAGTTTCCCATTTATTAAAAATACCAATTTTTGTGCCTCGAAATATGACATAATGGGTAAACTTAGGCCTCTGTGGTTTCTCAGGTGTTTTACTGCTTTGTTCATAAAAATAAATGTTTAATGCATTTAACACATGGACTTTAAAGGTTGAGGCCTGCGGCATAGTTTGAATATGCCACAGGTTATCTAGTAAACACTGTTGTTTTTCTGTTAACTGCATCCCAATAATTGGACGAAACTTTGTATTGGGATCATCACATCTTTGCAATGCATAAT